>NW_021703772.1:48199556-48612254 GCF_005190385.1 Monodon monoceros
ATATATATATATATATATATATATATATATATATATATATATATATAAATCCGTAGTGTGTTTTTTTTTGGCTGCGTTGTGTGGCTTGTGGGTAATGTTTTCTTTAAAAATCAACAGCTAATTCAGAGGTATTCAACAAGTCCCTGACCAGAGATTGAACCCAGGGCCGCATCAGTGAGAGTGCCAAGTACTAACCACTGGACTGCCAGGGAATTTCCATAGAATTTTTTTACCTTCTTAATAATTATGATTTACTTGTTTATCATACCTGTTGTTTATTCTCTGTTTACTCTAGCCTGAATATCAGCTGTTCAAATCCAGGTATCTTTGGCAATTTTGCTCACTGATGCATCTAAATCCTAACCATTTAGGATGGTTATGGTGCCTGACACATAGCTGGTACTCAGTAAGCATTTGTGTGATAAATGAATGCATGCATGCATAAAAGAAGCCATGTAAGATGGCAAGTGAAAGTAAAATGGATTTCAGTTGGCTGATGTAGGATTTTATGTAAATTACTGTGTGCTGAAGGAAAGCAGCAAGTCTGAGAATTGATGGGTATGTTTGTGGACTTTGAATAATGCAGAGGAGAAGAACTGGGTTCAAGGAAATTGAAGAAATATGTCTGGAAAAGTAAGCTGTTGCTCTATATTTTTTCCTTACTTGTTCTTTGTACTTAGGTTTCCAGTCACTAGAAAACTACTCAGCATCTACAATAGTCAGTGGTATAATGAGCACTGTTTCAGAAGATAGTATAGGCTGTAGGGGGAAAAGCCATTTGAAAACTGCTCAGTAATCTTAAGGGTATAGGTTTGAATGAAATGCCTTAAAATTCAAATATCACTAGTTCTAACATTTTTGTGATAACTGCCAATTTCTGTATCACCAGTATGATTGATTCTCTTTGTCCAGCAGTACTATATTTCTGTTATCTGAGTTTTTTTTAATAACCTTTTACAAAACTTTCATGTAAGTTATATGCTTTACATACTCTCCACAGAATTTATGTTCTATAATCATAATCAGAGAAGAGAAACAAAACAGAATTTAGACAAGTTAAAACTTAAAACTTGATTTAAAAAAATTTGTATTAGTTAAGGCTTTATAAATTATTTAAACATAATATTTATAAAATTACTATTCAATTCTATTTTAAATGTCTGTTTGAGTTAAGTACACTGTAACAATATGTGGATAACTTTGAAGAGACATAGACATAAATATAGAACAGATATGCTGAGACTATCTGCTGTGTATACATCCTAAAATAGACATATTAGAGTCAAAGCTCAACTGCTCATATTAATAAAAGGAAAAATGTGTCTTCATCTGATAGGAGGTGATAAAAACTCATTTTTATACTTGAGCATAATTTGAAGTCTAAAAAATAATGTATTTATTTCATGAAGACCAAACTAATGAATTCCTGGAATTTCTTTACTGGTATTTGCTTATCTGTAAAAGCCATTTCAAGTGAATATTAGAGGGAATAATCTCTAAGATTGATGCAGAGCTCACACCCAAGAGAACTGAGCTAGCCATCATCTCTCCTCAAATAGATATAGTTAAGTCCTTTGGTTTAAAGTATCTTCCACTTAGATTGTAGGATGAATGAAATGATTAAACAAACTAATAAAGAAAGTACTTAAACTCAGTAAATTTGAAGGACAAATTATTTGGAAAATGGAATGTGCTAATAATAATTTCCCTGTAGAAAACTTGGAAAAAATAATTGCTCAGAAATAAGACACTATGTTGTGCTTCAGTAATCTAATTTACAATGAGCATTTAAATGCTGAAACCTCTTTAAGCACATTAACTTAAGGCCAAGGTCAATCGAAAAAGGATCCAATAATGGATTTTTTTTTCTAGAATTGATGGATTAAGTTAAGAAACTCAAACTCATAATTCAGAAACCATATAATATTTGGAATAAAAATATTGATATTAACTTCTTAAAATAATTTTTAGTTTAAAAATGTATTTTGTGCTACTTGAGCTATAATTAGCAATTTGCATTTGAAATTACTCATTCCATAAACACTGATTGATAACCTCAAAGTTTATCCATGATATTACTTACTGAATTCCTGAATATTTAATGTTAAAATATACCTACATACCAATATTTCAACAAATTTAACACCACTGAGTCTGATAATGAAAATAGAAGGTTTTTTACATGTGCTGCGAGATTGATAGTAATTTTTAAATACCTTAACTTGTAAGATGCATTGCTATTTTAAGTAAAATAAATGTGAAAAAAACGGATACCTCTAAAGATGATAAACTGGAGAAATACATAGACAAAAATAAATATGGGAAACAACCTTCTGAAGACAAGATCTATATTTTAAAATAATTAATATCACAAAATTTATAAAATGTTGGAAAGAGAAAATGATGAAAATCATTACAAGGAACACTTTGGTAAAATTATTTTGGGCTTTTTCATTACATGTACTTAGTACTGCTTTTATGCTTTTAACCATTAAATTATTTGATTTTTTCACATTATTGACTAAGTTACTATTTTATATAGTTCTCAGCATCTCAAACATGTGGCATTTCTAGGAAGGACTATGCCATATTACTAGTGGTAAGTTTGAGCATTTTTAATAATTGGTGAAACTATTTCTCAGTATAGATTTCTTTAAAATCCTTGAGAACTGAAGGCTGAGTGTCTGTATTAACATCACTGTCCAACAGTCTGCATTAACATTATTTTGCTCTTCCAGGAAACTCTTACCCAGGAAGGTTAAGTTACAGATACGTTTGTTCTAAGTACTTCATGAAAATCCAGATACCCAAAGCATAGAATATTTCACTAGCTCTCCTGAAGTACAGTTCTCTTCTCACAGCCATCGACGTCTCAAATGGGCTCATCAAGGCTCACTTCGACAATCCCAACTGAGTCCCTTACTAATAAATTATTATTTTATAAATTTGACCCAATTTCAAGTATACCCTCTCACTGAAAGGACCCCCTTTAATTGGATCCCCCAAATCTTATAAATATCCTGTCCTGACCTTTCTGTTCCACGTATTCCTAAAACTGTCAAGATAGTTCACTGTCTTTCTGCAGTAAGCAATAAATCTATCTTTATTCAGTCAATGGGTTATTTTGGTAGTCTTTCTAGAGAGGTGACAGGAGACACCCCTTCTACTTAAAGAATGCCTAAGATTATTATTGACTTATTTACTGTCAGATTTCTATAAAATAAAAGAGCATTAGCATCACTGTTTTGTTATGCTCAGCAGCTTGCCATATGGTAAGCATACATTAGAAGACAATTAAGGGTGAAAAGGACTGCTTTTCTCACATAACACAATTACATAGTGTGAAAACATTCAGGTGGTGTTTATGAACTCAGTGGATGCTGAAACATAAGGTATTTCTTCACGAGACATAAGGAATTTTGCAAGAAAAATATAACCAGTATTTTAGTTCTTTTTTAGAGATCTAATTAGTATGTCTTTTAAAGAAAAAACTGTCTAAAATTTAAATTATTTTTAAGGGAATTTTAATCACTTGAAATCTTCAGATTATAAATCAGGCAAAAATCTTTTAACTCTTGATACTCTTACATAAGATCATGCAGCTTTAAGTTAGGTTAACAGTAGATTGCTGTTTATATTAAAATCTAACCCTTGAGTTAGTTAAACATACAGTTCCATGAGTCTGTTATAATGCCTGGAAGATTTGAGTCTTTATTCATAAATATGTGAAAAATACTTTTGTATAGAAAAGAACTGCACAAAAATAGACATTAAGATTCGAGCAAAGAAAGCATAGGGGATGAAGACAAATCAGAGCATAATTTTTGAAAATTGAAATATAACATACACTAGAAAAAAGTGCACAAATCATCAGTTCAGTGAAACTCTACAAAGGCAAATATGCAGTCAACACTGGATGAGGAAACGGAATAATATCCATATCTTGGAACTTCCCTGCATGTTCCTTCTCTATCACTATCTCCCCTCAAAGATGATGTTTTCATGGAGGAGTTTTAGCATTTTCATAGGTGTATACCTATGTCAAAATTATACTTTAAATTTATTTTTTTAATTAATTATACCTCAATAAATTATTTATAAAAAGTAAGTATACAAAATGATTTCCAAAACAGTAAGTACTGTAAAGTAGTCAAATGGAAGGAGCAGGATGAATATCAAAACATCTCCTTTGAAATCACATCTTTTCATGATAGACCTGAATGATAAGAATGAGTCAAGCATGAAAAGACTATGGCAAAAATAAACAAACAAAATATTCCACATAGAGAGAACAGTGACTACACTTAAAAATATGGATGGGGCCTCACAAACATAATCTTGAGTTAAAAGGCCAGGTACAAAAGAGTATTTATTAATAATTATTTATTTATAATGTACAAAAAGTGCTGTAATTAATCTCTAAGAATTCAGAAGTGATTATCCCTGGAGAGTTATTGGATAGGTATGTTGACTTAAAGAAAGACACACAGCATAAGAGTTTAAATTCTATTCAGGGTGTAACTGAGGACTATAGCCCAGGAGAAAGCCACTAAATTGGCTCTGATGTATTTGTGAAAATTCTGTAAGTCACACAGTTATATGAACACTAAGTATTCACACATATGCTATGGTATGCAGATTTGAAATTTAATTTAAACTAAAAAATTATATTAAACATATGAAATAGATATATCCCAGCTAGACACTTACCCAAGAGTTAACTTTTGTTAAAAAATGATGCCACTCTTCTGATCCAGAACTATAAATGGCACACTTTAAATATATAAAATATATCAACCTATCTAAATTTCATATCATCTGTTATAATAATTAAAGCCCTTCCTTTTTATCCCCAGGATTAAATTTCTATTTATATTGTTTTGCATCTTTCTAATATGTACTTAAACATGAATCAAACAATATTTTAAAGCTATATTTGAAGATTTTAATGCTTTTACCCACTTTTTTAAACATAGCATGCAAAGAAGACATTGAAATTCACTCTCAGTTTAAATCTAAAGCACTATGAAACTTTATTCCTAAAAACAAAACAACGCACATTACCAAAATGTGAAGTATCTACACTGAGAATACTGTCTACAATCCAGCAACTATACCTTGAAACAACAGAGTGGAGACGCTAGAAATTATTGAGGTGAGACCAAGGTGAGAAAGAAGGAACTAATATGGTGCATTTACAGCGAGATTCATGGTACCCAATAATTAAAATTTAATTGTGGACTAGTTATTCTCATTTCAGGTTTAGAAAGTATAAGCTGAGTTTAAGTAACTTGTTCAAGACTACATGACCAAGTGGTAAAATCATGTCTTTCTAACATGTTTTCCTAAGACTAAAGATAAAGCATTTAAAAAACAATAATATAAAAAAGTTTGAATACAGCAGAAATACAGCAGATACTATCTTCCTTATAATTTCCTTTAATTAACCAATAATTTCTCTCTGAAATCTACAGAGAGCTAAAAAATAAGTTTAAAACATTATAAATATACTTTTATTATGTTGGAAGAAAAATGGTTAAGCAGCAGGTCAGGAATCTCTTCTATCCCTTTGCTTGTGGGAAAAGCTTTATCAAACCTTGTAAACATGCTAATGACAGATCTGCAGACAAATTATTTAATGGTTTTGCCAGTAGGAAAGTTGTTATCTATGGAATCATTTTAGCAGGATTTACCTAGTTTGTCTAGTGTGCCTGAAGTAAATACACTTGGAATCCATGAATTTAGGTGGCATGGATCCCTGGAAAAATCACATTAGCTATTTAAATATTTAAGTATAAAATGGAGATGACTGAGGGGCTCCCTTCTCTATTATGAATGTGGCTCCATATATTTCTTAGATACTTCTATATTAATCTGGTCAAAGTGTGTCTGATATGGAAAGAAAAGACCTGGAGTGCTATACAGTACCTGACCTGGAGTTATCTCTATTTGCCTGTGACTTGTGATTACTAGGATCCTTGAATTCTTAAATATAGCTTGATACTAAGTATATTAGTTTCCTAGGGCTGCCGAAGTACCACAAATTGAGTGGTTTAAAACAACAGAAACATATTCCGAAGGTAGAGGTCTAAAATCAAGGTGTTGGTAGAGACATAAGGGAATCATTCCTTGCCTCATCCTAGCTTCTTATGGTTTGTGGGCAGTTCTTGGCATTCATTAGCTTGTAGCTTTATTGTCTTCCTTTATTACTACATGGCATTTTCTGTGTGTGTGTCTTCACATGCCATCTTTTATAAGGACACTCATTATGTTTGATTAAGGGCCTCCCTACTCTGGTATAACCAAATCTCAATTAATTGCATTTGCAATGACACTGTTTCTACATTTTGATGTACTAGAGGTTAGGATTTCAACACATTTTTTTGGGGGGGGGACACAATTCAACTCATAACATCAGGTAAAGTCTCTGATATTGTGTGAGTATGACTGACAATCAGATCCCTTTTGTTATCTGATTATAGACCAATGGGGTGAAAATAATCTGGTACAACCTTAATTTAATTTCTAAACTGCTAAGAGGAAATACTAAATGTCTTTCAACAAAATGTATATAAATAATTAATAAGATACCAAGAATATACTTGTTTAAATTAATAAGATACCATGTATGAGATACATGGTATCTTATTAATTTAAACAAGTATATTCCAACTACTTTTCTAACCTCTTGAGGCAGAGGTCAAAATAATAAAGTACCTAGTACTAGGTAACAATTTAGACTACATGAACTATAAATATGATCAATTTGGGGAACAAATCCTTATGTTTTATCTTAATTTGGGTTCTTCCATAGGTACTAACACAGGAATTTAGATACAAGAAATCTCTTTGTGAGTTGAGCCCTGGAACCACTTGAGAAAGAAGGGAAGTGAGAAATGAATGGAGTAAAGTCAATAGAAGATGAGTTAATGAGCAAGTTACCCGTGTTGGCAATTGGGATTAATATCACCAGAAGCTGCTAAAAGACTGTGCAAAACATGCCACAGAATTTGACTACTGAGGGGCAGGGAATTGAAGAACTTATATATAACCCCTTGCCCTGCAAATAAAAATTAGAGAAATTACCTACAACCCCTGGGACTCCAGGAGCTCCAGTGAATTATCTTGCATGCACTTTAAGCTTGCCTTGTGTGACTGCCTAGCAAGCATCTTCCCGTGGCCAGAGATATCTCCAGAGCAGAGATGCAGGAGGTTGTTGGTATATTTAAGTCCTCTGTGTAAACTACCTGAGGTGTAGGCCAAAGAGATAGAGTGTGAAATTGACAGATTGTGCCACATAAATTGCCCCCTGTTTTGTGAACAGTATCCCTGACATTCTTAATGGAACTCTGGCTTTGTAATTAAGACCTAGGGTGAACTCAATGTTGGTTGAGAGTGTTCCTTCACAGAGGCAGCATAAACCTAAAATTGTTCTCCTCTTTTGAGTATGCTCCATGAGGTTTCATGGTCTTTTCAGACTCCACATTTTACCCCATGAATTGTAATCTACAACATTTCTTAATGAAATATAGATAAAAATCAACCACATTAAAAAAAGTGGACCTTAGCAATAAGTAAAGGTGAATGGAACTGATCGTGTCAGGATAAAGTAAATAATCAAGTAAATATTCCAAACTAGTCCAAGTAAATAAGATAGTCACAAGTTGGGTGTAGTGAACTAGGATGTCAAGTGGCTTAGGCCACTTAATAACTGACAACAGAGCAAGAACAAGTGTAGAGATAGATTACATAAACTGTGTCAAATAAATAGAAGATAACTCACAAGGGGAAAATAGACAGCTAAGAAAGAAACTAAGACATGAGGATATTTTCAGGAAACTATGGCATAATGGTCTACTACAGGGGTACTTGGCAATTGTTACTCTGACATCTAATAAGAGCTCTTCTGTTAATTTTCCTGGCTCTACATGTCTAATATCCATGGGTATAAATGGTGTTCATTTAACTCAGATGATGTACATATTGCCCATATTATTTAAAAGGTATACATCCCCCTATAGTGCCTTACAAACAACCTGGAATTTAATGGCAAGGGTCTTAGGCCTTCTCATGGCTGACATATTAATACTTACCAAGTGATTGAGTAGGACTCCTAGTGGTAGAATCTCTGCCTCAAGCACAAGGAGCAGTATTTGCAGCATGAAGTCTCTGGTATATGCACAGGAGTGATGCTTGTGAAAGTCACTGGGGGAGTGTATATGAAAAAGCAGTTTAGCAGATGTAAAAAATAAATCTAACTTTCACACTGTTAAAGATATGATCCCACCACTTTTGATCAAAGTCTCTTTTGAGTCCTATATATAAATAGATTATGAGAGAAAGCTTAGATGAATAAGCCTTTAAAGAGAAGCTTTGACTTGTCAGAAGAGTCACCAGATCTAATGTTCACCTACCTAGTGTGTTTTGAGAGCCTGCTAATGTGTCAGAACTAGCTTAGTCTCCAATATATTAATAAGGTAGGGAGAGGGAGGCTGGTATATGGTATATCATCTTCCACTGCCATATAATCTGTTCGCTGTGACTATAAAATGTGGATGATAGCAGGGTTCCTGGTGGGCATTGAAGTATATGTAATGATGAAAGAAAAGACAGTTTAACAACAATTTCAATGAGACGTTATTTGAGTATGGCTTTATTAATGATATCAAGAAATCATAGAATTTTTAGGGCATGGTTAACTATCTTCTAAGTTGGATGTGCATGTCATTAAAAATTGAAACTCAATTTACTCTTATTTTCTTCTCTGTGTATTTATTTTTTTGTGGAATTGACTTGTTTAGACTTCTGCTAATGAGTAAATATATTCAACAATCTGTTTCTGTGAAGCAACCTGAAAATAAGTCATAGGAACCATGAGTTCTAGGAGAACTATGTCCCTATAATTTATGACAAGGAATAGCTCTATTTCGCCCTAGATTTCATTTGGAGATGTATCTAGTTAAAGCAATAATTATCCTTCTTACTTAACTTCAAAGCTGTTGATACTTCTGCACATATGAATGGCTTTCCCATATGGGAAATTTCAGAGTCTGCCATGGGTCTTGTTTGCACTATTGGTTTACCTTTTCCAAAATGATCAGTTTCTGCTTTGGCTTTTTTTCCCTCTTCAGAATTTTCCATTTTTGTCTCATTTTTAAAGCAAAATATTGTTTAAATCTAGCAGTCCTATGTCTGATGCTTTGTGTTAATACAGTTCCCCACATATCAATGTTTTCCACATATCAATATTTATGTCAAATTATTTTCTATATGCCATTTAAGCAAAACCTAGTGCATGTAGTGTTCAGATTTTCTTCACTACTCTTATTTTTCATGCCAGTTTGACATTCATTTTTCATTCTATCAGACTGGGCTACTGCACAGAGGGATTTTGAGGAACATGGCCTAGATATCATTCATAAGGAAGAGGCTAGCTATCATACCACTGAAAACACATATAGTTGATGTCAAGAGATATTATAGTTTCTACTGAAATTTACCTCTTCATTGATATGAACTTTACTTAATGGGGAAATTACTTACTTTTTCTTTTCCCCACTGCTACATTTATCGCTTCCTAGCATAGAGAAGTGTTGTGAAGCAATATGTTTAAAAATACAGTTTCATCATATTACTACACAGACTATGCTAGTAAACATTTCCCCAACCTAACACAGTGTCTAATTTCCATTAAAAATATGTTAGCCTTTATTCTCAACAAACCCAGTGCTAAGTACTTTATATATTTTTTGACTTTGACTCTTCACCACAAATCCCAAAAGTACGTATTGCTGTTTTTCCCATATTATAAATAAAAATCCTGAGGCTTAGAGAGATTAAATAATTTGTCCAAAATCACAGAGCTAGGGAATTTGGGGCAAATATTTAAAACTAAGTCACCAGACCTCAGACACCTTGTTCTTAATCATTGTATTATGCTGAGTTGAGAAATTATAACACTATTTTTATTTGATTCTGTCAACTGCTAATAATGAGTACCTAGTAAATATGTGTGTTCACTTCTTTTTAGGTAAAATAAAAGTTTAATTAAACATTTCTATTATCCTCTGTAAATCTCCCTACCCTCACATAGATATAATCCTATCTTTCATTTGCTTTAATGTCTTGTGGAAGACTCCTTTGTCTTTGAAACTCCTTTGTTTTTTAAAAAAAATTTCTACCTGATATTAGTCTTCCTAAGTTTATACTACACAGCGATTTTTTAACGATTAGTATATTATTATTTTTAATTTCATTTAGTTAGTTTTCCAGTAATTTCATATAATATTTTTTCTTATCAGCTTTATTGAGCTATAATTAGCATAAAATAAAATGCACAACAGTAAAGTATGCAATGTGTGTGTATACATATATATATAAGTATTTCTAGTTGAGTAATTGAACAATTCTGTTACTGGCACAAGATGACTAAGTGTTCAGTTTAACTTTAGACAATGAAACTACTAAAAGTGTTTCCTGGAATATTATTTTTTTTAATGGCCTTGCAGCCACACCTGATGCTGTTTTTGTGATAGTATTTCCTTAATGACATTACAAAATCAGATTCATATTTTTCATAGGACTTACAACATTGCATCTTTATTGGACTTGTGTAAATTTAGCATTTTCCATGGTTTTAAATTTGAGTGAACGTGCTGTTTTGAAGAGAGAAATTTCTTATATATTTTCAAATAAAAGCAGTAAACGTCTTAGTAGTTAGAGAGGTTGGTATTTACTTAAGCTATATTCTAGGTCAAATATGTAGCAAGCAATAAAAGGATTTAAAAACAAGGTACATGAGAAAAAAAAGATAAGATGATGTAGAATAGATGGACAATCTTAGATATCATGGTACAGTTCTTAAAGATTAAGAACCAAAATCTTCAACCAAAGATTATAGAAAATAAAAAATCATGAAGATTAATGAAGATTTCAAAGTAGTACATAAGGGGGGAGAAACGCAAAATTTGGAGAAAGATGGGAGGGAATAGCTAAGCATGCAAATTAATTATATAGACTTATCTAGTCAATATTAATACTATTAATAGAACATGCATTTATGACCTAAGGTTGCAGTTCAATGGAGGGAAAATATATGTATACCAGTAATTTTCCTATAGCCTAATATGAAGCAAATTTTCTAAAATGTAGAAGCTAATATTTCTCCTTTTATTCCTAAGAAGTTTATTATCAAGGATCTCAGAACCTCAGAATGCCTTAAACAATAAGAATAGCTCAGATGATTAAATGTAGCTTTGGATTTTGGATGATTATACTCCATTTTAATTAGAACAAAGAAATTACAGTAAAGTTTATATTCCTATGGATGATAATAGATAAAACCCTAAGTTCATCTAATATGATTCTTGTCTAAAGATAGTAGACTTAAAATTTCAGATTAGTTATTTTGACATATGTTAACCTATCTTTAAAGCCTGTCACATGCATTCATTTGTTTATAACAGCTCTTTTATTTATACTTATAAAACTTCCACCAATGCTTCACAATTCATTTAATATTATTTTGGAATTATAAGCTGACAATGTGCAGAAACTTCTCCATGTAACGTTATCACATATGCCATATACTATGGTGTTGATAAGTTACATTCTTTGACTCTGTTTATGAAGTGTGTTAAAACATAAGGGTTTTATATATATATATATATATATATATTTTTTTTTTTTTTTTTTTTTTGCGGTACACGGGCCTCTCACTGTTGTGGCCTCTCCCGTTGCAGAGCACAGGCTCCGGACGCGCAGGCTCAGCGACCATGGCTCACGGGCCCAGCCGCTCCGCGGCATGTGGGCTCTTCCCGGACTGGGGCACAAACCCGTGTCCCCTGCATGGGCAGGCGGACTCTCAACCACTGCGCCACCAGGGAAGCCCAAGGGGTTATATTTTTATGGTCAACTCAAAAATAAATTTAAAGCTAAAAAATATAGACCAATTGCCATAATCTCATTTTACAGTAGGAAACTAAAGTCCTGAGAAATTAAATGTGCAGGGACTTACACAACTAGTTAGATGATGATCAGGGAGCTGAACGCAGATTTTCCTGCCTCCCAGTCCAGGGCTTATGCTACCATGTACCGCCTGTGCATGTGCACAGAATACAGTGTTCTCTGCAGAACGCTTGCATTCCTGGATTCTTTCTCTTTTTCTCTGTCTCCATCCAACCTGGAAAGGCAGAGCCAGAGAAGAAGATTTGGAATAAATGTTTCCTGCTGAGACCACAACTATCCTGACTTTCAAAAGAGCTAGCAGTTAGTCAACAGCATGAGAAGGAAGGGGTCACTGAGAAATTGGGAACCATAATCGATATTATTCAAAATACTTAGCTTCCTTTGGCCCCTGGATCAGGGAATGAGTCTTACTGTGAATATGGATGTATAACTCCT
This sequence comes from Monodon monoceros, assembly GCF_005190385.1. NCBI lineage: Eukaryota > Metazoa > Chordata > Mammalia > Artiodactyla > Monodontidae > Monodon > Monodon monoceros. Next base: position 48,211,959 of record NW_021703772.1, read on the forward strand.
ACTCATAGACTTCTGTCCATAATTTTTATTTCATATAATTAGAAATTAGTCATTTGTATAGAACAACATAGTAAAGTGAATCTGAAATTCAGTGGGATTATACATGTGAATGCAGTCCCTGGGAATTATCAAAATTTACAAATTATGAGTAAAAATGAATCACAAGTACTGACTGCTTCAACCATATTAAATAAGTCTTGAGACATAGATCCTATTCATTTCTCTCAGTACAATTTTCAGAATACAATAGTTGCTCAAGAAATCTATATATTTACACAAACTGTAAATTTATCCTTATGTGTTTATTATTTTAAAATTAACCATTAACATTCCAAGAACTTGTGTAATAATGTTATAACTGAATTCTTCTTTTTAAAATTTGCTGTCTTCTGTTGTTTCAAGTCTCAAAATTAAATTTATCTGATTATTTTTAAAATCCACATATACTTATAGATACTCCCCAAAGTATTATTTTACCTTTTCCTTCATTTTCCTGCCAAGTACTTACTGTCTAATCCATGGTTTAAAAATTGTTTTTTTCTATAAATTAACAGATAGTGAATATTAGGTTTTACAGGCTGTGCATTCTGTTACAATAACGCAACTTGGCCACTGTAATGCAAAAACTGCCATAGATGGTACGTAAATAAAGGAGCCTTATTGCGTTCCAACAAAACTTTATTTATGGAATCTAAAACTTGAATTTCTTATAATTTTCACATGCCATAAATATTATTCCTTTTTTGTGTTTTGTTTTTTGTGCCAGCCAGGTTATAACAATGATTTTCAAATGTTTTTTATTTTGACTCCACAATGAAAAAGATATTTTACTTTATGACCAAGTGTACATTTATATCCATATATATAAATATCTATATAGACCTAGATATATATATATTTATCTGTATGTATTGGTGTAAGAATTTCATCCATATTGTAGTTTGTATAAGTACTTCATTCCTTTTTATGACTGGATAATATTCCATTGCATCAATGTACCACATTGTGTTTATATATTCATCAAGAGATGAATATTTGGATAGCTTCCAGCTTTTGGCTATTATTAATAAAGCTGTTATGAACATTTGTGTACATGATTTTTGTGGCTATATGTTTTCAATTCTCTTGGGTGTATACCTAGGTGTGGAATTGTTAGGTCATAACCCTATGTATAAATTTTTTTAGGAATTATCAAACTGTTCAAAAGTGGCTGTTCCATTTAAAATTCCCACTAGCATATATGAGGGTTCTGATTTCTTCATATTTTAGCAAACATTTGTTATTTCTGACCTTTTGATTACAGCTACAGTAGTAGGTGTAAAATGGTGCTTGTTGTGGTTTTAATTTACATTGCCCTTATAACTAAGGTTATTGAGTAACTTTTCATGTGCCCATTGTTTATCTTCTTTGGAGAAATGTCTATTCAAATCCTTTGTATATTATCTTTTTATTGTTTTGTTTTAAGAGTACTTTATATACTCTTGATACAAATCCCTCATCAGATATATGACTGGCATATATTTTCTTTCCTTTTGTGGGTTAACTTTATACTTTCTTGACAGTATAATCTAAAGCACATGTTAAAACTTTTTTTGATGTGGTCCAGTTTATCTATTTTGTTCTTTTGTTGTTCTGCTTTTGGTTTCATATCTATGAAATCATTGCCTAACTCAAGGTCACAAAGATCTGCATTTACATTTTCTACAAATTGTATAGTTTTAGATCTCACATTTATGTCTTTGATCTGTTTGATGTATTTTTGGTAAATGCTGTGAGGTATGGGTCCAAATCCATTCTTTTTGTATGTGGAGATCGGGTTTGCACAGAGACATTTATTAAAAATTCTATGATTTCCCTTGAATTGTCTTTATACTGTTGTTAAAACTCAGTTGACTATAAATGTAAGGGTCTATATCTGAAATCTCAATTACATTCCATAAATCTACATATCTATCTATATAAAAATACCACATCCTATTGATTACTGTGTGTTTGTAGTAATGTTTTAAAATCAGGAAATGTGAATTCTACAACTTTGTTCTTTTTCAAACTTGCTTTGGCTTCTCAGTGTTCCCAGCAATTCCATACGAATTTTAGGAGCAGTTTGTCAATTTCAGAAAAAAAGGAAGCTTGGATTTTGATATGGCTTGTGTTGAATCTGTAGATAAATTTGGGGATTATTGACATCTTAACAAAACTAAGTCTTCAAGTCCATCAATACAGGATGTCTTTCCACTGACTTAGGTCTTCTTTAGTTTCTTTGAACAATGTTTTATAGTTTTCGATGTATAAACCTTGGATATCTTTTATTAAATTTACTTCTGAGGATTTTATTGTTTTTGATTCTATTGTAAATGGAGCTGTTTTCTTTTTTCTTTTTTTTTTTTTTTGGCGGTATGCAGGCCTCTCACTGCTGCGGCCTCTCCCGTTGTGGAGCACAGGCTCCGGACGCGCAGGCCCAGTGGCCATGGCCCACGGGCCCAGCCGCTCCGCGGCATACAGGATCCTCCCGGACCGGGGCATGAACCTGCGTCCCCTGCATCGGCAGGCGGACTCCCAACCACTGCACCACTAGGGAAGCCCGAAACTGTTTTCTTAATTTCAATTTTGATTGTTTATTGCCAATGTAAGAAATACAGTTGATTTTTGTATCTTGATCTTGTATCCTGCAGCCTTGTTAAATTCTTTTATCAAATAGTATTTTCCAGTGGATTACTTAGGATTTACTATATACAAGCTCACGCCATCTTTGAATAGAGTGTTTTAATTTCTTCTGTCCTATCAGGTGCCGTTTATTTCTTTTTTTTCTGGCTAATTTCCCTGTCTAGAACCTTCAGTACAATGTTGAGTAGAAGTGGCAAGAATAGACATATTTGTCTTGTTCTTGACGTTAGGAGGAAATCCTTAAGTCTTTCATCATTAAATATGATGTTAGCTATGGATTTTTCATAAATGTTTTTGTCAGGTTGAAAAGTTCCCTTCTATTCCTGGCTTAGTTTTAGTGTTTTTATCATGAAAATGTGTTGGATTTTGTCAAATACTTTTTATTTCCATCAAATTGAGATGATCATTTGTTGTTTTTTTCCTTCATTCTATTAATATGGTACATTACATTGATCAATTTTTTAGGTTGAACCAATCTTGAAACTTTTATATACTTGAAGCTCTTTTGGTCATGGTGTTCAATTCATTTATACATTGCTTGATCTGTTTTGGTAGTATTTTGATGAATTTTTTTGTTTTTGTTTATTGTTTTTTTCATTTTTGTTATTTTTTTGTGTCTATAATCCTAAGGGATATTGGTCTGTAATTGTAGTTTTGTTACATCTGTTGTTTTTCTCTGCTTTTGTTATTAGGATAACACCGACCTCATAGCAAGACTTTAGAGTGAGCCTTTATGCAAATCATGAACTTTAGTTAATACTAATGTATCATTATTGGTTCTTCAGTTATAACAAATGTACCATACTATTACAAGATATTAATGATAGGGAAAACTATGTGGTGTGGGGAGGGTGGAGAGCATATCGGAATTCTCTGTATTATCTGGTTACTTTTTCTATAAATCTAAACTGTTCTAAAATACAGTTTATTAATTAGAAAAAGTCAATTGATCATTGTTGGGAGTACTCCTGAAATTTATATTTTGTTCTGCTGATTTACATATCTATGCTTCACCAATATTACCCTATCCTGATTAGTAGCTTTATAGTAATATTGAAATAGACTAGTGTGTGAGTTCTTAAACTTTCTTCTTTTTCAAAATTGTTCTGTCTATTCTAGTTTCTTCACCCTTTGAGAAAAATTGTAGATTCAGCTTGTCAACTTCTGCCAGATAAGCCTATGGGGTTTTGGGGTTTTTTTGAGAGTTTCAGTTTCAATGAAAATAGGAAAAGTTATGTTTATTTTTTTTAACCAAAGTTATATATAATCAGCATGAAGTTTTGAAAAAGTATTGACATTCATTCATTTACAGATGCCACACAAATTTACCTACCTATCTAATAACAGTACAGATAAAACTCAGAATTTTAGTATATGCGTATTTCTCTTTGCTTGATGCACACAGTAAATACTTTATGAATGGGTAGAGTGGAACAGTTGTTTAATCATTGCTCAACTACATACATTTGTATTTGAAATAGTATGTTATTGCATCCTTTTCGAAAGCAATTGTGGCCAGCTGCAACCAATTTGTCTGTTAGTACAATAGAAATAGAAATGCATAAAGTTTTCAGCTCGCTAAATTAATGTGCCAAAGTCCATCCTTACACACACACACACTCACAGGCATACACAGCTCAAATACAAAACGCAGATGTCAAAGATTAAACATGTAGATATTATATGTGATAATGATTGTTCATACTTCAGAAGTAAAGAAGACCAATTTGCAGTCAAGTACAAGTTCTTCCTGAATAATCAAAATGCTGATGTGATCTGGTAGCTGAACAATTACTTTATTCCTGTCTTTAAATTTTTATTCTGCTTTTGTTGAATGAAGTATGAATCAGTCATTGGGAAATTTGCATCACTACAGCTTTTTAGTTAGTTTTAATCCCAGTTCTTAATTGACTATATTTCTAACATTGATGCTTATAACAGTTTATATCTATTGGGACCTGACTAGTCAAAACCAGTTCTTAAAGTTTTACCAATGAAGGAGTACAAAATTTGGGGTGCATACTCCAAATATAAGATAGCAGTTGAAAATAGGAAACCTAAAAGCTTAGTCAAGGTCATCTCAAAAATCCTTATACTCTAGTGTTCCTTTATAATTGGCAGTTACATAAAATCTTCATTCCCTAAATTATTTCTGTGGAGAAATGTATCTTTAAGATAAATTTATCTTACGAATGTATTTGATATGTAAAGTTAAAGTAGACTGTCAAATAGTTATGAAGTTCCCAGTGAATGAATATAATTTGGTTACAATGAAAATAAAATATTTAGATATTACTTTGAATCTTTCAGATGCAGGGTCTATAAAGTTTCATAGATGAAGGAATGTGAGTGACAGACACATTTACTTTTTGAGATCCAATTTATGTAGACTAAATTGCACAGACATTATATATTCACAGGAACCTATCAAGACACATAATATTTCCATTATCCAAAAGAGTCCTTTCTGTGCCTTTCCTGTCAATCTGAACCTCACTCGCCATAGGCAAATAATGTTCTTTTTTCACTCACCAAAGATTATGTTTGCCAGATGATCAAGAACTGTACATCAATGAAATGTTGTATCATGTATTCTTTGGTCTCTGGATTTTTTCTCTCAGCATAATTTTTAAAAAGGTTCTTTCAAGTTGTATGTATTGGTCTATTTTTTTAATGCTAAACAGTATTCCATTACATATATTATACCACAGTTTTTTTATACATCCTCCAGTTAATGAAAGTCTGAGCTTTTCTTTTTTCAAGTTTTAGGCTTCTATGAAACTTTTTGTACAAGTCTTTTTATTAGCTTGTGTTTTCATTTCTCTTGTGCAAATACTTAGATATGTAATGGTTAGATAGAGTATAGGTAAATGTTTAACATTATAAAAGACTTGCAAACCATTTTATAAACTGGTGATACCATTTTGCAATCCACCAGCAGCATATAAAAATTCCTATTGCTACCAATCCTCACCAGGTTTAGATGTTGTTGTTAAACGTCATTTTTGCCTTTCTACTATGTATGTAGAGCTCAGGACCTCAGCTAGGCTGAGAGAGAGAGAGAGAGAGAGGAGTTCTCAGGTGCTGGAGTAGCCCATTAAAGCAACAATGTGATGGTGTTTTTGGCAAGAGGCTAAAACCACAGAAAGCACCCTGACTCTCCCTGTTACATTTCCCTACCTGAAACTGCCCACCGCCTGAGGGTCCCATAGCTCAGCATAGATGTGGAGATTTTCTCACTATTGAGGGAGCCAGAACAAAAGGCTCTGGTAGTTTTATGGACTCTGAGGAGGAGGGGTGAGGAGGACAAAGGGGAAGGGCTAGGAGTGGAAAACACTGGGTTCTGAGTCAGAGCGGAGAAAAGTGTCTTCTCAGTTTCCCCTGGTCTCCCTGCTGTCCCCACCACCCCCACCATAAGCAGGTCTCAGCAGATGTACCTGAGGAAGACCTCTGTCCAAGACATCAGATAAAGAGATCTAGGAGTGAGGGTATCAGGGCTAGGAATGCAAATATATGAAGAGCATGACTTACCGGAGGGGTTTGAGTCCTTGCCTGCTTCTCCCTTCATAGACTGCGATGCATGGGCTGTACACCAAGTCTGATGTGGGGAAGGCAGCTTTCCCCCTGAGGCCTGCCAGATAAAGCCTTTGTAACTGCCTATGCTCAGACCTGGAAAATCTTTTAACCAGGAGCCAGACTCTGGACCCAATGGTATCACACTGATGTATTAATTTGCATTTCTCTCATGACTAATAATGTTGAGTATGATTTCCTGTCTTGACTATTTCTTCTTTTATAAACTGTCTCTTTGAAGATCTTGTCCATTTTTTTTTATGTTTTTGCGGTACGCGGGCCTCTCACTGTTGTGTCCTTTCCTGTTGCGGAGCACAGGCTCCGGACGCGCAGGCTCAGCAGCCATGGCTCACGGGCCCAGCCGCTCCGCCGCATGTGGGATCTTCCCGGACCGGGGCACGAACCCGTGTCCCCTGCATCGGCAGGCGGACTCTCAACCACTGCGCCACCAGGGAAACCCCTTGCCCATTTTTAATTGAATTAATCTTTTAACTTTATTATTGAGTTGTAGGTAGGAGTTCTTTATGTATGAAAAGTACAAGTTCTTATCAAATATACGTATTGTGAATACTACATGGTCTATGCTTTTCCTATTCATATTCTTAATGGTATCTCTTTCTCTTGAGGAGATAGAATTTGGTAAAACTTTGTGGCTTCTCTTTCTGTATTCTACTCTGAAATATTTGCCTCTTCTTTAATATTTATAGTGTATCTTTTGAAAATAATAAATAGCTGCATCTTGGTTTTTTTAATCCAATTGATAATATCTGTTTATATATAATCCAGTTGCAGTCAGTTTCAAATGCCATTTTAATAGATACTTTCTCTTTACCTCATCTGATTTGAGTTCCTTTTTTCTCTCTTTTCTTTCCACTTTGGAATTGAGTAGTTTTAAAATATCTATTGGTTTTTTAGGTATGGCTTTTTCTTTAGTGATTGCAATTTATATACTAATCTTACACAATATCTCATGAATTAGTATTATACAATTTAGTTTATAAGAATAATACCACAATATAAATCCATTTAGTCTTGTTATATTTTTTGTGCTTTTGCTGCTTATAACTCTGTTTATATACAAACTCTTAAATATCCTGTGATTATCTTTGCTTTCAACTTTCAATTCTTTTAAAGAAATAAGAAAAAAATAAAAGAATTTTAAAAATATTTATCTACATATTTACTATTTCCAGAATATTTTTTTCTTTCTAGTGGTTTTCAGTTTCCACTGGGTGTCATCTTACCTTTGCTTGAAGGATAGCTTTTAATGTTTCTTGTAGTCCATAACTATTGCTGTCAAATTCTCTGAGTTTTAATTTATTTTCAGATGCCTTTATTTTGTCTTTATTTTTAACAAACATTTTCACCTGGTAATGAATTATAGTCTGGCAGATTTCTCTTTCAGCACTGTAAGGATGCTGTTCCATTGTGTTCTCTCAGGCATCAAATCATGCACTGCTTGCTTTCCAACATGTGAAAAAAGTTTCTTCCTCTAATTTATCCAGTTTTATGGTTTTACACAAGAGTTTAGTCTGATAAGAGATACTGTACATTGTTGTGGTCAAATGCCTAAATTTGGCCTTACTGACAGCAATTAGACTTTCTTTGAGTGGATTCATTTTTCTTTCTATCAATGAAAAGTCTAGTACATATAACACTATGCTTGGCTTACTAGTAATATTGGAGCAATGTTGTCAAATGTATTTCTCCTGCCTATCTCAACAATATAATTGTATTTTGTTCTATACTTCTCAATATTGGACAATTATAATCTTTGATAATTATTAGTTACTGAAGAAGAACAGTTATGTTTTGTGAGTATTGTTCAATTGTCATCACCAATAGAATGATATTCAGATGTGTTCTTTCTGGAAAACTTTATAAGTAATAAAAGCAACATGCCTAGGTGATTTAACTTTTTCTAGAGTAATTGCTTTTTGGCATCATTATTGTGGGATAGTATGTTATTATACTGTCAGTACAATAGGTGTTGCTTCCAGGGGTACTAGCAAATGCTTCAGTTAAACTTGTGGTAACTAGTTCCTGATCATTTTGAAAAAAAAAATTAATAAATATATGTCTTAATGTTCTGAAAATTATGATCTTGAGCTCAACTACGTTAATATTACTTCTTTGAATATTAAAAATTCCTCTGAGTTTTGTTGGCCTGTAGAACATTTGCTGACTACATATTGAGTAAGACCTATGGAAGTAATATTCTGGAGTTGAAAATGATCAGTTCTTTACACTCTGAAAGAAATCTTCCAGAGATCAGAGCAGCTTTTGCCATAGTAATAATATTTTAGATATTGTTTATTTTCAAGAGAAATCTTATTGGAGATTTATATGAGCTAAATAATTGATAGGCTTGATTGTGTCAGTTTCCCCAGGATATTATAGACTTATTTGCATTCTTAATTTCCAATCACACAGCATACTCCTTTTAATACTGAACTGTTCACAATTCCCTAAAATTGTCTAATTCTTTCAAATCTGTGAAATTTGTCCTATTAATACATCTCTTTGGAATTACCCAACTACTTACTACTGTTATATACCAATGGACCTTTCAAGGCTTAACTCAAGTATTACTCCCTCTGTGGAGTGTTCCAGTCTCTGAAGTAGAGTTGACCAGTCCTTACTTTTTGCCATAAAAGCAATTATGACGTGCTCATGATTTTTAAAATATTTTTCTATTTCTCTTTAAAGACATAAAGTTTGAGGGGTCTGGAAAAAAAGAATCTATGTAAATTTTTTTTTTTTTTTGCGGTACGCGGGCCTTATGTAAAATAATTTAAGTGCTGGGGTCTGTGTAAGTATTCAGTCTCTAGCTATTACCTTGCCAACTTACTATATCTCTGCAAGTCTCAGTTCCCTCATCTGAAAATGAACACTAACTTCCATGACTTCTTTTGGAGTTGTTGGTAAGATAACCTGACCTAAAGAAAATAAAGCACCTAAATAAATAGTAGGAATACAAGCCCACGGTAAATGTCATTGCAATGTTTCAGAAACACACTAGGTGTCCCTACTTTCCAACACAGATTTTTTTCAAAGTGCAATTAAGCAGACTCTAACATTTACCTCAATAATTAGTCAAAAAAAAAAAATACTCAAAAGATATTTAAGAGACATTTGATTACATCTGCAGTGACCAAAATAAAGCATTCAGTCTTCATGAGCTGTTGCTGGATTGTCAAATATAAATTATTTCAAACAAACAGGGCTCAGATTGGAACTCTAAACATCAATCATTTTGTCATGATTTCTGAATATATCCAACAATTGATTCAAGGAACAAGGTGAAATACTGCTAATGCAAACATATAAATAAGGTTGGGAAAACAATCATCATGGAAATTTAATTGCATTTTCACATTTATTTATAAAATATTTCAAAACTTATTATGTGAGATTATTTTTAAGTAATTCTGTTCCATAAATGTTGCCATAATTACAATTATTAAAGAAATAATTGAGGAAACTGGATTTAGGTTAGTTACTTATGCTAAGTTAAGAAAAACTGTCATACTTGTTGAATGATGAGCAGGAAAAAGAGAAAGCAGTCTTACTCTTTAAAGAAACTTCCTAAATAAAATTTTACCTCAGTGTACATATAAATGTCACTTTGATTTATAAAATTGTTTAATGCTTCTTGGAAAGTAACGGGACTAATGTTTTTTTTAAGTGAAGCAAAAGATCTATTAAGTAAATATTAGTGTTATTATATGAGGGTTTGGACTGATTGATATTTACTTTATTTAAAAACCAATGTTAATTTTCTAAAGACACAAAAACATAATACATCTTTTTCACTTTAAAAAACAGAGTTATCACATTTAATTATTTTGTGAGTTATCACATTTAATTATTAGGTTCATAATGAAAAGCAAAAGATAAAGCTCAATTACAAGTAAGATTTTTCCCCCAAGTAGAGATCTTCATTGGCAAACATTCCTTTGGAGTAAAATGGTAGACATTGTCTACTGAGTTATACCAAAGCACAGTTCAGAGGATAGTTACAGCACTTTTGGCTTGAATAGATTATTTTAGACTGCTTCCTTCGTCTCAAGTGAATGTGATTAACAAGATGAAAGACAACAACACTAAACATTGTTCAAAGGGCTTTAAAAGTCAATAGTGAGAACAAATTAACTGATTATATAAAGTAGCTAATTTCTGCCACCATAAGAATCACTCCTCTTAAGTGGGATCTATTGATTTATCAGGCATATATTTGGAGATTATCTTTAAAAGTAGATTAGAGGAAGTAATTGAGTAAATTTGAGCTATTTTTGGGAAAATATATTATTATTAATAATCTCCTTATAGATTTATTTTTAGGCTTACTTTTCTTATAATTTAACTAATGAGCAGAAGGATATGTAATTTAGAGCAATAATTTTTAGTCAGAATGTATTTCCTAATCTCTCAAGTCATGTTTTCTCAAGTGGATTTCTTAAATAGCTAAAATATGAATAAAATCAAAGACACTGTAAAAGATCTGGGCATAGTTAAAAATAATCAGTGCACTTTCTTAAGTCCAAGTATTGATTCTAGCTGTTTACCAGGACTGGATCATTTTTTCGTTCTGTTCTTACAATTCCATCTCAGGGCCCTGGGTAGAATACCATTTCTCACAATGATTATACTGATTTATTTCCCCCACATTCCACTTCGTGTATTTGACAAAACTGACAGGGTACAAGTATAAATGAATATAATCAAAATTGACCTAATAAATATGGTCCTTAGAAATTTTTCACCGTGTATGACATTATTATATTGATTCTTAATTACATTAATATTATCTCTAGTAATGTTACCTTTGCTGCTATTTAACTTATCCTTGAATATTTTGATTCCCTGGTGGAGAATGTAGCTTAGCTCACTCGGCGTCTGTAACAGATGATGTCATTGCTCTGCCAGTAGCCCCTTGGACGTCTTTACCATTTCATGTCCACAGGCTCTTGGTATGCTTTCATTCTCAATAGCTAGCACTTGTATCTCTTTTTCAGAGGGCTTCCCTCAAACTGGCAGAACTCAGATATGGAGTATGGGAATTGCTTGAACAATTACTCTCTCCAGGAAGCTGCCCTGAACCAATGACCTGTGGGTGTGGGAATATAAATATTTCTGCTCTCCTCTCTCAAACAAGGCAATGATATGGCCCTGCCACTGACTCTAAAACTCCTTTATGAGACCGAGTCAAAATCATCCACTGGGATATCTGACTTGATGTTCTATCTTTGCTTGGCTTTCTTCCTTTCTTTGTCTCACCCGTTTATCTCTATTAGATTTTCCTGTAAATAAATCACTTTCACACAAAACTTCCAGGTCTGATTCTATGGAACATAATTTAAAGCAATATCCAATTCCTACTTTCTTCTCCTTTTCTTGATTTTACTAACAGAGTTTGTAAAAGCTAAATACTCAGTTTCCCTACCTTCCTTATAACTCAGCTAACCTAGAGACTCTGAGAATCCTGGCCCTGACTTCATCGAGCCTCTGAAATAAAGGAAGCAGCAACCTAACTATAGTTCTTGTTATATGAGACAAACTTTCATTTATGTTATTTTAGCTGTATATTCCAATATTTCCTAATAGATTATGGTTTTTAGAGGAAAGGCACCATATTTTCTACCTCTTTAGATCTTTTTATTGCTCTCTGTAATGTAAAAAAATGTTATCATGTGTGTATAGAGAGAATATTATGTACAATTTTTATATATTATATGTTGATAATTTAAAAGACACTCATATATTACAAAAATTATTTGTTGACTTTATACATGTATAAGTTTTTTCCCTTCTCATCAGAATATAGCTCAATGAAGGCAAGGAAATAGATTTCCATCAATTTATCCCTAATGCCTAGAAAAATGTCGAATGCATAGAATAAGTTCAATAAAAAACTTGCATAATTAACTTAATTAAAAATAAAATATATACAAAAACAATGTAAATGATACAGTATTTTTAGGGTTTTTAAGGTAACATTGCATTTACTGTTTTGTTCCTCAAAGAAAACTTAGAAAATATATTGATAGATTATTATATCAAATATGTTGTCAATATATTTTATGGATGCTACAATATCTGTTGTAGTGGTTAGATAAGGATATAGGTGAATAGATGGATATAAGAATGAATAAAAAACAATAATTTTGACTGCAGTTTTATAAAGGATTAATTCTGAGTTCATGAAAAGCATGTATATTATATTTTAGTTCAAAATTCAAGTTTTTTTTTTTTTAACTTTCAAGAACTGGTTGGATAACAAGCAGCAAATGTGTAGCAATGTGGCAGATAAATGAATGTGCCCTGGACCCAAATCAGAGAATCTCAGTTTACCATTCATTAGTTACATACCTTGAATATATTTTCAGGCTCTTATAAAGTAAGGGTAAGTATGACCTTACAAAGCTGCATTGTCATCCAACAGTATCTATTCCATGTTACCCATGCCATATTACTACCAGTTACACTACCAATGGATATTTATAAGACATCTGCTATTAGATTGAACAATATGAATTTACTGTTTTTATAATTTTAAAAACCTGGCAGAATATTGGCAATTTACAGTTCAACCTAATTTAGATGAGAGATATTTTAGAGGATATAAAAATTAACAAGACTCTGCCCTGCTGTCAACTTTCTATTAAAGGACCTGGTGAGCAAATGTGATTTTATGTAAAGTGGCCTAAATGGTAAAGTAAATCACACAGTTGACTCAAGTTTGTTTACAGTCACTTATTACTGTTGAAGCTGGCTTACAGTATATACTGCTCAATGCCACAATGTAGGACCTGGTCCTATTTTCATTATTTATGTAATTGACATCTTTCCTCTAGTTTGGTGATTTTAGATTAGTGTTTGTTCATATGCTCTTATGCATGTGTTAAATGTGCCTACCTCTAATAAAAAATATGTTGAGCACTTAGTTTTTATAATAATCTTATGACAACAGTGGAAATTGAGCAATTAAGCCCTATGTCTTAGAACCAACAGGTGACCAAAAGGTCTTTGGAATGAATTGGAGACTCTAGGTCACATCTTTACCCCATTACTAACCTAATGAGATGTACTGTCTTTCCTTAATCAAATGAAAATTTCTTTGAGGCATTTTTTGTCATAATTTCAACTAACTTCATAATTTCAATATATTGCTATTTAATTGCTTTAGGATACTTTATCAAATGAACTAATTCAGCAGGAAACACGTCCTTGAGAGAACACATTGTCCATGACTTACTGAATATTCTCTGACCTAACACGGCTAAATTATCAGTGAATTTTTTTAGTCAAAAAATCCTTACATTTGTATTTTAGTTATATCAAATATCTAAAATAATGCATATGTACCATACATGATTAATTCATGAGAGCTAAAGGGAATAAAAAATCCCTTTTAAGTTCCCCTGTGGAAAGGGCAGTTGCCAGTTTAATTACCTTTTATTTTTTTACATTCACAAACTAGATCCATAAGATTAGACAATCTTTATTACAATGGTTCAACTGAGCTTTATATTTATATCAGCTTCTAGAATCAGGCAAAATTAGTGCTGGAAGAGAACTTAAAGGTCATGTACTCCAAACAGATAAGGAATTAGTTCTGTGAGGTTATGACTAATCAAAGACTGCATGGTTATTTAAAGGTAGACACAATATTTGAATACAGGGGAATGAGTAAGAGAGAATAGTCAAAGAAGAGGAAGTGTCGGGCTATAAGTTCCAGAAAGAGGAGTCAGGAGGCAAAGACGATTTTTTAAAAGAATGAAGAGCTAACTTTTTAGATGTGTTTGAATTTTAAATGGAAATGCCCAGCAGGCAATGAAGGGATACAGGATTGAAATTTAAAGTAGAGAGATTAGAGTTTGAGATGTGGATTTTAGGATCAATTTCAGAGAGGTGATTGTTAAGCACTAAACTCTATGAACTCTCTGGGGAGGGTTAAGACTGAAGACTAAAATTTGAAATTAGAGTGTATAAGGGGTGAAAGAATGGAAAGATATAAAGTGATTCAGGGGACTTTCTCTCATCTGTATCTCTCTTGACTATTTATTCAATTGTTCCTTGTATTCCGGTTCATTGCCAACACTATTTGAAGATTATTAGGAATCTGCCATCTTAAATACAAAGAAGAAATTATGCACCATCTCTCTCTCCAACATGCTTACATAAGCCTGTCTCTACCCATTGTTTCACAAACACCTTTCTTGAAAGGTTATGTATTCACTGTCTCCATTCCCTTCTTTCCCATTTTTTTCCAACCCATACAATCTGGCTTTAGCTCCCACTGCTCTACTCACTCAGCTTAGTAAGGTCATCCATCCATGGCCCCTTATAGTAACAACAACGGACTTGTTACTTCAGTACTTATTATGCTTGACCTCTTGGAATAAAGTGATTATGTTAACCACTTTCTCCCATAATATTATCTTTCTTAGGTACTATGTCAACCTCTCTGTCCTATCTTTTTCAGTCACCATTTTACTGATTTTTCTCCCTCTTCCATAAGTTTTAGTGTTCCCTGAATTCTGTAAGAGTTGTACCTCATTTCTTACCCAAGAACCATACATTGATAATTTTACTCACAATCTTTTGTTTAAATGAGTTAACATCCATGGGGGCATTTAGAACAATGCCTAATACAGAGTAAGTGCTATACAGTTTAAAAAAATTATCACCTGTGTGTTAATCACAAACTATATCTCTGTTTTCCTTGGGATTTTGTACTTGAGCAAACTCAAGTTTCCAACAATGCAAAAGCCCTACAAATTACACTTAGAAAAGGTGGAAGCCCTAAGTATACTGCATTAAACCCACAGGCAAGTCACTTGACACTTAAGACACAACATGCTTAAAACTGTCCTGAGTGCCAAGCCCATTCCCTCAGCCTGTTCTCTATGGAATGCCGATATCTATGTGTAGACACTTAGGCTATGTGTAATTACTAGGCCTTTTGCATTGTGAAGTGCTTACAAAGTAAAATAAATTTCCTATAAATGTGTAAATAAGGCTCACATTATGAATGCTTCAGCTGAAGTTGATATATTAAAGGTAATTGCCATTTTCCAAATCAAACCATGAATATCGATATAAAAACAATAGTGTGTAAAGTGTAGAGAATGAAGAGCAAATATAAATTTAGAATGTAGTCTTTTTCATTTGCTTGTGTGTGGTTGAGGAGAGAAATATACATTTACATTTATCAGGATTATTATCATCATATTCAAGTCAGTGTTGATATTTTTCTCTTTCACAATAACATAACCCAAAGGAGAAGATGTTTCAAGTTGAAAACCAGTTGTATCTCCATACATGTCTATTTCTGCCACTGTATAGTAAAGTCCCAAAGAGCCTTTAAAGTATTTGGGGCACTCAATAAGTTTCTGTTGTGTTAAGAAGAACTAGAAATTACAACATTATGGATATAAAAGAGAAATAACTTCTGGAAGGGTAGTCAGTGATTCAAAGCACAAAGACAATTAGGAAGTAATCAGTGACCTTTAAATTAAATGGTGGGATAATGGAATTAGAGTAGGATACATGAAAGGATAATAGTATGAAATTATGCTGAAGAGAGGGTATGATTAGGATAGTATGACATTAATCATGATAGGCTAGGTAATCCAAAAAATAATAAAACTCTGTATGACTTCTTACATCAAAGGTTGAATTCCTTCTTATAGTTGGCAGAGTTCTGCTACACACAGTCACTAAGGAATCTAGCTGACATAGCTTTACCCATTTTGTAGCTGCAGTATACCTTGCATTTTTATATTGGAATATTGTAATATACAGTCTCCTTAATACTGGTAGCAGGAGAAGAAAGCTGAGGGACCACACGTGGACTTTTTCTGCATCACTTTGGAAGGTTTTAGACTCAGATCACTAGTCAGGACTAGTTGTGTGGATCTGCCTCACCAAGTGTTGGTCTGGGAAATCACGAGCTGCTAACAGAATATTTGGTGAGAACTACTGTGATTTCCATGGTACTGAATTGCAGAGAAACTTAACATAGTTAAATTCAGTTTTACCCTCTGACAAGATATCGCAAATCCAAAATAAAAATAGTTTAAAAAATATGTTACAATGGCTAAAGAGAGACAGATTACATACAATATACAAGATTTGACTAAATTTTTGGCCTAGCCACTGCTTGCTATTTACTCTTTTCTTTACTCTTTTATTATTTTTTCCTTTCCTTTTCTTTTCTTTTTTTTCTTCCCTTCAGTTTTTATTCATCTCTTCAATTTCTGGCTGCTCCAATCATAACAGTTTACTGTCATGACAATCCTGATTTTCTACTTTTTTTTTAAAACACTTTGTCCTCTATTCAGTAATGAACCACTTCCTTCTTAGGACAAGACTAGCTTTCAATTACCCTTCTGATAAAAAACTTCTTAAACTTTAAAAATTTTTTTTCCTTTATAAACAACCTCAGTAAGCAGCCCCAAGTAGACTATAAGTAAATGCAAAAAATAAGAAATCAATATCTTGCTTGAAATAGCAGGATCAGACTACATAGAAACACACTTCATTAGATTTTTAATTTGATGTGTTAATTTGATCTGGGTCTACATTCAGTCATGCCTATTATATGATATACTCTTTTTAAACTCTGGGAAATTGATATGAAATAGTAAGGTTGCTTCAAAAATCTTGCTTTTATGTTATTCCAGTTTCCTAAGACAATAAACTTACTTATTATCCATTTTAAAAATCATTCTTGTTTTTTTGTTTGTTCTTTTGCTTTGTTTTGATACAAACCCAAGTCAGAAAAAACAAACAAGAAGCATTCACAGTATTATTTATATTTTAAAAACACACAGAGAAATAGAATTCAAAGAAAAAAAGTAAAAAAATAAACAGTATGTAATCACTCATAAAATGGTTGCCTCTGTGTAAGAAAGATAGGAGGAAAATATGATTGAAGATTAGGGTTTAACTCAATCTTTATTTTCTATAGTAAAGAGATGAGATATGATTTTGATAAATTATATTTGTTACTTCTAAGTAGTATATACATACTTTTTAAAACTGAAGTATAGTTGATCTACAGGGTTTCAGGTGTACAGTAAAGTGATTCAGTTATATATATATATATATTTTTTTTTTTCTTTTTCAGATTCTTTCCATTATAGGTTATTACAAGATATTGAGTATAGTTCCCTGTACTATAAAGTAGGTCCTTGTTGCTTATCTATTTTATATATAGTAGTGTGTATCTGTTAATCCCAAATTCAGTATATACATACATTTTTATCATTATGTTTTCATTTGTTTTATAGTGTAGTTTAAAAATAGCAAATATAATTTTTAAAAGAACTTTCAGTACTTTAACCTATCACTAACTCTTCTTGTCAAGTAATGTTCTTTACAACTTTGAAAGGATAGTCTATTTTAGGTAATTTGTTAAAGTAATAAAACCAAGTCTTAACTCAGACTATGAATGGTTGACAAGAGATTCTGGAAAAGTTGATTTTGAAAAGTGAGATAATGCAAATCATGCACATTTGGTTTATTACATTTTCCTCTTACCTTATGCAAAATAATTTAAATCTATGGCAGTATAATGTACATAAATAATATAATGACAGGGGCTTCATTATTCTCTAGAGAATGTATTCATATAACCACTTTAAAAATACTTCTCATGCTTTATTTGCATATATGAGATGTTTTAAAATATTATAACCAAGTTTAAAAGATCATGTAGAATATTTGATAAGCCACCAATTTTCCCACTTTAAAATATTTATCCAAACAGCTAAGAGAGAGGGACTATTTACTGTCCTTTTAAGTAAAATTTGGTGTACTGTCCTGAGAATTCAATGGATCTAGTTGTTAAATTCTCATTCTCTTGTAGAACAAAATAACATTTACGTATAAGATATTAGATGAGTCATGTTTTGGCAAAGTCACAGGTTTTCCACTTGGTTTTACACATATTAGAAAGCAAAAACACTTTTTTGTTGTTATTGGTTTGATTGGTTGACTTTTGCAAATTTCAGAGACAATTGGAAGGGAAAGATACCATGAGAATTAAGTCACAATAAAATCAGTATAATAGAAATTAGGAATGAAAGGGAACCCCAGATGTCACTATTTCATTCTCTTATTCAGTAGAATATTTTTCACAACTTTCCTAACAAGTGGTAATTCATTTGTTTTCAGCCTTTCCAGAAAAAAAAAAGCATAATATTCCTATGAAACAGAGTATTTGTTCAATGCATCCATATGTCACAAAGCACTTGTAGTCAGCAAAAT
Organism: Monodon monoceros; assembly: GCF_005190385.1. Taxonomy (NCBI): domain Eukaryota; kingdom Metazoa; phylum Chordata; class Mammalia; order Artiodactyla; family Monodontidae; genus Monodon; species Monodon monoceros. The sequence goes on from NW_021703772.1 coordinate 48,230,475, forward strand.
ATGCCTTCTCTAAATTTCCATTTATTGATCCAACCAAATCTTGAAATTAGTTGTGCAAGAAACAACCCATGATTTTGTATGGAGCAGCTTAATATCTACCATTGAGAACAATCTGGCCAAATTTATGAAATGCTTAATCTAAATGATTCTTAAGTTTACCCCTTTCCTCAGTCGTATCAAGACTCTAGAATCTAATGCTGAGCATTATATGTTTGAACATATATGAAGAATTAAATATCTCATTTCAAAAGAACTTGGAATGTTTCCAAGTAAAAGAACAATGTAGCATGCTACTCCTCACTGATTTAGTTATAAAAATGTCACTTTTCTATCACCATCATTTGTGTTCTGTGTATTTAAATAAATTTAATACAGTTCAAAATTATTTAACTTTTTAATTCAATGGCTTCAATTTTATGAGTATTGGTATATGCAATTGTAAAGGCCTATAAACATGCAGCTTGGAACTGATTAGACAACTAAAGCATATGTATAATATAAAATGAACACAGAGTCTACAAACGGGCTTTTCAGAAAATCAACACTGTAAACTCAAACAAGTCACTTAATATATTAATGACTACTTTGCTGTAAAGGGAATATAAAAACACCTATTTCATATAATTTTTGTGAGAATATAAATAAGTACGTGAAAGTACTTAGAAACAAGTTTAAAAGAATATTTTTCAGGATTTTTGTGATATTACCACTCTATATATTTTATAGCCAAACTTCTTGAAGGAATTGTCTAAATTTATTGTCCTTTACACCTCAAACCACTCATATCTATTCTTTCCTTTTAAGTTATTTTGCTCAATTTCTTTGTAAGGTGCTTATCATCATGCTATCTGTTAAATGATGGTATCCATTAGGCTCTCATTTTGGCCCCATTCTTGCTTCATATTTTAAAAATCCTAAAGTAAAAATAATGCCATAGGTCGGGCAAGTCTGAAGAATGTTGGAGTTGCAGATCAGTCTGATGTTAGAGACTGTATAGAGCAATTTATTCATTCAGTTGATAATCTCAGAAGTCATGCCACATGAGGTACTTCCTAAACTGAGTCATGGTCTGCAACAAAGGACAAAAGCCAAGTATTCTAGCCTTTACAAAGAATCCAAAGTTTTGGAAAAACATAATTTATGTCTTCCTTTTAATTCTTCTATTAAAATTATTTTGTTCTTTAAACATCATATTCAGCAATTGAAGTGAATCATCCAAATGTTAAGAAATGTTTTACTGTTAATCACTGTTTATAAACAAGTGTACTGAATGCAAAGACCTCCCAGTAATCAAACCACAAAATTATCTTCCAAATAAATATGTTGAAAATCAACACTTTCATATATATTTTTCCGAGTTACTAGTCTTCTAACACACTTTTCACAACATTTACCAATTTTTTTAAAATCCAACTTTTATATGCTAGTATCCCTGATGCCTGTTTTGGATGACTAATATGTATTGTTTATCTTTGTCTTTCTTATTTTTGGTAGAAGTAGTTTTTAACACACCAAAGAGGATGTTAACGTGGTGGGTATTCATAATCTAAGTTTTCGTTGTCAGCTTTATTTCCAAATATAAGCTACTGTAGGGAAGCAAAACTTATCATAACACAAAAAATATTTGCTAATGAACTTGCCACAATAAAAGCTAGTTTTTATTAAAACACAGTTATTATTTAACATTTGTACCTTTTTATCTCTCTAGAGAATTAAAAAAATTAGTATTCTGTCAATTGAAAAAAATGCAAATCAATTACATACTGAAATAATTTATTTTTTAGCAGGTGAAACATTCATTTTATAAAGTCAATTAACAGTGTTTCTGAAAATATACCACGTGCAAACCCATGACTGATAATCAGTTGATATGTACTGGTTCAATACCTGCTCAGATGGTGTGTCTTCATGTCATACCAGTTGTAAATATTTTGCATAAAAATATATCAAAAGCTTTGGCACCTAGAGATCTGGCAGAGATAGACCAGTTATCAATTGAAAAAGAGAAAATGGACAACGATGATGATATACTTCAAAAAAAATGATTATCATATCAATGTAAGTGGTCCTTACAAAAAGTGATAAAGCCTTGGGTAGTTTGACATAAATGACCCTTTTATTTAATCATGTTTTGATAGCCTCCTAAAAAGTGAAGATGCTTTATTTTATAATGATACAATTTTGTCTGAAAAATTATCCACCAAAAATCAACTCAGTTCATTTTTCTTCATTTATTCTTTCATTCATTTACTCAGTATCAAATTATAATTTGAAGAAACGTTATATTAAGTATGTACATTTCAGAAATGATACTCATCACACTTAATTTCATTCTGTTTGTTTGCTTTATTATTTATTATAAAATTTTGACCCCATGCTAAACAATTTACTTTAAGTAGACTTTTTCAAATAACAATTTTCCATAATTGGTAAGAACCTCCAATTGACAAACTGATAAATAAGTTGAAGGAAATTTAAGAATTCATGGAGAAGACTCTTAGGGCAGTGACACTACTCTATATGATACTGTAATGGTAAATAAACGTCATAAATTTGTCCAAACCCACAGAACATACAACACCAAGAGTGAACCATAATGTAAACTTTGGACTTAACATCATTGTGGACTATGATGATGTGTCAATGTAGGTTTATCAATTGTAACAAATGTACCACCTCTGGTGGGAGATGCTGCTAATAGGGGAGACTATGTCTGTGTGGGGCTAGAAAGTATATGGGAAATCTCTGTACATTCAGCTCAATTTTTCTGTGAACCTAAAACAGCCATAAAAAAAATAAATTCAGTTTAGAAAAAGAATACATGAAAGCTTCAAACAGATTAACCACTCTTAATCATGGGGGATTGGGAGATCTTACTAAGAACGTCTTCATTAGGCTAAGATATGTATGTTGAACAAAGCAGAACCGGCATTCAGGAAGATACAGTGTGCTCCGCAGACATAGGAGCTTGTTAGAAAGCCTGTTGATAGGACTAGATACAAACACATCTAGGAAATGGAAAGAAAACAACAACAACTTGGCTATAATACATAAAACAAGAAGTATATAATAGAGGGAATCAAGAGATATAAGAGAAACCAGGTTTAAAGGGGATTTGTAATTTATATTTTAAAAGTTGGTTTATCCTACTGGAGAACGGACTTGAGGATATGGGGAGGGGGAAGGGTGAGCTGTGACAGGGCGAGAGAGAGGCATGGACATATATACACTAACAAACGTAAGGTAGATAGCTAGTGGGAAGCAGCCGCATGGCACAGGGATATCTGCTCGGTGCTTTGTGACCGCCTGGAGGGGTGGGATAGGGAGTGTGGGAGGGAGGGAGGCGCAAGAGGGAAGACATATGGGAACATATGTATATGTATAACTGATTCACTTTGTTATAAAGCAGAAACTAACACACCATTGTAAAGCAATTATACCCCAATAAAGATGTTAGAAAAAAAAAAAGTTGGTGTATCGGTTTGATTCTCCCGAGAAAACACAATCAAATATAGATATTGATATCAGTAGCTATAGATATAAATAAAGAGAGATTTTAAGGAATTGACTCAACAGGATCGTGGGGGCTGACAAGACTGAATTGTGCAGGGCAGGCTGATAGACTGGATCCAGGAAAGAGTTGATGTTTCAGTCTCAAGCCTGAGGCAGTCTGGAAGCAGAATTCCTTCTTCCTCCAGATTATCTCCCTTCAACTGGTTGGACGAAGTTCCCCATCCACATTAGGGGAGATAATTTCTTTACTCAAAGTCTACCGATTTAAATGTTAATCACAGCTAAAAAAAAAAACACCTCTACAGCAACATCTAGACTGGTGTTTGACTCAACAACTGGGCATCATAGTCTAAGTAAATTGACAAATAAGATTAACATCATAATAGTAATGGAGAGCAGGGGCTATAACATGATACTGTATGTCTGCAATCTGAAATCAGAATCCTTGGGCCATATATGTTTAGGAATTCAAATAAGGGGGAGGTGGTGATTTAGAGAGATAATAAGTTGCACATATTGCATATTTTATTACATTTGAAAGAGTCTAGGCATGGAAACTCGTAAATATTCAAATTAGATTGGATAAATAAATATCATCACATCAGTTAAAATAGTTTCATTGCTCATGGGTTTGGCAATAAACTTATAAAAGATGTGCCAGATCAAGATCACAAACAAAAACTCACAGTATTCGGCCAACTTTTTTGCTTCCCTCTCTCTTTTCCCTTCAACTGTATTTCTTCTCTTCTTTGTCCCATATTATGATAATAAATATTAAATTTTACATAGCCACTTCTCTACTCCTTTGAACTCTTGACACCAATTGGCATTTGTTAACTCAGTCCTTTCTAACTACTGCCAACATATGTCTTGCTTTGCCCAGTGGAATTCTGGTTTAAAATTGTGCCCTCTTTCACCCTCAATGTTATATAGTGACACCATTACTAAGTCAAGCAATTAATCTAAACATTTTTCCCAAGTAATGACAATTTTTTCTAAGTGGAATTCTGGTTCTATTGATATGTTAATTCAGTTTTCTCCTCTTTATTAAAGTGGCTGGAGTAGCTGGTAATGGAGATAGAATTAGAGGTGTATTTGCAGTGTGAAACAGAAGGACCTGGTTAAAGCTGAAGGTGTTGCTGTCAGTAGGGAAAGAGATCCTTTTTCTTTTTAAAGTATCATTGAGGACAACTTGGGGAGCTGCCCCTGCTGAGAGGCCTGAATCTCTATTGTGCTTTCAACATAACTCCAGCAGATCTTTTCATAATCTTAGTGCACTGAGCCTGCTCTGCCAAAGCTGCTTCTATTGACCGAAAAATAGATAATGTTGCTTCAGATACAAAGAATATCTGCTCCAGCAGTCTAACAGTAATGGGGCACAGGAGTTGCTGATCTCTTTGTCAACCTAGCAATAAAAGGAGATGTGTTCTTAGTATATCAAATTGGAATTCTGAATCCAATTTCCCAGTTATTTATTCAACAAATATTTTTAAATGCCTATTTATATGTTAGATCCTATTCTAGGACATAGGGGTACTTTCTTGCCCATGTACTACTTATATCGTAGTAGGAGGAAACAGACAATATATGCACAATAAATATTAAACTGTATAGTACCTAAGAAGGTAATAAGTGCAATAAGAATGAAAAATTAGAAAAGAATATATTACTCCAGGTGCCAACAGAAAAATAGTTCACATTTTCAGAAATGTGATTAAAAATAAATTAATAAATGGACTATTATAAAAGAGTAGACATGGATTTGGAAGCATGCAGGGACTGGCAATACTGGAAAGCCTTCACCACATCCAGACCTGAGTTGGCAAGGTAAGGGAGCCATAAAGCAGTACATGGTGAGTGCTGTACCCATAGGAATATGATTGCCCCACAGAACCTCTAGCCTTAAACAAAGAAACACACCAATGACAAACTAGGGCTTAAGCCAGGAAGGAACTGCTGGAATGAATATTCTGATCTCTCTCTTCTATTTTTTAATCTTCTGAGAGTGCCACACAATAGCCAGTCTCAGCATGGAGCCACAGAGCAAGAGAGCCTGATATGCAGGCTATAAAGACCAGCTTTCCAGAGCACAAGGCAGAGAAGCATGGAAAATAGAAGAGGCAGCCACCACAGGGTTAGAATTAATGAGAGACTTAGTCACTGTGGTATGGGAAGATTGCAAATTTAAATAAGTTAGTACAGGTACATCTTACTATCGAATATGTTGGTCATGTTCTAAAGTGTTGGTAAAATATTATATATTTATGCACTATACATTATATCATCTACCATAAAACTTAGTAAACATGAAAAAATGTTTCCATTAAGTAATAATTTCTGTTTCTCAAACAACCTGTTTGTACATAAATTTCTTATCATAAGCCATTGATAAGTTGGGTATTTACTATACTTAAGCAATAGAAATCAGATCATAAATTCTTATTTTTGGCAAACTATCAAATAAACAATGTTTTTTCTTTCTTTTTCTCCTTTTTTGTTTATCCTTAGTGTAATTATGTAGTTCTGTGAAAGCTCTGCTCATTTCAAGAATTAATATATAGAGCAAGAAATATTGACAAAGAATTGACCTAAATTAGACGTTACTATGTAGCCCATCATAGACATTCTGATTAAAAAATATATATATATATATTTATATATATCTTTCTTACTCATTTCAGGCTTTACTAGCTTAAATTTTTAAAAAATAGTTTTTTTTGGATCTCAATATATTAATTAAACTATAATTATGACCAATTAAATACACTATATTTTTGTAACACAATGAAGCACATCTATAAAATTAAACTAATTTTTTTTCATACAGCATGTTCTATGTTTATTCAGTAAATATTGGAATCCTGAAGCAACACATTTAATACCAAAATGCCAAGGATGGTAGAGTGGGACTAGGTAATGAGGCTACCTCTTCAGTGATTTGAATTAATGCTCTGAAACCAACTCTGAATCTCCTACTTCCAGAATATTACATGAGACAATTAAGTACCTTTTTTCATTCAGGCATTTTAGGTATTCTGCTACTTTCAGTTTATGACCATAGTAATGGATACAACAAACTTGGTTTAGTAGGAAAGATAAAGATAAAATACATACAGTGATTTAACATGTAAGGGCATGGTATATGAATATGCTGAAGATGGTACTAAAACTTAATTTTTTAGAAGAAAGAGGATTTTGTGTTCAAGCTACCTCAGAGCTGAGTTAGTGAGAAAAACTAAGGAAAACAATAACAGCAACAACATTTTGGGGAAAGGGAACGATTTGAGTGATGCCAGAAAGGTGAAACACAACTGCATGTAGGGTACTCAATAAATGGTTTAAGTGCTGGAGATTAATGTGAATTAAAAGAGATAAGGCTAGAGTGCTAAGCAAAGGTAAGATCACAGGGTGCATTTTATGCTCTGTTAAATGGCACAAACTTTATCCTGTGGAACTTGGGAACCATTGATTACATATATTTAAAATTTAAATGGAATAAGAAGGCCTCAGAAAAGGAAAAGAAAACATTTCAAGAAATAAGAGTTTAGTTACATAGCAGTCATGAGCAGGGAGTTTCAATAATATTTAATAGAAAAAACATTTTAAGTTTCTGTGTATCCATTTTTAGTTTTATTTTTCTTGTGTACGTGCATTTTCTAATATGCATTTTGGAATGTACACTGATTACGTATTTAAAATTGATAGCTATTATCAAAAAATGTAAAAGAAGATCTTTGCAAATAAATAATAGTTACCTAAATATAAAGGGCTAAGTGTAATGATTTCTTTTAGTCCATTTTTATTTACTTGGAATTCAAAAATGGCCTGACATACCCTAAGTGAATGAATTATCTGCCTAATATTGGTAGATGTGAGGAGTGCTGTGCTTTCTAAACATCATTACACAACTGTATTCTAGTTAGTGTGCTTATAATAAACAATGATTTGGTAGTACAACAGTGCATAAGGAGTTCACTGGAATATTTAATTTAAATGTAGCCTCAATTACATAAAACAAAGCTACATGGCAACATGAATATTCATGGATTATTTCCAAAAGAAAAAAGAAAGGATGATTCTGCATTTTTTAGAATAAGCTTAGAAATAAGTGAAAACATTTCATCTTGGAAAGCACATGAGATTTAGATTTAGAATTTGTGCTCAAATCTTATATCAGATATTAGAATTGCAACTTCCAACCTGTCATGGATACATAGTAAAAATTTTTTTCTTTAAATATTCTTAGAGAGAAAGCCTTACTTGAGGTGTTTGAATTATTTTTAGCCACTCTGATGAGGATATCTTTAATTGTAGATATAGATTCAGGGAATTGCTTTCAATAGCTTTCAAGATATTTTGTTGACTGGTAAGAACTTAACATTGTGAGATGTATTACAGCATCTTGCTGTCATTGATGAATGGCTTTAAATATTTGATTTACAAAAATTAATTGTATTCTTCTCATCTGGTACCAAGAAACTGTCTTTATAGTTCAAAAGTAGCTAAACATTTTTAAGGTTGTTAAGAAAATGACCTTATTTAAGATTTTAGAGATATTGAAAACAATACTATCAGATATGAAATCATTTCCCTCTATGTTATGCAAGTATCATGCACTATTAACGAATTTTTAACTCAATTCTGCCTAACTTCAAATGTGCAATGTTTGAAATTTATCATGGTGTCTCCTGGGAGATAATCAACTGGATTTCAACAGGTAAAGAACAGATAGCATGAAAAACTTCATTTTTTTTAACATTCTATTTTTTTTTATTGGATAAATTTGATGTGTAACTTTGCGTAAGTTTAAGGTGTACAATGTGTTACTTTTATACATTTATATATTCTAGAGTGATTGCTAATGTAGCAATATTTATCACATTACATAATTTCAGTACAATATTGTTGTCTATATTCTTTATACTGTACATTAGAGCTCTATGGCTTATTTACTACTTGTTACAAGTTTGTACCCATAAACGTCATTTCTCTGATTTACCACGCCTCTTCCCCTGACATCACCCCTGGTAACCGCCATTTTACTCTGTTTTTTACAGGTTTTACTTTTTTAGATTTCACATACAAGTGATATCATATAGTACTCGTCTTTGTCCAACTTACCTCACTTAGCATAATGTGCTCAAGTTCTATCCATGTTGTTACAAAAGGGAAGATACCTTCCTTTCTCATGGCTGAAAAATAGTCCATTGTGTATATTACTGTATCTTTTTAATTCATTTATCTGTTGATGGCCATTTCATTGTTTCCATGTCTTAGCTATTGTGAATAATGCTGCAATAAACATAGGAGTACATATATATGGTCAAAATTTTGTTTTCATTTCCTTTGTGTATATACCCAGAAGTGGAATTGCTGGATTATATGGTAGGTTTATTTTTAATTTTTTGAGGAAGCTCCATATCGTTTTCCATAGTGTTTGGACCAATTTACATTTCTACCAACAATATATAAGAGTTCCCTTTCACTACATCCTTGCCAGACCCTGTTGCCTCTTGTCTTTTTGATGGTGGCCATTCTAACAGGTGTGAGGTGATATTTCATTGTGGTTTTGATTTGAATTTTCTTGGTGGTTAGTGATATTGAGCATCTTTTCATGTGTCTGTTGGTCATTTGATGTCCTTTTTGGAGACATGTCTATTTAGTTCTTCTGTCCATTTATTAATCAGATTGATTTTTTGTTGTTGTTATTGAGTTTATTGAGTTCTTTTTATATTTTGGATTGGTATTTTTGATGCTGACTGCATTATATCTGTAAGTGGCTCTGGGTAGTTTGGCCATTTTAACAACATTAATTCTTTTGATCCATGAACATGGGATGTCTTTTCATGTTTGTGTCTTTGATTTCTATCAGTAATGCCTTTTAGTTTTCATTGTACAGATCTTTCACTTCCTTCGTTAAATTTAATTCTAAAAATTTTTTTGTTTTTGATGCTATCTTGAGTAGGGTGGTTTTCTTTATTTCTTTTTCTGATGCTTCATCATTAGTTTAAAGGAATGCAATTCATCTCTGTTTGTTAATTTTGTATCCTGCCACTTTACTGAAATTTTAAATTAATTCTGACCATTTATTTTTGGCTGATTCTTTGGGATTTTCTATATATAGGATGGTATCATCAGCAAAGAATGACAATTTTACTTTTTATTTTCAACTTAGATCACTTTATTTCTTTGACTTGCTTAATTGCTCTAGCTAGTTCTTCTAGTATTATATTAAATAAGAGTGGTGAAACAGGGCATCCTTGCCTTGTTCCTGATCTAGGGGAAACAATTTCAATTTCTCTCTACTGAGTATAATGTCAGCTGTAGGTCTGTTGTATATGGCCTTTATTATGTTGAGGTATATTCCTTCTATACCCAATCTGTTAAGGGTTTTTATCATGAAAGGATGTTGATTTTGTCAGGTGTTTTTCTGCATCTATTGAGATGATCATGTGATTTTTACCTTTCATTTTATTAATATGATGTATTACATTTATTTACTTGTATATGTTGAATCATCCTTGTGTCCCAGGGGTAAATCCCAGTTGGTCATGATGTATAATCCTTTCAATATGTTCTTGAATTTAATTCACTAGTATTTTGTTGAGAAATTTTGCATCTATATTCATCATGGATACTAGTGTATAGTTTTCTACTCTTGTGGTATCTTTATCTGGTATCAAGGTAATGCTGGCTTCATAGAATGAGTTTGCAAGTGTTCCCTTCTCAATATTTTATAAGTGTTTGAGGAGAATTGGTGCTAATTCTTTACATTTTTGGTAGAATTCACCAGTGAAGTCATCTGGCCTTGGAGTTTTCTGTGCTGGAAGTTTTTTGATTACTGACTCAATCTCTAGATTCCTTATTAGTCTTCAGATTTTCTGTTTCTTCCTGACTCAGTACTGGTTGGGTGTGTGTTTCTAAAAATGTATTCACTTTTTCTAGGTTATGTGATTTGTTGGTATATAATTGTTTATAGTAGTCACTTATGATTCTATATACTTTGGTAGTATCAGTTGTAATGTCACCTCTTTCATTTCTAATTTTATTTGAGTCTTCTCTCTTTTTTTCTTAATCTAACTAAAGGTTGTCAATTTGTTTATCTTTTCAAAGAATCAGCTCTTAATTTTGTTGATAGTTTCTATTGTTTTTCTGACCTCTGTTTAATTTACAATCCACTCTGATTTTTATTCTTTCCTTTCTTCTGCTAACTTTGGGCTTAGGTAGCTCTTCTTTTTCTAGTTTCTTGAGTTGTAAAGTTGTTTATTTGAGATATTTCTAATTCATAATATATGCATTTGTTTCTAAAACTTCCCCCTCAGAAATGCTTTTGCTGCATCCCAGAATATTTGATGCATTGGTTTTTTTTCATTTTCATTTGTTTTGAAATAATTTTTTACTTCCCTTTTGATTTCTTCTTTGACCCAATGGTGGTTTAGAAGTATGTTGTTTAGTTTCCACATATTTGTAGATCTTCTCACTTTCCTCCTGTTGATTTCTAGTTTCATATCATGTGGTCAGAGAAGACAGTTGGTATGATTTCAGTTTTTTTAAATTTGCTAAAATTTGATTTGTCGCCTATCATATAATCTGTCCTGGAGAATGTTCCCTGTGCACTTGAGAAGAATGTGTATTCTGCTGCTGTTGGATTGGATGTTCTGTGTATGTTCCATCCAGCTTCCCTGTGCCTTTTGATTGGGGAATTCAATCCATTTATATTAGGATTTACTATTGCCATTTTATATTTTGCCTTCTGGTTATTTTGTCTCTCTGTTGTTTCTTTTTCCTTCCATTTATACCTTTGTAAGTTGGCAATATTCCATGGTAATTTGCTCAGTCTCATCTTTGTGTTTCACGTCTCTGCTCTAGATTTTTACTTTGTGGTTACCATGAGGTTTACATAAAACATACCAAATGAAATAGTCCTATTTCTGATAGCAATTTATCATTTGCCTATAAAATTCCATCTTCTTATTCTTCCCCTTTTATGTTTTTGATGTCACAAATTACATTTTTTATGCTGTGACTTTTGTTAGCAAGTGGTAGTAGCAACAGTTATTTTTAATGCTTTTTTCCTTTAACATTTATGCTAAGAGTTAAGAGTTTAATATACTATTCTAGGAATGAGTTACAGTATTCTAATTCTGACTATTTATTACCTTAATCAGAGTTTTATATAGTTTTGTTTTTTGTTTCAACTTGAAGTGCTCTTTTCAACATTTCTTGTAAGGCTGGTCTAATGGTGATAAACTTCCTCAGCTTTTGTTTATCTGAGAAAGCCTTTCTTTCTCCTTCATTTCTGAAGAATAACTTTGCTGGGTAGTGTATCTTGGCTTACAGTTTTTATCTTTCAATAATTTGAATATGTCCTTCCACTCTCTCCTGGCCTGTAGATTCTGTTCAGAAATCTGCTGATAGCTTAATGGTCATAACTTTGTAGGTTACTGTCATTTTTTCCCCAGTGGCTGCCTTTAAAATTCTTTCTCTATTGTTGACTTTGACAGTTTTAATATAATGTGTCTTGAAGAAAGTCTTTTTGTGTTGAGATACTAAGATGTGCTATGAGTTTTGTGAACTTGTATAACCAGTCCCTTTTTCAGGTTTGGGAAGTTCCCAGGTATTATTTCTTTTAATAGTCTCTCTTCCCCCTTCTCCCTCACTTCTACTTCTGGGATACCCATTATTCTTATGTTGGATTTTCTAATGGAGTAAGATAGTTCTTATATGGTTTCTTCACTTTGAAAAAATTTTAGTTCTCTCTCTTCTTCTGCCTTAATCATTTCTATATTTCTACCCTTGAGCTCACTAATTCTCTCTTCCACATGATCTGCTCTATTTCCAGTGCATTCTAATGCATTTTTAATCTAATTTATTAAGTAGGTCAGCTCCAGAAATTCTGTTTGGTTCTTTCTTAGAATTTCAGTCACAATGGTAAAGTACTTTTGTTTGTTAAGTATATTCCTGAGATGATTGTATTACCTTTTTGAATTTTTCTTGTAGTTCTTTGAATTTCTTTATAATAGCTATTTAAAATTCTATATCAGTTAGATCACAATATTCCATGTGTTTGGGTTTGATTTCTGGAGAATTGTTACCATAATTTTTACCATGATTTTTCATGATGTTTGATGAGAAGTGCTTCTTCCTCCACATTTGAAGTAGCAAGTACCTTTCTTATTTAGGCAAGGACTTGTTTACTTCGATTTTAACAGTTCAACAGATTGATAGTTAGTAGCCTTCCTTTTGTTTTCTAGAAGGTGACGTTATAGCACAGGTTTTTGGTTTCTCTTATGGATACTGACTTGCCTCCAAGATTAGGGACACACACATTAAAAAATAATAATAAAAAAAGCAAAGGATGGTGACTGAGCAGGAGAAAGGTGTGTACTTAGCAGCTGGGGCTTAGGGCACGCCCACTGGCCTGGTAGAGAGATCCTCAAGTTGCTGGGTCCCAGAGGTCCATGGGCAGTTTTCTTGCTTCCTGGGCAGACAACAGGAGACACTTTCCTGCAGTTCTCTGTGTCTGCCTACTTCTCTTCCTTCCCCCATGTCACTTCTGCCTCTCTTCAGAGAGAGAAACTGATCCCTCCAGTGCAGGTGGCTGAGCTGACCCCCACTCACTGTATTCATCCTCTACGTCTTCTGCTAGAAAGGTCTGCTGGCTTGCTGCTGCCTTTTCTGCAGTCACTGCCTCTGCCACCCCTGGCTTTACTGCAACTTCCCTCACTCTGCTACATCCTCCACAGTCTAATCCACCTACTTTTGGGTACATAGCTGGATAAACCTCTAGATGTCCTGGTATGCTGTGCAGAGGTGCTTTCTTTTTTTCACCTCCAATTATGTCAGCTTAGTTGTAAATCAAAGGGGAGAGAAAAAAAAAAAAAACACAGTAATGATGTTCATCTAAACATCATTTTTAAAAATTGAGGTTTAAAATCCAATAAACAATTGGATTGACTTTCTTTCAAAGATGGCAAATTAAGCACATGCATTTGCCCAATTTCCTTCTAAAATTTTACTAAAATGACAGTAAAATATTCACATAAATAAATAATCCTTCCTTAAGTGCAAAAATAATAAAAGAGAAATCTATAAGAACACAATTTTGGACACTGAAAAGTGCATGGATTAGTGGAAATTAGCAAATTTGAGAAACATAATCCTTGAGTTATAGCAGGAGAAGCACAAAAGTAACATGATTTTCACTGTGGAAGCCATAAAAACCTCAGAAGTTGGTAGCTCTAAACATGGGGCAGAATTGGCTCGAAAGCAAAAGGGTTTGTTGAATTCTTGAGCTTCTAAAAAAAAAAAAAGTGGAAAATCTTTAGCAGAAACTAGCAGAAACCTGAAAATTTGGTCTTTGGAGAGAGTGATCCAGTGACATCTGTATGGAATACACCCAGGACCATCTAACTTCAGGAAGAGAGTACTGAAAACAAAAGGATAAGTTGAAAACCCACACAACAACTGACAAAATCCAGGCCCCTTCCCACCTTCAGCTCTGTCTCTTTTTTTTTAATTTAAGAAACTATTTAGTTTAATGCTTTTTAAAGGCAGTACATTCTGATTTATGTAGAACAATTTATGCCATGGAACAGGACTCATCTCTAAGTGAAAAATAAAGTTGGACTCATTGTCATCATCAAAAGAAACAGTGAGCTCCATTATGTAGGGAGGGAACTTGGTTTTAACAAGGGAAAAGTTCTTTTCACCCTTGGAGTAGAGTTTGGTGAAATGATAAGGGAGATGCCATGTTATGGTAGAGGAACAGTCAGCACCATGGCACATAGATAGCACTCCAGTGCATCCTTTTTGGACCTCATCTCTTATTGGCAGCCAGGTTTATATCCTCTGGGCAGGGAATAGGAAGATTTTTATCTGAGTATTATAACTATCCTGAAATAAATCTCTGAAGATGCTGCCAGATTATCAATTCGAAGTTTTCACTTGATAATCCTTGCCTAAAAATGTGAAGTTTCTGCTCAACATTTTAGTGCCTCCTCCTTAAACATGAATGCACAGCCATGAATCCCCAAATATTTGATGAAAACCCGTAAAAATAAAATCTGATACTGAAACAAACCTGCAGGAAACAATTAGCTTGGATGACCAAAGACAATTTCCTCAGAGAGATGAGAAAGATATTGCTATGGAAAGGAGTACTCAGAGAACAAAACAGGAATTGTTTGAATTAAACATACTATAGCAGAACATTTTTTTAAATTAATAAAATTTTGGGACGGTAAAGTTGAAAACATTTCTTTAAAAAGGAAGAAAAATATATGGAAAATAAAAGAGATGGGATTATGAAATTTAAGAAAAACTTTGGGTGTCCAATACTAAATATTAGAAATCCCAGAAATAGAGAAAAAATTAGATCATGGTACATGCAGACTAATTTGCCTGATTAAGCTGGAGGATAACAAACATTTTCAGAGTTGTATATGTTCTATTACTATGTGATTGCAAGTTTTCCCCAATTTTATATCTGCATTTCTTGGTGCTGTGACAGTTTGTCTGTGACCCCTCTGCATGACATCATTTTAATGGTTATGACTTAGAAGCTTCATCATCATCATTTATTCCTCCCCTTTTTTATACATAACATTCATTCACACTTACTCAGTCCATCTGATTTTACCACCTTCTAAGTATTTTTCAACTCTGTCCACTTTTCCATCACCGTGACGTTTGATTAAGATTTATTCATTCCTTGCTTCATTGCAGTGGCCTCCGGAAATGTACAGTCTAATGTGAAATCTTTAAAATGAATAGGCATTGATTCTTGTCACTGGGTTATTTTGCAGTGACATTTGATTCCTGATTTTTTACTGCTGTTTTTAGCTGTTTGAAATTTTTTGATGTGAGTGAATTTAGTACTCAAAACTCTCTGCCTTCTGGTGCCTTCTACAATAAATCATATGTGTGTGGCTGTTTCTTTTCATTAAGACCAGTAGAAAAGATCAGATTGAGATTAATATTTTAAAAATTAAGCTTTACATAAGTATTCTATGCTTTTTTTTAACATCTTTATTGGAGTATAATTGCTTTACATTGTTGTGTTAGTTGCTGCTGTATAACAAAGTGAATCAGCTATATGTATACATATATCCCCATATCCCCTCCCTCTTGCGTCTTCCTCCCACCCTCCCTATCCTACCTCTCTAGGTGGTCACAAAGCACTGAGCTGATCTTCCTATGCTATACGGCTGCTTCCCACTAGCTATCTATTTTACATTTAGTAGTGTATATATGTCCATGCCACTCTCTCACTTCGTCTCAGCTTACCCTTCCCCCTCCACGTGTCCTCAAGTCCATTCTCTATGTCTGGGTCTTTATTCCTGTCCTGCCCCTAGGTGCTTTTTATCACATAAACTTACTTCTACCTAGCGCTAAAGGTGGACTTTATCAGTATGTAATGGGGCAACAAAAATAATCTACGTTTGGAAGTCGGGAAAAAGGACCTTTCAAAAGTAAATGTTCTACGCTATTTTTCTGCACTAAGTGTTATCAGCATAAATGCAGAGGAAATTTTATTTACAACATAAATTAAAATCAACTCCCTTAAACAAAGATTTGTTGACCCCCTTAAACAAAGATTTGCTTGACTTCAAGAGGGGAGCAAAAGCACTGGGCTTTTGAAATTGAGTAGAGAGGGCATGTAGACATACCCTTTAAAGGATCAATACCTCAACTGGTAATGAGAAGTAGAGTTTATTTCAAGAAGTCCAATACCAAAAATCATAGATTAGGAGCTCTATTATATTTAAACTTTCAAACTCAAACAGAACAGCTAAAGAATTTGTAAGAGAACAAGAGAGAGTAAGTGGTCTTTATTAAATCACCCTGCGACTTTTTCCACCACCAATAACAGTTCTATTACAAAGACTAAATTAAGATCTAGGTTTCACAGCTTATTTTGAAGGTGTTTCCAGGGGAAGAAGCTGAGGCAGTCAATTTTCCTTTTAAAAGAATGACACAGGCAAATACTCATATGCCAAAAAGCTTGAGTATTTTCCTGGATAAAACAGTCCTCGAGGCAAGAAAAATCAAACAAAAATCTATCTTGACCTCTGATGAGTCTTGATCTTTTAAAGTTTTATTTGTTAAGCTTGAGCAAGGTTTTGTGAAGTTTGCACTGTATTTAGGGTTATTTTAACTATATGCAATGTATCTTGTGCCTATAAGTGCCACTTGATTTTTACATTTATCTTAATTATTTTATTCTAATAGAGCATTAGATTGTGTTATTATTTTTCTGAACCTGGAATTCCTCATTTGGATTTTAAGCCATGGGTTGTTCCCCTTGTTCAGTTATAATTATATTTCTTCCCCAAATTCTTATATTAGTTTCTAAATATGATGAAACATTCTAATCAGCTAAAGATTATCATAGAATTATGTAGGATATAGGAGTTCAATATAAATGTCAGTGATCCAGTCTGTTTCAAGAAAGAAATAGGATACCTTTTCTGATTTACATTTTGGGATTATATAATTTTCTTCTTTAAAAATACCCCTTTAAGAAGCTTTCCATCCTATCCCCAGGAAGAATAAAAGCACACCCAACCCCCCACCCACTCCCACACAGAGTTTTAATTTTTTTTAAGCTTAGAAAAAGATAATTTAAAAGTAAGTAATCATTGCTGTATCTATGACTACTGTGCACATAGTACCTGCCTAAGAATCACCTTAACTTGAAGTAATAATGCCAACTCACAAGACAATGACTATTTTCCAGACTCATGGATTCAAGTTCAAGAGATAATCTCATTTTCAATTTTTGTATGCCAAACTGGTTTGTGATAAGAAGTGTATAGATTTATCAAATTTTTGAAATTTGTGGCTGGAAGTTAAAGTTATTACTGTGGTCTTAGCATATTTATTTTCTTACAAATTTCTGCCTATGAATTTCATAAAGGTGCTATCCCTTAATAATTGATTTTCAAAACTTTTGCACTCTTTTCTAGTACTCTGACCTTAGCCAAAGTTATTTATCTCTCCCTCTGACTCAATTTCCTCTTCTGAAAAATTTAAAAGTAGAAATGACTATAATTCCCTGTGCTATTGTCCACTTAAAAAAATTCACAGTGTGAGAGTTGTGAGTCAAGTTTTATTTGGGGCAAAATGAGGACTATAGCCTGGGAGACTGCATTTCAGATAGTTCTGAGAAACTGCTCCAAAAAGGTAGGGGGGAATGTCAGTATATATGTGATTTTTGTGAAGGGGGAGTACATGCAATCAAGCACATATTTTTTGGAAAGAAGTTTTCTTCTAGTCACGAGGAGCAGACGTCACCATGAGGGATTTTAGTGCTTTTCTAGATATGAGGAGATAACAAGAATTGGGCTCATAAAATCAGCTCCTGAAATTATCTAACTATCTGAAGACCTGTTCTGCCAGTTTTTTCCGGAGCACAGAGTGCCTCATTTCTGCTCACCACCTGAACTCCTTTCAGGGGGTGTTGAAGGTCAGCAGCTGCAGCAGCACATGTTTTATTCCTTGTAGAGGTAGCTGGCAAGTGCCAATGACAGGTGCCAATTTGTTGCTGTCAGGGCCCCTCATGGTCGTAAATTCAACCATGCGTTGGGAGACATTTCATGACCATTTCATCCCACGGTTCTAGGAAGGCTCATTCTTAGGTCTGGCAAAGATTTCCCTGATAGGCCACTCAATGTGCTATTACTGGACTAGGTCTTTTAACAGTAACTAAGGACTCTGGGCCACCTGTCTTACTAATTTGTTATGGTCCAGGAAAATTCCCTCTTGTTGTATCTTCCCATATCTAGAGTTACACTATCACAATCATTGATTTCACATAAAGCTATATATTTTGTCGGAGGCTCAGTCACACATTTGGTAATGCAAGAAACAACAATCTTGTAAAACAGGCAAAATACAAATAACATAGCTAGCAGTATTATTAAAGTCGTAAGTAAAAATTAAGCCAAGAACTTCAGTTAGGTGCAGCCCAGTATATCCTCAGGTCATCTGACTTTGTCTGTTCTGTACCAGTCCTTATCTTTCAGGGAAATGATATATTGGCACTGTCCATAAGGTTCCCAGCCCAATTTCCTAATGTTACTAGGCTGGTTATCCTTAATATAATTTAATTGTTCACAAGATAAAGGGGTGCCTTAAAACTTAAATGACCATAGCCTGGTGTTAATCACATAAATCCATCCCATAATTGTGGGAGGCTTTATTCCTTGACAGAAATTTTGCTTGTTGCTCTGTTTGAGTGTGAGTAACTTTAGAGGAAAATTCATTTTTATGGCCAGGGTCAGAGCAGGTATTATTAATTGGCTAGGTGAGGGGATCCCATCTAGTAATATCAAGAGTAGCCTGAACAGAACTGAACTTTCTTCTAAAACAATTGTGCAACTAGAGCCTTGGAGTGGAGAAATCCACCAAGGTAATCCAGAAGTCCTAGACACAGGTAATTGGCCACAAACCCAGCAACTGGATTAATTTTTAAAACTAGCATAGAATCGTGTCCATGATAGAAAAACATTTGATTTATATGCAAAGGTCCAAGAAGTCAAGAGAACATTGTAAATGATCATATGAGTCAGGTCCAGCATCTTGGGTAAGCTGTCTACTTCTGATGTCATCCTCTAGTCCTGGTGTGAGTGTAGTTTCCTCTGTTTGAGTGTCGTTTTAAGATGAGTTTGAGGTCAGCAGTCCTCTCTATAGACCAGTCTGGTACAGGGGCACCTTGTAATTGGAAATTAATCCAAGAGTCAATTCCCTTCAGTTTCTCTGTGCATGAGTTAAAGAGTACCTGATAAGGATCCTTCCATCTAGGTTGGAGATAGTCTTTTAAATTATGTGTTTTCCAGTATGCATAATCCCCTGGTTGCAGGTCATGGAGTATCAGATCTTCATCCAAAGATAGATTACTGAGATAAGCTTCAGAAAAAAACTTAGAGTATCCTTTTAATAATTCAATTAAACATTACATTAATATAACGTAATAGCAAGGAACTATCTGGAAAGTAAGTCTAAGTAAATACAGACCTCCATTAACAAGACTGGGGTTTAACATTCATTGAAACGTCTTTTTCTTTCTAAAATTGCCCTCATTTCTACCAAATACAACCAAATTAAGACTAATTTGTTTGCAAAATAAGTCTGGTCTCAATAAACTTGGCCTGATAATTTATATAACCATAATTGGTCATATAGGCTTTTTGCTTTGCTGAAACTTTTATAAGGAGTCTCATACTGAACTTTTAAAAGGCTTCTCAAGGCTAGGAAAGTCATGCCAAGGGCTTATCACAGATTTCACCTAACGGATCTAGGCGAATTCTTCCCTTTTTAATGTCCCCCAAATACCTTGAGCCTTCTGTACCTGTTAGTGAGTGTCCTTCCTAATTGATCTGATAAAGTTGCTGGGGACCTAAGAGTTTACAATCTCTGGAAGGAGCAGATAGAGAAAAAAGATAAATGTTTCAATTCTGCTTACAAAGGTATAACTTACCAAATTACTGTAAGTCATGATTAGTTTGAAGGAAAGGTTTCTTATACCTGGAAAACACAGATTTAAACCAGTAATTTTTCGGATAGAAACCATAAAAATTATAACCATATTTACCAGTTCACTCAGTCTTATGTAACTAACTCTTTTTGTTAACAGTTTATGAAGCCATCAGGTTTCTCATTAGGATTCTTTAATTTCTTACCCAGTTCAGCATTGTGGTCTGAAAGTCAGAAACTTGTATTTATCCAAAAGTCCTTTTTATAAATTTTCTTGAAGAGAAAGCATTTTTGCAAAGGCAACAGAATAAAACCATAACTGTCTATAATGACAAAAGATTTATGAAGACACGTTTAAAAACCGATTACAGTGCAATAGACAAAGAACCTTGGTTACTACTGTGACATACAACACTTTAAGACAATAACTAGAATTATGACTGATAACATTTTACCAGGACATATCAGAATTTTAGGAACTCCATATAATTTCTAGGATGTCTATATTAGTAACATTTACCATACAATATAACCTAAGAAGATTTATTACTCATTTGACAATATTTCCATGTAATTTAACATACCTAATGAACCTAATTAGTTTAATATCTCTCTTTGGGATGTTTCAGGGGCCCTTTGAAGCATCCCACAGTTAGCTAGAGGTCAAAAGGACTTCATTAGAATTTGATTTAGGAAGTTTTGTATAAAAAAATATCAAAAAGGGTTTAGAGCCCTCAGATAGGATCACAGGTCACTATGAAACAGTATTTATTCACTTACCAAAGTAACAATAAAAGATTTCAAAGGCAATTATGGAACAGATCACTTAAAAGGTAAAGAAAATTGAAATCTGTTATCAAAGGCAATTCAACATTTTAAGAAATCTTGTCCTCTTAAGAGAGAGAAAAATGAAATTCAAGTTTTGCACCCACTTACTTTTAAAATTCATTTACTCAGTTAAATTTATTTTAACTTTAGTCAATCCTGACCATGCACAAAATTCTTTTCTTGGGGTCCACTTTCCACAAACCTTTCCTCACTCTCTGTATCCATCACTTTATTTTCCCATTAAGAAGCAGCTGCCTATAAGTCAGACCTACTTCCTTTTCCTTAATAAAATGTGATTCCATTCCTCATACCTTCTTTACTGAAAGCACACATCCTACTTTCCTACTATATACTGAAATGTTTTCTTTATTATTTCTGTTACCTTTAATTACATGTTTAAATCAGAATCCTCAGCTCTGACAACCTTAATTTCTTGTGAAAACTAAGAAGTAAGCAATTATGAACTGTCCTTTACGTTAGTGTTCTGTAGATTGGTGAACATAAATACCAGTGATATTTTCTAAAAACATTTGCTTTCTTTAGAGAATGTGGCACCAAACATATTCATCAATAGTCCTAAATACCTTTTGTTTCTCTGTAAAAGGAAGTCAGCGTTCAGTATCTTATTTTATTTGGGAATGGCCTGGCTATTCAATAAGCTTCCATTACATGACTTAACTTAATTTAGCACAACTCTAGAATTTCAAATTACCAGAATCTGGAGAGAGTATTTTAGATAGACATTCCTAAAGCATAATTATTCTTAATAGAGCTTATCTGAAAGCTCTTATTTCATTTATGTTTTCTTTCCTTAAAAGTTTCTTCACATCAAGTTACTTGCCTTGCTGACAAATAAGTAACAGATATAACAAGATTTTTTATATTAAACCTAGGTGCAATAAAAGTATTATACTTAATGTTGATGACTCTAAAGACATGTCTATATTAATTAGATCAACAAACAAACATTAATACCAGGTATTAATTTAATACTGACTATTTCCCAGTTCATGTGAACCTGAAATTAATTTTGGCCAGTTACCTTCTGTATTTTTTTTTGAGAATTTATATAAGCACTTAATTTCCTTTAATCCAATAGTAGAGCTCACTTATATATTAATTTTTGATAATACCATCCAAAAGTAAAAACAAAGATAATGCACACATAAACATACAGACACAACAAGATGTCTCATAGCTTCATTTTCTAAACTTAGTCATGAATCAAATATCACAATATAAAACACTAGTTGTAAATAACAGTTGGAATAAGTTAAATTTTAAAGAGAATTTTTTTGTCCCCCCCCCCTTTTTTTTCCTCAGTATCAGAAATTTAGAGATGATCTAGATAAGATAAGTGATCCAGAGAGCTCTGGTCTCAAGGCACAGGGAGAGAAAATCAGATTTTCCTAGTAGGACTTATTCCCTCAGGGTCAGAATTCTGAAAAGACATTTTTTTCTTTATTTTTCTTCAAACAATCTTTCTCTACTAGTTGGGAATTAAACAGGGGTCTGTTAACCTTCGACTGGCATTGTGTACTTAATTGGCGCAATTGAAGGTTCATAATATTTGTAGATACCCCTTTTCTTTTTAATGGTTTTGAAAAGTTGGTCTGATATAGTTTCGAGTAATTAATTATTGGTTTCCTGCAAAGAAGTTACTCTATCATTTCCTTTTTTAGAAGTTTCTAGATACCAAAGTAAGCATTCCATTCAGTCTGTTTGATCTAACAGCTGGCTTTTTCTAACTGTGGGCACAAAAGTATCAATTTTGAAATATCAAAAGAACCCCAATTTGGCCATTTTAGGTTGAGATCTCCTTTAGTATAATTTCCCCAATTAAGTAGGTACTTCTCGTATGCACATAAACCTGGCTGGAGTGTTAGTCATGGGCTGGCTTTCTGATGCTTCTTGTTTCCGTGTTTGAGAAGCTCTATTTCCCATTTTAAAGTTGAATTTGTCAGGGATAAAATTCACTAGTGAAATTGTGTTATGGGCCAGTGTGCTGCTTGTGAGCTTAGCTCCTCTAGGTGTCACCCTAGAGTCGTTTCAGCCCCCTTATGTGTCTCAGTTTCTCCCTTTGGTAATCTAAGACCACCACGGGTGCTCGGATCGCTGAACGGCCAATTCTTAACCGCAACCCCTGGACAAGCAAGTGTTTTAATTAATGAGTGGGTTTCCCTATGGTACCACTGCATGGTATGAAGACTCTGCCTCCACCACTCCTGTAAATTTCTCAGTCACCTGAGAAAGCCGTAAACCGCCGGGAGGAGCCTTGTCCCTTTTCTTTGGAGCAAAGCTCTCATGTAATATCTTCACTTTGATGCCGACAAATTTTATTAAGGCAGCCGAATTGAGGAAAAGCATCAGATCAGCCTCTTACCTAACCACTCAGTGCAGACCACTCAGTCTCCTACAACTGAGCAAACCCTGGTATCTTTCAACCAGGTACACCCCCGACCAAATATCTTTCACATGGGTGGGTATTCCCTGGCATCTTTCAACTGAGTCCCCCTCCCCCCACCATTATCTTTCAAACCTGCTATACACTGCCAAATAAAACTCAGGATCATCAAGCAATACGGGAGATCGGAGAACCAGGAGTGACTTACCCACGTTCGTCTGGACTCTCTGAGGAGGTGGATGGGCGCAAGGGGCCTCTGCTGGTACCAAGGTTCCAGTTCCTCCTAGAGTACAGGCGAAGAGAAGTCCACTCTGGGTCCCTTCTTCATGGTCGCCATAAAACTGTCAACTTAAAAAAAAATGCACAACGTGAGAGCTGCGAGTTTTATTTGGGGCAAAATGAGGATTATAGCCCAGGAGACAGCATTTCAGATAGTTCTGAGAAACGGCTCCAAAGAGGCAGCAGGGAAGGTCAGTATATATGTGATTTTGGTGAAGGGGGAGTACATACAATCAAGCACATATTTTTTTGCAGAAGTTTTCTGCTAGTCACAAGGAGCAGTCATCACCACGGAGGATTTTAGTGCTTTTCTAGATATAAGGAGATATATGAGGAGAATTGGGCTCATAAAATCGGCGCCTGAAAATATCCAACTCTCTGAAGACCTGTTTTGCCAGTTTTTCCCAGAGCACAGAGTGCCTCATTTCTTAATCTCCGCTCTGCTCCTTTCAAGGGGTGTTGAAAATTAGCAGCTGCAGCAGCACATGTTTTATTCCTTGTAGATGTAGCTGGCAAGTGCCAATTTTTTGTAGACACTCTACAACTTATATAATAATGTAAATCAATTGAAAATGTAGAAATGAATGAAGCCTCCTTCCATCCATAGCATTCTAGATTCCATATTCAAATTAATGATCATCTGATAATATGTTGTAGTAATATGCATAAAAGCTATTATTTTCTAAGTAACTGTCAGACACTGGGTTAAGAACTTTGTATTATCCTATTTTATCTTTACAGCAAGCATATAAGGTATTATAAAAATTAGATAGTTCAGGGGAAAAAAGGTTAAGAAATGTCTTCAGTAATGTATACAGTATAAGATTCAGAAGACCTATGTTTAATGCCAAAATTAGGCCCTTCAACACTATCCTATACTGAAATTATTGCTTGTGTTCTAAGGACAAACTGTGCTTCAAAATTTAAAGTTTACTACGAGAAATCCATTTCCCCCATTTAACCTTCATTATTCTTGGGGTAGAAATACAAGCAAACTGTTTCTTTTCTTTTCTTTTTTTTTTTTCTCTAAGTGTTAACAAGATTCCCAGCCTCTCCTTATAAGTACCTAACTCCTAACAAAACTGGAGATAATTGCTGACTGGTCATCTGGAGATATCCAGGAAATTCTCTGGATTCCAGACATAGTACTTCCTGTCTCCGTTATATGGCAGGCTGAAAGACAATTTCCACTTGGTGCTTGGAATCAATCACCACAGCTGTTACAGAGACGCTTTTCTCTATCGTATTTCATTGGCATGAGATGCCCAAAATAGCCAACTAGTAAATTTCACCTTCCAATTCAATGTGAATATTACATTCTTTCGTGAAAACATTCTTCTCAGCCAGATCTAAAGTTTCAGAAAGAGGAATAAAAAAACTATTTCAGTGGATCTTTAGGTATATTAGTGAGAAGGGCCACTCCTGCACCTTGATTCCCAGATCTCTGTATTCTGACTACAGGAAAATGAGGCCCATGTCACTGCTTCAAAGCTTAGGGCATACTTTGCAGAACACTACATTAGACTTACAGGGTATTGTCTTCCAGACGGTATCATAAATAAATGTTAGCAAGTATTTTTCAATATGATAATGATTTATTTAAATGAGTAATTCTGGACTGAACTGTACAATGCCCAAATTACATCTGACTTGGTAGGGCTAGTACTATTCAAGCTACCTCATATATTGATGCCATTTGGCATTCATGGCATAGGTACAGATTAGGTATGCAATATGAACCAAAATACTGTGTGCTTCATGAAACCATCAGTTGGTCATATTCCACCCCAAAGCTCAGTCTGGATGTGCCATTCATCCTCTGACAAGTGTTTTGTCTAAAGTGTCAAAGGACAGTCATTGGTGGAATGAGGCAATACCATCCTTGTGTCTACTGCCCTCAAACTAACCAGGTTCCACAGCCACTTTCTTTAAAGGCATTTCATCCAATTTATGTTCAGTGTAGGTGAAGAGCAAGTCAAATAATATTTCAGGTATGTGGTAGCAATCTGCTACCCGTCACACACAGACAGCCGTCTTAGCAATGTGTCATATTGAGTCATAGTCACACATAGTCACACAGCATATCTATCCTTATCGTGTCATATTGATTCATAGTCACACAAGCTATAGATGACTAGCTGTTCAGCAATTTTCACCCTGTGCAAATCAAAGGTAATCTCTCAGATTATCAGAAAAAGAAACAAATTAGTAAATATAGCCCAGAAATTGTAAACCAAATAATAAGTCTGACTTGCTACCTATCAGTTGAGTGATCAGGGAATTCTGTGTAAAATCTTTTCTCCAAATTATCCAGATTCAGTCTTTAGTCTGAGACCATAAATCCTTAGAGGTCCTATTTCTCTTTTGTCAGGATCCGCTGTCCATCAGCAACTGGTGGGGAGAAATAGCTAAGAGTATTCTTTTCTTGCTCTGGGACACTCTTATTGCAATAAAGTTACTGCATTTCTTCCATTTCCCAGCTGGTTATAATCTAGTATTTGTGTCTTCTTCCCACCCACTATAATCTCTTTCCATGTCCACTTATTACCTGTTTTAGCCCATATCCTTCCTCCCCCGGTGACATTTGCTTGCTTAGAGAATAGACAGATGCATTAAGTTCATCAGGGCTTCCTCCTTAGCTTAATCTTAGGAAGATTTAGAATGTGATAGGAAAGTAACTAGAGGTATAATCCTGCCACTTAGTAACATGGCCGTATTCAAATTTACTTCTAATTTAACTTCATGGAGAGGTTATAACCCACACTTAATCTCCTGGAAATGCATGCATACAATTAAATTTAGTATTATGGATACCTGTTCCTTTGGATTGGTATCTCTCTCTAATGGTAATGAATGAAGTGATATCAAATGATAGTTTTCGGGGGTGGAAAAGTTATAAAGTTGTATTGTATGGTTGTTGCATTCCCCAGCCCCTTACTCCCAAATTCTAAAAGCATTTCCAGTGAACCTCTGCCTTTCATTTGTGAGAACATCCATTTAGTCAATTTAGGCAGCCATTCAAGCCTTTATACCACTTATTTTAAATTGCAAATATTTAATTGTCTATTTCATTTTCAGTGAGACCAATAGAACCAATGTTCTGAAGGTGATAAGGACTGTGAAATTTTTATGTAATATTATGTTACCTTGCCTATGTATACTAATTGCTTTTGTACACTAGTAGCAGTGAAGTGCATACTTTGATGACAGGAAATATATGCTTGTTAGTAAATTGATAGACTTTGAAGCTACAATCCTTTAATTATGCTCACTATGGTTGGTTCTGTTACAGAATAGTTTTCAATTCAAGTCAATGCCCATTTGTATCTCCTGTAGGGCTCCTAGTAGGGTCCAATGTAGTCTACTTGCCAGCTAGTCACAGATACTTTTCCTCTGGAAATTTTGTCTAAAGCCATCTTCAGGCCATTTCTTTCCTGCTGATAAGGAAGTACAGTGAGTTACCCCACATTTGTTACTTCAACATGTGGAAGCAAATATGTAATCATTTGACCCATCTTTGCATTGCTTAAGTCCATTTATTTCAAGAACTCAGATCTGAACCCAGTTCTAAGGATCTGACCTAGTCAATAATTTAAGTATTCCAATCCACTTCTGAGCTGGCTACCAGGTTTTGTTGATGGGTCTTCATGATTAACCCCAATTTTTCCTTTAAATTTCCACAGATATTTTCAGAATTAAGTGTGTGCATGTGGGGATGCTTTTATCGCACAATCATCTAGGACCCATTTACATGACCATACTGCCAGCTTAGTTATGGCTTTAGGATCTATAAATTTCCAATCCCCCCTCTGAGGACACTAGCTTAAATTGTATTACTAAATAGTGTCTCTCAGCTTTAGCGATGGTGTAGATTTGTCCTTCTTCTCTTCCACTAGGCATCTTACCTTCTTTTCCCAGAGATTTAGTCTATAGGATATTATACATCCCATTTTCAAATAGCAATACTACACTCAATGAAAACAAAACAAAACAAAAACCAAAAAGCACCTTGTTTTCCTTTGGTTTGGAGGGACTCATAGAATTTCAACCAGCTAGCAATGGCTGTAGGAAGATCTTTGGAGGGCTCTATCATTAAACACACAGGCAGAGAAGCATACTGCATATGGATGGTTTGACCTCCCTGAACTCCTCTGAACCCATTATATTGCATGCTCTTGATTATATCAGTTTTTCTTATTGAATGAGATCTGCTAAACATCTCCTTTTATTATCTATATGCTTTACTAGCATTACCAAAGACGTGATAGGTATTTTTGGGCCGAGGATTACCTGATGTATGTCTGTAGTATAGTCTCAACTAACACCTGGTAGCAAGTTAACAATAATTGTCTTTAAAAAGGGATCTATTGAGGAACTGCATCAGGCAGTTTTGTCCAAAAATTCAATTCTGCTTGTATCCTAACTATAGACACTTCTAAAATCATTTGAGTAATTGAATTAAATGAGTAAATGGTGCAGCCTGAGCAATAGCAGTTTATGAATCCTTTTTTAGTTAAAAAATACTTTAGTGAGGTATAATTTACATGCAGCAAACTGCACATGTTGAAAGTGTACAATATGATACATTTTGATACATGTAGACACCTGTGAAACCAACATTGCAATCCATATAATAACCATATCAATTATCCTCAAAAGTTATCTCGTGCTCCTTTCTAAGTTCTCTTTCCCATCCCTCCCCACCACTTCCTGCCCCACACAACAACTGATCTCCTATCTGGCATGATAGATTAGTTTGAAATATATAGAATTTTATATAAATTAAACCATAAAGTGGATATTCGGTTTTATTTGGCTTCTTTCACTAAACAATTAGTAATTCATCCATGTTGTATACATTAAAAGTTCATTACTTTTTATTGCTGACTAATATTCCACTAGATATACATATCACAATATTATCCACCTTGCTTTTTTATAGGTTTTGGTGATTATCAATAAAACTGCTATCAGCATTTACGTCAAAGCTTTTGTGTGAACATAAATTAACACGGCACTGAGAATGGGATTGTTGAGCCATATGGTAAGTTTATGTTTAACCTCATATGAAACTGCTAAACTGTTTTCTAAAGTGGTTGAACTGTGTTGCATTCATACAAGCAAAATTAGAAGGGCCTATGTCCTCCATATCTTTATAGCATGTGGTACAATCTGTTTTTTATATTTTAGCCTTTTTAAGAGACGTGTTGTGGTTTTACATTGTGGTTTTAATTTCTGTTTCCCTAATGATAGTCCACGTGTTTATCTGTCATCTTTATATCTTCTGTGGTAAAGCATGTGTTCAAAACCTTTACTAGTTTAAAGAACTTTTTTTTATTATTGAGTTTGAAAATTTATTTTAATATATTCTGGGTAGAAGAACTTTATCAGATATATGTTTCAAATGTTTTCTCTTTATCTGTGGCTCATCTTTTCATTCCCTTAACAGTGTCTTTAAAGAGCAGATGGTTTTAAAATAAATAAAATAAAATTCAAATATTCAAAAAATAAAGAGCAGAAGGATTTAATTCTTCTGAGGTCTAATTTATCGATTTAGTCTTTTATGGATTATGCTTTTGGTTCTCAATATCTCTGCAAAGTATTTAAAATATTTGTGTAACCAAGGTCACAGAGGTTTTCTCTTATGTTTTATTCTAGAAATTTTATCGTGTTGTGACTTACAATTAGGTCTATGATCCAGGGTCAGTTAATTTTTGTTCAATGTTATGCGGTATAGATTAAAAATTGTTTTTTCTACATATGGATAGCAATTGTTTTAGTACCCTTTGTTGAAAAGTGATAACCTCTTCTTGAATTGCCTTTGCATTTTTGTTGAGCATGAATTTTCCACTTAGTGTTGGCCTATTACTTGATCCTCCTTTGTGTTGATTGATCAGCTTATCTATCCTTATGCCAATACCTCTTTATCTTGATTACTGTAACTATATAGTAACTCTAGAAAATAGTGTTCCTCCTCCAGTTCCATTCTTTTCCAAAGTTGTTTTGACTAATCTAGGTCCTTTGCATTTTCATATGAATTTTAGAATCAGTTTTTCAATTTCTACAATTGAAGGTTGCTGGAATTTCAATTGGATGGTGTTGAAATTATAGATCTATTTGGAAGAATTGACATCTTAATAACACTGAGTATATCAACCAATGAGCATAGTGTAGTGCATTCTTTATTTAGGCCTTCTTTAATTGCAGTCAACAATGTTTTATAGATTTCAATGATAAACCTTGTGTATGTTTTGTCAAGTTTATCTCTAAACTTTTCAGTAAGTGTTTATAGTAATATAGTATTTATTTTAATTTCAAGTTACATTTTCTTGTTGCTTAAAGAAGTAATGCAATTGATTTTTGTACGTTGATCTTGTATCTTGAATTTTTTCTGAACCAATTCATTCATTATAGGAGGTTTTTAGTAGATTGTGCCAGTTTTCTACATAGACAATAAGGTCATCTGTGAATACTTTTTTTTTCTAAACACAATGCTTTTTTTTCCCCTTGTCTCAGTGAAATTGTTAGAACCTCAAGTATAATGTTGAATTTGTGAGAGTGGAAATCCTTGTTTATTCCTGATTTGTGGGGAAATATTCAGTCTTTCAAGATTAAAGGTAATATTAGCTGTAGTTTTTCCACAATTGATCACAATTAAGTTGAGGAAGGTCCTTTTTCCTAGTTTACTGAGAGCTTTTTCTTTCTCTATTCGTTTGGTCTATTGGTTAATGTAATGAGTTACATTAACTGATTTTCAAATGTAAGACCAAATTGTACTCTTGGGATAAATAACACTTGGTCTTGATGTATTTTGGTTTTAATATGTTGTTGGATTCAGTTTGCCAAAACTTTTACAAATTTTACGTCTTTGTTTAAGGGGGACATTGGCCATTAGTTTATTTTTCTTTTGAGGTCTTTGGTTTTATTACTGCCCTCATAGAAAAAGTCGGGAAACATTTCTTCATTTTTTCAGTGTTGTGGAAATTTGATTATTATTAGCTCTATTTCTTCCCTAAAGGTTTGGTAATCTATCAGTAAAGCCATGTATTCATAGAATTATTTTTTTGTGGGAAGGTTTTAATTACAAATACAATTTCTTTTATAGATGTAGCTCTAATCGAATCTCTCGATTCTTTTTTTGCCTTAAATTTGTAATTGTGTTTTCTCTTTCTCCTTTTTTTGTTTTTGGTTTGGTTTGGTTTTCATTATGGTGTCTAATGGTTTATCAATTTTTATTGTTTTCAAAAAATCAGTTTTTGATTTCATTGATTTTCTCTGTAGGTTCTGTCTTTTATATTTCATTGATTTCCACTCTGGCCTTTCTTACTTCTACTTACTTTAGATTTTATTTGCTCTTTGTTTCCTTAAAAAGTGGAAACTGTGGGCATTGATTGAATCACACCTTTATTCTGTTCTAATTTACATATGCTATAAATTCCTCCCAAAGTGATGTAATGGCATCTCTCATATTCTCAAATATTATGATGTGTTGAGATTTAATTTTCATTCAGTATAAAATATTCACTAAATTCTTTTCTGATTTCTTCTTTGATCCAGAGGCTATTTAAAAGGGTATTATATAGTTAGCTAATGTTTGAGAGATTTTATTTCAGACATCATTTTGTTATTGATTTTAGTTTAATTTTATTGTGATTAGAGATGAAAATTTGTATGACTTGATTCTTTTAACAATTATTGAGACTATTTTTATGTAAGATATGGCCTATCTTGGGAAATATTTTGTGTACATTTGAAGTGAATGTGTCCTACTATTATTTGCTGCTCTCTCCTAATGTCTCAGTTAGGTCAAGTTAGTTGTTAGTATGTTTCAGATATGCTATACCATTACTGATTTTTGCTACTTATCCTATTAATTATTGAAGGAGGAACATTAAAATCTCTGAATATAATTGTGGATTTATCTATTTTCATGTTTAGTTTTGATCAGTTTTTAAAATTTATTTTGAAATTGTTATGATATGGAAAAAAATATTTGGAATTGTTATGTTCCCTTGAGGAATGGATTCCTTTGTTATTATCAGATACCATGCTTTATTACTGGTAATACCCTTTGCTCTGAAACCAGCTTTTGATTTTTTTTATTGCTTTTCTAGTCTCAATATCATTGATTTCTGCTCTAATTTTTATTATTCCTACTCTTTGCTTTGGGTTTAATTTGCTCTTCCTTCTCTAGTTTGGTTTTTTTTTTAACCTGTGCTTTAGTTTTTTAGTTTTAGGTTTTTTTTAGTTTTTATTAGTTTTTTTACTTACTTATTATTGCTATTTATTATTTTCTAATATAAACACATCTTGCTATAAATTTCCCTCTAAGCATTGCTTTGGTTGTACTTCACAATTTTGATATATTTTCTTTTCATTTTCTGTTCAAAATATACATTATTTCCTTTGAAACTTCCTCTGTGACCCATGGTTTACTTATAAATATGTTGTTTAATTTTCTAATTATCGGTGGGTTTTTTCCAATATATCTTCCTGTTATAGATTTCCATTTTATTTTATTTTTGTTTAATTTTATTTTCAGTTATTTTAAATGTGTTAATATTTGTTTTATGGCCCAGTATGTGCTCTATCTTAGTGATTGTTCCATGTGCATGAAAGAATAATATATATTCTGCTGTTGACTGTAATGTTTTCTAATATCAATTAGGTCAAGTTGATTGACAGTACAGTTTATGTTATTTATATGTTTACTTATTTTCTGCCTTCTTATTCTATCACTTACTGAGAAAAGAGTATTATATTTCCAAGTATAATTATGGGTTTGTTTCAACTTTTATATTTATCAGGTTTCATCTTATGTATGTTGAATTTCTTCATTTTGTTTACCTTTTCTACTAGATCCTTTAGCATATTTAATTATTTAAAATTTTGAGTCTGATAATTATAGCGTCTTTTTCATGTGCGGAGGAGTCTGGTTCTGATAGTTACTTTGTCTGTTCAAAGTGTGTTTTATCTTTCCTTTTTATGTATCTTATTTTTCTGTTGTTGTTGAAAGCCTAGTATGTTGTCTAGACCAGTGAACACTAACATAAGTACTTTTATGCTTGTGGACTAGCATACTTTTCCTTCTCCTAGATCTTTAGAGTGGGCTTTTGTGAGGTTTGGGATGAGTTTGAAGCTTGTTGTTATGCTTACCTTTATCACACCTCAGGGTTCTAATTCCTCTAGTGACAGTTTGTGTTTATTGTGTGAGCTAATTTGCCAGAGAGCTTTTCTCAGTATCTCCTTCCCACTCGCCTTCAAGTCTTCCTACGTGTCTTTGCATCTTTTCTTTGCACTCTTTCCCAGAGAGAATCTTTGTCTTGTAGCATTTCCTGATGCATCTTTCCCACTATTAGTTTTACTTGGTGCTTGTTAGCATTGTGATGTGGGGTGGGGAAAGGCAGCACCCATCCATCCTCTGAGGAAGGCTCAATGTTAGGCAAAGGCTATGTACCTGGGTCTCTGGGTTCTGGGCTCCACAACTATTTCTGCCCCCTTCCAGATGTAGCTCTGGTCCTAACAGTATCTTTGGCACTCCTCCACTAGGAGGAGTTTAAAACTTTAAAAATATTTTTTCTGTTTCTTGTCTCTAATTATTGTGGAACTCCACCAGTTCCCTCAGGATACAGGCTTACCTTGGAGGTATTGTAGGTTTGGTTCCAGACCACTGGAATAAATCCAGTATCACATTAAAGTGAGTCACACTAATTTTTTGGTTTCCCAGTGCATATATTCAAATTATGTTTATACTATACAGTAATCTATTAAGTATGCAACAGCATTATGTCTAAAAAATGTACATACCTTCATTAAATAATACTTTACTGCTAAAAAATGTTAACAATCATCTGAGCCTTCTGCATGTTGTAATCTTTTTGCTAGTGGAGGTTGTGTCTTGATGTTGATGGTTGCTGACTGATCAGGGTGGTGTTTCCTGACTGTTAGAGTGGCTGTGGCAATTTCTTAAAATAAGGCAACACTGAAGTTTTCTGCATCGACTCCTTTCATGATTTCTTTTTGGCATGTAATGCTGTTTGATAGCACTTTACCCACAGTAGAACTTCTTTCATAATTGGTGTCAGTCCTTCAAACCCTGCTAGTCACTGCATTATCAACTAAGTTTATGTCATATTCTAAATCCTTTGTTGTCATTTCAACAATCTTCACAGCATCTTCACTGTGAGTAGATTCTATTCCATTTCTTTGCTTATCCATAAGAAGCAACTCCTCTTTAACATGTTATCATGAAATTGTAGCAATACATTCCCATCTTCAGGTTTCACTTGTAATTTTAGTTCTCTTGCTATTTCTACTACATCTGCAGTTACTTCCTCCACTGAAGTCTTGAATCACTCAAAGTCATCCAGGAGGGTTGGAATCAACTTTTCCAAAACTCCTGTGAATGTTGATATTTTTACCTCTTCCCATGAATCACGAATGTTCTTAATGGCATCTAGAATGGTGAATCCTTTCAGAATGTTTTCAATTTACTGTGCCCAGATCTGTCAGAGAAATCATAATCTATGGCAGCTATAGCCTTACCAAATGTATTTCTGAAATAATCAGACTTGAAGATCAAAATTACCCCTTGATCCATGTGAAAACAAGTCCCTCTAAAACTTTGTTCCCCTCCCAAGTTTATGATTAACCTCTCTATCGAAAACTATTCCCTTTCTTATCCCTCTCCCTTACCCCTCAGGATTGAGGAGTATCAAAGAAAAGTGAGGCTGAAAGCAAGCAGGACCCTGAAGGGTCCTCCTGGGTACAAGCCCCTCTGTGTCCCTGCTTCTAGTTTATAGAAAAAGTTTTGGTCTCCTAGTTGTTTCCCGAGCAGACCCAAACAGTTAATAATTAGAGAAGTGGAAATGCAGAAAGCAGTTCAGAAAGAAAAGCAATAATGGCTTAAACAATGGAATCACAGAACTCCTAGTTCCTCCCAAAGGGATATAGATAACAATATGATGCATTTCTTTGAGTTTTTATGCAGAAACTACGACTCTCACACAGTGGAGGATAGTGTCTAAGGCTGACCACAAGCACTAGATCCCAAAGTGATTGAAACTAAAAGTTGATAATTAAGATCCCTGAAACATCATCCTGTTACCTCACCACCAACCAATCAGAAGAATGTCCACAAGGTGATCATGCATCCTGCAACCCTCACCCTAATGTTGCCTTTAAAAATACTTGTCTGAAAGCCATCTGGGAGCTTGGGTCTTTTGAGCACTGGCTGCCCATTCTCCTTCCATGATGCCCTGCAAATAAATACTGGATTTCCTTCACCACAACCTCATGTCTGTAGGTTGGCTTTGTTGCCGTGTCAGGCAAGTAGACCTGAGTTCAGTTTGGTTAACACATGGACTGCAGAATGGCTATTGTGTTAGTAGGCATGAAAACAATATCATTGTACACCTCTATCTGAGCTCTTGGGTGACCAGGTGCATTGTCAATGAACAGTAATATTTTGAAAGGGATCTTTTTTCTGAGCAGTAGATCTCAACAATGGGCTTAAAATATTCAGTAAAGCATGTTGAAAACAGATGTGCTGTCATCTAGGCTTTCTTATTCCATTTATAGTGCATAGGCAGAGTAGATTTAGCATAATTCTTAAGTGCCTTAGGATTTTTGGAATGGTGAATGAGCATTGTTGGTGAGGATATGGAGAAAAGGGAGCCTTAGTACACTGTTGGTGGGAATGTAAATTGGTGCAGCCACCCTGGAAAACAATATGGCGGTTCCTCAGAAAATTAAAAACAGAACTACCTTATAATCCAGCAGTCCCACTCCTGGGTATATACCTGAAGAAAACAAAATCACTAATTCAAAAAGATACATGCACCCCAGTTTTCACAGAAGCATTATTTAAAATTGCCAAGGTATGGAAGCAACCTAAGTGTCCATCTACAAGTGAATAGATAAAGAAGATGTGATATGTATGTATACAGTGGAATATTACTCAGGCATAAGAATGAAATTTTACCATTTGCAACAAAATGGGTGGACCTGGAGGGTATTATGCTTAGTGAAATATGTCAGACAGAAAGATAAATACTATATGTTATCACTTATGTGTGGAATCTAAAAAATAAAAAAAAGAATGTATGTAACAAAACAGAAACACTCACAGATATAGAGAACAAACTAGTGGTTACCAATGGATACAGGGATGAGGGGTTCAGGCAAGACAGAGGTAGGGGATTAAGAGATACAAACTACTATGTATAAACTAAAGAAGCAACAAGGATATATTGTACAGCACAGGGAAATATAGCCATTATTTTGTAATAACTTTAAATGGTTTATAATCTATAAATATTAAATCACTTTGTTATATACCTGAAACTAATATAATATTATAAATCAACTATACTTCAATAAAAAAATATAAATAAAGCTGCAAGTCCCTTTCTGATCTTTTTTCTCTTTTTTACTATTTTTAGTTTATATTTAATTTTCTTAGCTTTTCTTATTTCTATATACATCTGTGTTTCTCACTACATTTGCCATAGCCTCAACACTCCATTAAAATCCCCTTATTTTTAAGTTTATGTGGTTTATTTTGTTTTGTATTTATTACATCTTTTCATATTTACTTTTCACATTTCTTTCCTGAATTCTTGTAATTTATGTGTGTTTTTAATAATAATAAATGCTTTAATAATAAAGCAATTATTTAAAAAAAGTATTTCAATTCTTGACAAAATGCTTGAACCCTCTCTTTCTTACTTGGTGGCAATATTTTTCTTATAAATTTTTCTTCTTGATCAGCAGATTTCTGCTGTTTATTTCCTCACTTATTTATAAAATGTATTTATTGATCCATGCCACTTTTTTCTTTCTTTTTATTTATCTTTAAATGAACTCGAGTTTTCAGGACATGGTATTTGTAGGAAATTTCCGACACAGGAGGGCAGAAATGAGTAGCATCATAGTTTTTCAGACCAGCTAATTTTCACAACCTAAAGGTTCTCTTTTTCTTTACGGACACAAAGATATACTTCTTCATGCAAATGTAGCTCATCTTCAGCAAGTGGTGCTGGGAAAGTTGGACAGCTGCATGTAAATCAATGAAGTTATAACACACCCTTACATCATGCACAAAAATAAACTCAAAATGACTTAAAGACTTAAACATAAGACATGACACCATAAAATTCCTAGAAGAAAACATAGGCAAAACATTCTCTGACATAAATCGTACCAATGTTTTCTTAGGTCAGTCTCCCAAGGCAATAGAAATAAAAACAAAAATAAACAAATGGGACCTAATCAAACTTACAAGCTTTTGCACAGTAAAGGAAACCATAAAAACAAACAAAAAGCAAAAAGACAACCTACAGAATGGGAAAAAATATTTGCAAATGATGTGACCAACAAGGGTTTAATTGCCAAAATATAAAAACAATTCATACAACTCAACAACAAAAAAACAAACAACCCAATCAAAAACTGAGCAGAAGACCTTAATAGACATTTCTCTGAAGATGACACACAGATGGCCAGTAGGCACATGGAAAGATGCTCAATGTCATTATAAGAGAAATGCAATCAAAACTACAATGAGGTACACTAGTCAGAATGGCCATCATTAAAAAGTCTACAAATAACAGATGCCAGAGAGTGTGTAGAAAAGGGAACCCTCTTAAACTCTTGGTGGGAATGTAAGTTGGTGCAGCCACTATGGAAAACAGTATAAAAGTTCCTCAGAAAACTGAAAATAAAATTACCATATGATCTAGCAATCCCACTCTTGGGCATATAGCCAGACAAAACTATAATTCAAAAAGATACAGGCACACTTATGTTCATAGCAGCACTACTCACAATAGCCAAGACTTGGAAACAACCTAAATGTCCATCGATAGATGAATGGATAAAGAAGATGTGGCACATATATACAATGGAATATTACTCAGCTATAAAAATGAACCAAATAATGCCATTTGCAGTAACGTGGATGTGACTAGAGATTATCATACTAAGGGAAGTAAGTCAGAAAGAGAAAGACAAATACCATATGATATCACTTATCCGTGGAATCTAAAATATGGTACAAATGAGCCCATCTACAAAACAGAAACAGACTCACAAACATAGAGAACAGATTTGTGGTTGCCAGGGGGGAAGAGGGGAGAGAGAGGGATAGACTGGGAGTTTGGGGTTAGTAGATGCAAGCTATTACATTTACATTTAATTTCACATAGCGAAGTGATGAAAAATAACTATTTTGAACTAGATGAGATGCATTTAAAATGTTTGGACCTAGATAGTAAAGGGAAAATAATCATTTCAGTGCTATCGTATTGTGCGTATATTCTGTCAACTTCTAATGTTAAACAACTTGAAAATCCTTATTAAGGACCAGTAGTGAAATATTGTCGAGTTGTGAGTAATATATTCATCCACATTTTATTTACACAAAACTTTCAGGATGTAATCTTGCTTATTTCAGGTTCTTTCAGAGTAAAACTTGGCTCATGGGTTTAAGTTTTTATGCATATTTTATTTACAAATTATTTAAATTCACATATCTGATTTAGAGATCAGTAAAGTGAAACATTATGGCTTTAGTTGATTTTTAGTATTCTCTAGATAGGACCTGGTTTGTGGAAAATATAATTTTGTAAGTATTTAGATTTTAATGTTGGTATATTGAAGTAAAAGTGCCTCTAAAATCTGATCATACTTTTAAACATCAAAATTTATTGCTGACATATGCAGTGGGTGATTTTTTTTCTTTTAAATCAAAATTGGCAGCATATTAGACTTTTGTAATGGCATAATTAACCAGATTATTTTCTCTGTTTCATATTTTAGCTATTCTTAAATGCAGTAACTTCAAATAAGATATTTAAATACATGGACACAGGGATATCATGGGTTGGTTTTTTTTAAGTCATAACAGTCCAACAGCATACATCCCATGTGTTAAAAGTCAAATACATTGCTATATCATATATAATGTCATTTTTAAAAAATGGAGTATATTGTATTAATATGTATAAGTACTTTCTTCTACAGTGTTATAAAAGCCATATATATGTGATTATTTATAACCATGTTGTCCAAGAGACTCACAGAAAAAAACGCACACTTCTTGCCTTTCCTTATAATTTGGACTGACGCTCCTGTAAACATTTTCCCCACTGTATCATATTCCTAGCCTTTCTTTACCCCTCTATGCCTGTTTCCAGTGGGTCTTTGGCTTCAGGTGGAAGGTAGATGGAGTGCAGCACTCCTGCAGCCAAACCAATCCTTGGAGAGAGAAAACTTCACAAGTTGTTGGCTAACTTTGGCTTGCTACCTCAAGGTTTGCCCCAAGGATGCCATAGCATAAATACAAATGGTAAAGAAGTAACAATAATATGAACTTTTATTTCTATTTTAAACCACTTATTTTCAGATCTAATAGAAATTTATATTGACTTCATGTCAGTGTTAGACTCATTTACTTTGTGAATATAAAAAAAATAAAATGATGTTTCCTTCTAGTATGGAGGTTCACTGTAATGAAACGTGGGGATATACTGATATAATGAAACATGGGTAAACATGGGGATGTACTTGAGGCATAAGGAATCCTATTATATTACTGAGATAGCCAATCACCAAATTGCTCACCCTTCTTGATAGCAATGTAGAACTGGCCTTGACTTTCCTCTTAAAAGTCATCCATAGAAACCTAAATCCTTTAAGAAGGTGCTTCTTGTTCACCTAATTAAATTGGTCTTAAATTTCCCCTTGGGTCCTTTTTCCTTTACTTCAGCAAGGTAAATGAATATAATTTTTTTTTTTTTTTTTTTTTTTTTACTTTATCTAGAGAAAAGTATGTTCTTGATAATCTTTGTTGGTGGGCTTTGACAATTCTGGAGCTTCCACTGCCATTTTGTTGAGACTTGTTGCCACAGACTAATACCTTTATCTTAGAAGCAGTGTACTCATCTTATATCTAAGCCTACTAGAGGCAAACTTGCCAATAATAGTAAAGGAAGTTAATACTGAAACTATGCTCCAAATCCAAATAAACAAGATTTTCTGTTTCCTCCTCAGAATGAAGGACTCAAAAACTCTTTGCATATCTGGTCTGTTTATACTCATTTTCCTTGATGAATGACTGACAAATCATTTTCTGGCCATTAACCATCCTCTGTTTTTTGTTTGTTTGTATGTTGCTACTGCCTTGTTTATTAGAGGAAGTTCGAGATCCCTATAGGTCTGATAAATGTCTTTCCAACTGAACCTGAAGACTAAAAGCTCTCCTTAGACATTTCTTTTTTGGAGCAAACTTTGCCTTGTGTCATTAATCTACACAGTACTAACACTTTCCTCAGAATTGTTAATGTATACAAAGTTGGCTTTTAAAGATATTTTCTCTCCACAAATTCCACCTGCCAGGGGAACTGCTGATTTCTCAAGTCAGCAGGCAGAAGCAGCTTGACCTTAAGGTTAAGGATCAAAGATATGCACAAGATGTACTTTTACTTTTGACTGATTGTCAGGCCAGCCGCTAATGAATTGGCTGCTGATAAATTTGTTACCTCCTGGCACTGGCTTTTGTATTATCCTTCTTGCATTTATCTTTCTAAAGGGCATGATTGTGCCAAGGACAATTGAAAATTGCGGTAGTAACTTTGGAGAACTTTAGATATAACCAAAATTGTGTTTTTGAGATGCACCTTGGAACAAAATGTGGAAAAAAAAAATCCCACTAAAAACTCACAAGGAAATAAAATCTTGTTTATAAAAAAGAAAGATTACTTTGTTTAATAGAGAAGACCTCCCTCTTTCTGTACTGTGAGGATTAATAAGTACCAAATTTTAATCATGAAATCGTGATGGAATTATGAAGGACCCAAATTATTGTTTAAATCAGCTACAGCGACAAGCTCTCTCTCTCATCAAAATTAATTTTCCTTCATAGATACCTTCCCATCTTGCAAAGAGAACACAATTAGCCTCTACACTGAACTTTAACTCTCTTCATGTCTGTCTATAGCTGGTGCACTCTAATTTGCATTTTTTTTCTTCCTCTCCTTGTTTTTCCCCTTCACTTAGGAAATTAATTCATCATAAAAATATACACATTCTAAGAATATCTGCTGTAGAAAATAGATCTAACACAAAAGGGGTCACATTATAGGAGAACATTTCCTACACTGTAATGATGTGAGCTTTTATAAACAATTTTGATATGTTAAAGGTTTACATACATTTGACATTGGAGAATTCAAGAATTTCCAATAGAAAAAAGAAACAACTCTCTTTTCTTCAATTTTGTTGTTTCTAAAGAAGCAGCTCTACAAAAGAAAAATAATTAAGCTGCTATATTATTGACCTTGTTAACTACATTATATAGTAAAAGGGAAAGCAGGATACTTAGTTTTAAAATATGATCTAAATATTCTTTAAAATTTGATATTTAAATACCAAGATTTCTAAATTATGTTAGAAAAAGTTTATGTAATATTTTTATCAGAATGGGTATTTG
Organism: Monodon monoceros; assembly: GCF_005190385.1. NCBI lineage: Eukaryota > Metazoa > Chordata > Mammalia > Artiodactyla > Monodontidae > Monodon > Monodon monoceros. The sequence goes on from NW_021703772.1 coordinate 48,271,469, forward strand.
TGTACCTTAAAATGATTTAAATGGCTTTAAGAAAAGATTTATGTCTCCTCCTTGATTTTACCAAAGCATAAATTATCTTATTTTATTTATTTTTAATTTTTATTTTTAATTTTTTTTGCGGTATGCGGGCCTCTCACTGTTGTGGCCTCTCCCGTTGCGGAGCACAGGCTCCGGACACGCAGGCTCAGCGGCCATGGCTCATGGGCCCAGCCGCTCCGCGGTATGTGGGATCTTCCCGGACCAGGGCACGAACCCGTGTCCCCTGCATCGGCAGGCGGACTCTCAACCACTGCGCCACCAGGGAAGCCTTATTTTATTTTTATACAGTACAAGACCACAGTATTTTATTTTGTACAAGATTAAGGTTCATTTTCCTGTGATTTAACATTTAAAATGTTTTATATTGGTTTTAAGGATCAGGAAAATTGTAATTGATGCTACAAATTGTTTAAGTCTGCAAAAACATAAAATTATATCTATTTAAAGAAATTTTAATACTGGAAGTCTTTTACAGGAATTTAATATTCTGAAATTCTTACAACCTTACAAATCATAGAGACTTACATGTGAACTTTATATTGCAATTTCCAGATCTTTGATTAGCTTTAAGATTTTAAAGTGATATAAATAATAGATAACAATAATTATATCTCCATACAACAAAAGTTTAATTTACTGTGCTGTTTTAAATGCATCATAGAGTAGCCATCAGTTAAAAGGTTAAGAAGGATGCATAAATGCCTTTGATTTATATTAACATCAATGTTCTCTTTTGAAAAAAAATGTAAAATAATGTGTATAACAATACAGCAGATGTTTACAGCAGATCATAGATAGATATGATTTGGTTTATCAAAGAAACATTTTGTCTTTAGAGGAAAAATTTCAGTTCATGCCAGGAAATTTAAAAAAAGGGAGGATAAACGGTGAATTTGAAGAGATATATTAAAAAAACTTTTATCCTTCTATATAATGCATACACATAGTGAGTTTGATGGGAACAATGAAATATGTTAAAGTAATACAATTGTTTAAATTGTATTACTGATGTTGGTGCTTGTAAAAAAGAAAAAGCATAAGGATCTTTTATTGCAAAGTTTTGCTTAGATGATATAAAAAAAAAAGCTAAACTTTTCAATTTTTTAGTTTAAAATGACCAAATATTCTGTGCCCAGTTGTTCTTTTATCACAAAAATACTCTGTTGTTTTACTGTACTTTTGATGTAATCTTGCTGTATTCCTGAAACTAACACAACATTGTAAATCAACTAGATGCAAATAAAAATTTTAAACATAAAATAAAATATAAGTTCATTGTTCAAGAAAAAATTTTTTTGAAATATAATTGATATTTTTTGCTGAATTTAAAAATATAGTCTCGGGCTTCCCTGGTGACGCAGTGGTTGAGAGTCCGCCTGCCGGTGCAGGGGACACTGGTTCGTGCCCCGGTCCGGGAAGATCCCACATGCTGCGGAGCGGCTAGGCCCGTGAGCCATGGCCGCTGAGCCTGCGCGTCCGGAGCCTGTGCTCCGCAACGGGAGAGGCCACAACAGTGAGAGGCCCGCGTACCGGAAAAAAAAAAAAAAAAAAATATATATATATATATAGTCTCAATCTTTTCTTTATAAACTTATGACTTATGTTCTTGTCTTCTCTGAAAATTTTTAATGATTTTTGTCCTTTCCTAACTCAAATACCAAATTCAGAATAAAAAAATCTGTGAAAATAACTTTTACATTGAAACTATCTTTGCGTTACCTAAATCAAAATTAATATTTGACCTTTCACATTCTAAAGGGAAGGATAACAAGAATAATTTTGTTTGTAAATCTCTAAATTTTAATTAACTTCCAAATATTTTGAGAGCTTTTATTGTTTACAAAACTTCAGATTCCCCCTAAAATCTGACAAATCAAAGAGGAAATTTAGTCTATCTAGATTATTTTTAAAAAATATATCAATATAGAAATGCTTCAATGATAGTGCACTTTTCAGATTAAAACAATATGCCCATGTTTGTTTACAGAAGGGCACAAACATTGGCAATAAAGTAATTAGAAAAAAAAGAAGACTTGTCTCTGGGTTTTCATATTTTGTAAATTTCTGATATTCATAATATACTTATGGAATAAATCAAAGTCCTAGAGATTTGTTCATGCCTTCACTGTTCCGATTATATTCCTATTGTCAGAGTAATCAATGAAGAAATATATTTATTGTCTGCTAAAACACAGGAGAGGATTCTACTACCTTCTATACTGGTTAATATAAAAAAAAAATTCCAGTAGTATCTAGTGCTATCACCAACAAGTACTGACTATCTTCCCTTGCCAGGGAAGCACTAAATGATCCTAAATTAGTAGGCTGGTGTATTTTGATAGCAGAATAATCCTCAGAAAAGCAATCCTAAGAAAAGCACTGCACTTGAAAATCACTGGGAAAGGTCTTATCAGTAATATTAGTTGATATCAAATTGAAGTAAACCTTCAAGGGATTGATTTTTGAATGTTTATTTCCTGCTAAAACAACAGTGCCTGGTACCCATCAATAAATATTAGAAATTCTACAATATTGGAAACTGAAAGAAAGGATTCTTAAGAATCCTTCAAAAGCAGACAATCTTAGGAGGGAGACTGCTAACCCAAGATCTTTTAATTCAACCGATGACAATAAGAAGTAGAAAGCTTCCACCCAAGACAAGAGAAGGATTATTTCTCTGAGAACAGTTTTCTTCTAGCTTTATTTTTAGTTATCTGTACTGTGATTATACTCCTAACCTCCCACAGCATTTCTATAGCTTCAAAGGGAATTTCATTTTCCTCTTACATCTGAAAGCTGAATTGGTCATCTTCCCTATATGATCTCCTTGAAAAAATATTAATAAGAGTTCACTTAAATACCACAGAACATAGATAGCCTTCCATTAGTCTTTTCTAGCACTGATTTTTCTCACTTAAAGGAAAAAAAATTAAATTTTTAGTTAATAAACAAAAAAAATTTGTGATGCTAAGATAACAAAATACTTCCACTGAAATCATTGCATTGTTGTCATTGGAACCAAGCTCACCAGGAATTAAAAAAAAGATACTGCAGCAGTTGTTAGTCTGTTTTCTTCAAAGACTCTCCAGACTGTTTGCAGGAATTATTCAATTCAACATAAGGAAGCTTTCTATCTCAAGAGACCAAGAATCAGTTGGGATTAGTATGGAAATTTAGAAGCAGTTTGTTTTAATATGGCAAAACGATGAGGATACTTTTACTTTCTTGCCCAGAGCTAAGTGAAGTCTACTGCACTTTTCTTGATATCCTGTTTAGGAACTTTTGTTGTCTTGAAATACTTCAGATCTATAATGTTGATCTTTTTTATTATTGACATTGTATTCACACTATTGAGCAGAAAGTAGAAGCATCTTGTATTCCTTGATAAGACATATATATGCCAGAGAATGAAGACAAATCTTGTGAATGTTGTAAGGCCTGGTTTTGGGCATGCAGAGATATCCTTTTTGAAGTGAGAGACAAAATACTGCACGTTACTGCACAAATACTGCTAACCATGAACATCAAACTAAAAACACCTGGTGGCCTCTTTGGATTTCAGAGGTAGCATATATCATATTAGCTTTAACCTTTTTACTGGTAGCTCAGAGGGCTGCAAGTTTGAAGTGTTATCTAGAACAAGAAATAGCTTTGCATCCCTGGCTCTGGTGCAATCTTTCCTGTAACTTTGACTTTATGACCCAGCAGACTGATAGAATCAGAAGTGACTCTGGCAGACAGAGATGATGCATAGATCCTCAGGAAAGCCCCACTGTCCCAGGAAATCTCAGCTGAGACTACTCAGATTATGGAAAAATCTATGCCATTTTCTGATGAAAGTCATTGAAAAGTAGTTCTGGGATTGCTGCTAGACCCTGGTGGAAACTGCAACCTTGAGCCTGTGGCCACTGAACCGTAATATTGGACTTGCACAGAGTCTTTCCATTTTAAAAGGGAAGTAGTATATTCCAGACTAGGTCACGTTGCAGACAGAGATGAATGAATAAAATATGAATAAAATGTGATCCTATACTTTTACTGCTTATTCCTCAATCCCCAGCTATTGCTTTTTGGTGATTTGCTGTGGTTATTTAACAAGGAAAAAAGTACAGGTTGAGTCATGTTTGGGTCTGTAAGATGGACCACAACCAGTCAAGTTGAACGGCTTCGATACAATAACCTTACCCACGAGTGACCTTGAAGACACTGACAAAATGAAATCCTCTGTGTGGGAGGTCTTTAGGCAGTACATCTCATTGTTTACTTCATATGGCCTGAGGTATGGTTCTAAAATGAATTATGGGTGGTAGCTATAGGGTTGGCTTGCTACTCAGGGACTTAGGAAGTGCAAATTTGGAATAAATGGTCATAATATTATGTGGGTGAGCCTTCCAGAATATGAAGATTTTTGTGTTCTCTGTAAATGCCCACCAGACAAGATCCATGGAGAAAATGTTCTTAATATTTAGATAGACAAGATGGTCTATCTTAGGAATATTGATCAGTTTTTCTCAGTTATCTTAATGTTTACTCAGTGAGAACATATATGGAGTAGCCATGGTGAAAGTGATATTGGCTAAGCATGGGTTCAACTACCTGGTTTTCCCAGGTCATGGCTAATTTGGCCCTTCCTGCCAATAAATGCTAATATAATACTATTTCTTGGTGGGTCAGAGAGCTACCTGGTGGAAGATAAAATTTTATACTGCTCCAATAATGGAGTGGGCAAACATTTGTCTTCATAGAATTGGTCATATATTCCAGATAAGGATTTGCATTCCTGGACCAGAATACTCTGCCATTTCCATTATTAGTAGATTTGTAGATTGCCTCATTCAGCACTTTGGCATTGTACATGACATTGCATCTGTGCAAGGACAAAGATCATTTTACTGTGCAACACAATCTGTCACTGAGCCATTTTGTGTCTCACATGGCATTGAACCAGCAAGCTTGGGGGAAGGTGGTCACTAAATTGCTTTGAAAGATAAATCCCAATTACCAGTGATAAATTGGATTGCTACTTCAAAATGCTGGTGCAGAGTACTATATTTAAAACTAAGTGGATTAATTAGTATGCTTTTATTTGTAATATCTTTCTCAAATACTGGTGAATAGCAAATTGTAGTAACCCAGATTGAGTTGAAAGACACAAATTCTGAAGTTTTTAAGACTTGGACAAAAAGCCCTGTGCAGCTGAGCGGCTGGCAGAAGGTGAAAAGAACATAGAATGGGCAATGAAAGAAGACAGCCATAATAACTCTCTTTAGCCTCAAGAATAGTACTGAGGTGGTTAACTATCTTTGTCTTTTTAAAAATCAGTTTTTACCTCATCTTTCTGCCTATAAATTATATGAAGGGGCTTCCCTGGTGGCGCAGTGGTTGAGAGTCTGCCTGCCGATGCGGGGGATGCGGGTTCGTGCCCCGGTCCGGGAAGATCCCACATGCGCTGGGCCCGTGATCCATGGCCGCTGAGCCTGTGCGTCCGGAGCCTGTGCTCCGCGATGGGAGAGGCCACCACAGTGAGAGGCCCGCGTACCGCAAAAAAATAAAAATAAATAAAAAATAAAAAATTATATGAAGAACACTTGTGGGGGCTAATAGTTCAGGTTTAAGTAGGTATATGAGGGAGTTGACCTTGCCCCCCCAACAATATGGTGCATGATGGAATATGTGTGTGTTGGTACAACCTGGTGAGGAACAACATCGATGGACTATGACAGATAACTTTTATTCATCTTTCTTACCCCTGTAGTCTACTTGAACAAGATAGCTTTTAGGGTTGCACAAATATCACATGTGTCTTCTGGCTTCCAATTGAGTTGGGCCAATGGGAAATCTGGATGAGAAATAAAAGGAAGGTAGGAGGGTGAGATCAGGCAATCTATTCCTCTGGTTCCTTCCCTGTGAGATCAGCATGGACTTGCCATGCACTTTGACTCAAGTTCAGTGATTATCTCAAGGAGGTCTACTGTATACAAGTCACTCTTTCTGATTCTGATAATCACTCCCTCCACTTATACCTTCAGGCTTGTGATGAAAAGAGCTCTGCTTCTCTTAGCTCTGGGTTACTAAATTAAACTCTTTGTTTATCTTTCACACCTTTCAAAAAAAATTTGTAAATAAACAGTCCCTTCAGTTTTCTAATTTGAGTATTCCATGTATTTCCAGATGGGACCTAGGTTGAAATAGTGGCCTACTTTAAAATACAATATTAAGTTATTGCATTGATAGACTAGTTTTTAAAATGTATTTATGAAATTAGAGACAGTAATTTAAATAAGCTATAGAGACCTGATACTGTAAAATGTTCCCTAAAAGCTCTAATGTCCTACTAACTAGAACATCTTACTTTGGATATATGCTATAGTAATGATAGGGGAAAGTTTAGCAAGAGAGATTTGCTAGAAAAGAGAAAGAAGAATGGTAGTAAACACAGGGACAGAGAATTCACAAAGGGACCTTGAAGAAGGGAATGTCTTACTCTACTTGGAAAATACAAGACAGAGTGTGTTACTCATAGCACATCACAACAAGAGGAAAAATAAATTATACATATGTAAAATCAGAATAATATAAGCTATTAATTCACCTGTAATGCATAAACTTAGGTGAAACTGATTTCTTATGCGATGTTAAAAACAAAAAGCCTACAATACAAGTTGTTAGAATGAAATAAATTTATGCTTCACCATATATCCATAAAAAAGATAGGAACAGAATCAAAAAGCTATGGCCATTATTTCAAATTCTCATCTCTGGGTAGAAATATGTGAATAATGAAGCTGACAATAAAACTTAAGAAAAAATAGTGCAAATGTAACTGCAGAAAAATGGTCACTCTGAGTAACAGTCACAGGTAACAAAATCCTCATGTGACTACAAAAAGCAGAAACTGCTTTGTAAAGGAGTTTAAATCATGAGATCAGAATTGTGACCAAAATGCAGGTACTTTTGGGACAGCCCATAAGCAGAAAATCTTAGGGAATTAAGGTATAATATCTGCTATACCTTAAAGTTATCTCAGGAAGTAGTCTTCTGTCAGAATTAAGTAGCAGTAGGTAACATTTATATTGATTATCAAATTATAGAATATCTTTCACGTATATGGTTTTATTTATACTTTAATCTGTGATGTAGGTATTAGGTTTCAGTTATTATATTATCCCCTTTTTATAAATGTGGGAACCAAGGATAACAAGGCTAAATGAGATACCAAATATATTTGGTAAATAGGTAATTGAGCTGAAGCTAGAATTCAGGTCCTGAGAAACCAGGTTGTTTTTCACAGTATCATTCTTTTCTATATAAAGTTTTTATGTTTTTTAGATGCACAGTAGACACTGGATAGATGATAAATCTGGTTCTGGATTATGTTTTTAAGATATCCTCTAATTGCATTAAAACTATTTCTGCATATCATCATGTTTATTCAAACTATATCAGTATTTCATGAGAGCAACCTTGTGTGTTTTCATGTCAATAAACAATTGTTTGTTGACTTAAATGTGGACTGGGTATAATGCAGTTTTGGGTAATATCAAGAATTTCATACACCCTAATCTATGAGATCTCTCTAAACTGAAGGGGAAAAAAAACTACACTGTATAGAGAAGATGCATTTTTTACTTGCTTTTCAATTAAACAGACAGGATTGGATTTGAAGTTCTGATGTACCAAAATAATCAAAGTTATTAGTTCATAACTAGAGGCAGAGTTGTGAATTTAGAACACAATCAGGGGCATCAGTCAAGCATAACAGGAACAATTCTGTTCACATATGTTCTGTTTTAAAATGGAACATCCATAACAGTTCAGTGGAGCTCAAAATTACAGCTGAGAAGTGATCAGTTAACTACCCCCAAAAAACTGCATATGGGAAATAGACTGAAAAATTAGTTTCTTAACATTGATATGTTGCTGCAACATTATATTCATGGAGAGATCTAAAGAACATTCTCTTCAAAATAAATAGTGTATATACTTTAAAGGAAAATTTTTTAAAATTAGAATAAGCATATATTTTAAAGATCACATTTTTAAAAACAAATACAAAAAACCAATGCTAGGAAGAAACACTAAGAAAATTTATAGTGTCTTACATATTATGATAGGTACTGCGGGCAAGAAAGATAATCTAGGAAGTTGTTCCATTATTACCAGAAAAAAATTTCATATAGGTTTACATTTTGGAGTTTCTTGTTCATTGATTTTCCAAAGAAAATGATTGGATGTTCACAGTAGTACAGAAGCAGAATTATGCATCAAGAAAAGAAACTGTGCCATGTAATCTCACACTTAAAATTTTTTTTCCTCATGGAAGGCATCATGACAGTAATGCTTGTTCATGCCAGTGCTGATTGGGTGTTCCAATTAATTGGAAGGTACACAATCTGTAGGGAAAAGCAGATAAGAGTAGAAATGAGGATCAGTGATCAAGCTACTTCTTTTTGTAAATGCCAGTCAACAGCAACAAAAATAACTCTGTGAAGTAAATTCACATGGAAGAGAGGCAGTAGAGTAAGTTGGTCAGGAATACAAACTCTATACTATACTGTCTAGGTTCAAATCCTAGATCAACCATTTGCTGAGTGACTACAGAAAGCTAATTAACTTATCTGTGCTCCCAATTCCTATTTATAAACTGAGGATAATAATAGTACCTGATTCAAGGAACTGTTGTAAAAATCATATTTTAGTTAACAGATAAAATGTGCTAAGAATGGTGCTCAGCATGTTGTAAATATTGTATAAATATCAGTGTATTATTATTTTTTATTATCCATTAAAATACACACCTCCAAACAGTTAATATATTTTTTAAACAGACCTACTGGTGTCTGCCCCCTGGTGGGTGAAATTGGTCCAGAGGCTTGTGTAGGCTTCCTGGTGGGAGAGACTGGTACCTGTGCTTTGGTGGGTGGAACTGAGTCTTGTCCCTCTGGTGGGCAGGGCCATGGAGGTTCCTTAAAAAACTGAAAATAAAGCTACCATATGATCCAGCAATCCCACTCCTAGGCATATATCCAGAGAAAACCATAATTCAAAAATGTACATGCACTCCAAGTTCATTGCAGCACTATTTACAATAGCCAGGACATGGAAGCACGTAAATGTCCATCAACAGATGAATGGATAAAGAAGATGTGGTGCATATATACAATGGAATATTACTCAGCCATAAAAAAGGAAAGAAATAATGCCATTTGCAGCAACATGGATGGACCTAGAGGTTGCCATACTGAGTGAAGTAAGTCAGACAGAGAAAGACAAATATCATATGATATCGCTTATATGTGGAATCTAAAAAAAGGCTACAGATGAACTTATCTACAAAACCAAAATAGAGGTACATATGTAGAAAATAAACTTACGGTTACCTGGGGGATAAAGGAAGGGAGGGATAAATTGGAAGATTGGGATTGACATACACACTACTATATATAAAATAGATAACTAATAAGGACCTACTGTATAGCATAGGGAACTCTACTCAATACTCTGTAATGACCTATATGGGAAAAGAATCTAAAAAAGAGTGGATGTATGTATTTGTATAACAGATTCACTTTGCTGTACACCTGAAACTAACACAACATTGTATCAATTATACCCCAATAAAAATTAAAAAAAAAAAAACAGACATACTAGTGGTCTGCTTATAACATAATAGACTTAGACTGACACAAGTTGTATTCTGAATTAGGACCTGGCCCCCCACATCTTCCAGCTCCCTAGAGCTGGATCCCAGAGCAGAAGTTTTTCACATTATAGGGAGAAAGTTCCCAGCAACAAAGTCCCTTGAATGCACTGCCTGTGGCCTTGGCAATTGTTATTCTTATCGGATATTTAGATCATTAATTCCTGTCCATTTTTAATTTCTCAGATTAAGTGTCACCTTCTAATTGAGGTCTACTTTGGTACCCAGTTTAAGAATCTTCTCTCCTACTCAGCTCTAGAGTCAGTCTCCCACATCCCCCCCCCACAAAAAAAGAAAAAACCTGATTCATTTAGTGGAGAATGGGACTAGCTGTGCTTACTACTAACACTATGTCATTGTTTCTACTCCAATCTTGATTCAATACCATGTGCTGCTGTCTAGACTTTTCACTTTCTGTATCTGTAATTGCCTTTACAACAGTGAGAAACCTGACTTTCATTATCCTCAATGTATGTATTCATTTGTTTAAACATAGAATATGCAGATATTAGTTTAAGAATTGATACCTTATATCACTACAAAAATCAAAGCTATTAGCTAGAGTTCAATATTGATTTACAGTTCAATTTTTAGGTAAAATATGCATACAGTGAAATGTACAGATCTTAAGAATACAATTTGATGTGTTTTGACAAATGCAGACATTCACTTAACCATACTCTCATTAATATATATGTTCATATCCTCAGAAAGTTCCTTCATGTTCCCTAGTCAATTCTCCCAAAAGGCAATCATTTCTTAAATTTTTTTTCATGATTAGTTCTTTCTCTGTTCTACAACCACAGATAAATGGAATCATATGGTATGTGCTCTTCTGTGTCTGCATTCTGTCATTCAGCATTTGTTCAATAGACATATTTAACATGCTATTCCAAAGGTGGCATTATTCACAAAATGTGTGCAAGAAGGAATAAGTGGAAGGTCATGTTTTGTAACATGTTTTGTTACATTATAAAAGTATTCCCTGAGGCAGACTGTGCTTCTACTGGCTTACCTGCTGTCTTTCCCCTTTGAACTATGTCTGTAAGTCTTGCACACACATCAGAAGTTTAACATCATTGGTATCTTTTCTATATTAAGCACATACATTTGTTAACTTGATCCCAGACTATTTGTCCTGCTAATGACAAGCCTTTTGTATTCTAAGGATATCTTATAGCTACAGAAGATTAAAATATTTACCTTAAAGACCAATAATAACATGGATTCAGTGAAGTGTCACGTCAAGATATAATAAAATGTACCTAATACCTAATATTATCACAAAATATATACTTCAGGCAATGTTTTATTTTTAAGAATAGGGCTTCCCTGGTGGCGCAGTGGTTGGGAGTCCACCTGCCGGTGCAGGGGACACGGGTTCGTGCCCCGGTCTGGGAGGATCCCACATGCCGCGGAGCGGCTGGGCCCGTGAGCCATGGCCGCTGAGCCTGCACGTCCAGAGCCTATGCTCCACAACGGGAGAGGCCACAACAGTGAGAGGCCCGCGTACAGAAAAAAAAAAAAAAAAGAATATATGAGTCATATCCTAAAAAGATAGACAATTGAAAACTAGGAAAACAATGGAAAACAGTATATAGGTTCCTTAAAAAACTAAAAATAGAGTTACCACGATGCTGCATCCCACTACTGGGCATATATCTAGAAAAAACTATAATTCAAAAAGATACATGCACCCCAATGTTCATTGCAGCACTGTTTACAATAGGCAGGACATGGAAGCAACCTGAATGTCCATTGACTGATGAATGGATAAAGATGTGAGATATATATATATATACACATACATACACACAAGGAACATTACTCAGCCATAAAAAAGAATGAAATAATGCCATTTGCAGCAACATGGATGGACCTAGAGATTATCATACTAAGTGAAGTAAGCCAGACAGAGAAAGACAAATATATGATATCACTTAAAAAAATGATACAAAACAGTAAATAGACTCACAGACATAGAAAAGAAACTTATGGTTACCAAAGGGGATAGTGGGGGTGAGGGGGGAGAGATATTTTAGGAGTTTAGGATTAACATATACACACTACTATATATAGAATAGGTAAACATAAAGGACCTACTGTATAGCACAGGAAACTACTCAATATCTTATAATAACCTATAATGGAAAAGAATCTAGCTAGCTAGCTAGCTACGTATATATGTATAACTGAATCATTTTGCTATACACGTGAAACTAACACAACATTGTGAATTAACTATACTTCACTTTTAAAAAACTAGGAAAACAAACGAATTTTGTATTTTTTTATCTGCAAGAGGAAGAAGGTAGAATAAAATAAAACCCTGGAAATGCTTTAAAAATTTTGAAAAGGGAGATGATAATTTGAGTGCTTACTGAAATTAATGAAGACATTTTTTAAAGTAATATTTAAGAACCCAAAGAAGCATATAAAAATTGGAATTTAATATGGCTGTCTTTGGCTTTCAGAATCAGAGGTCCCTATAGATAGTAATGGTATTTTTTGAAGCAATTACTTTTCAATTTCATTAAATCATTCTTACTAACATATCCAGTTAAAACTAAATGTTTTCTGACTCTGTATCTTCTCTGTCAGTAAATAAGAAGATAATAGAAATACCATTAACAAATAAAAGAGGATTGTTACCTTCATAATACTTATGCTGCTGTAAATTTTGAGGCTATAAGGTTTAAAACGTTAACGGTTGAGTATTCTATTTCAAACTGGGCCAGTCTTTGAGTTTCAAAAATTCACAAAGATGATTTAAAGGAAATGTTAGAATGGGCTGAAGCTGCTAATCGTAATTACTAAATCTCTGAAGATAATTGATTATGAAAGTCCTCTATGCTAGTTTTGACATCAGTAGCATGTCTGCTATTTTGCTCTTCAAAGAATTTATCTTCAAAATGAACTATTTTTTTTTATTGACACCCTGTAGGACACTGTATCTAGAGAAATTAGTGATATTGCTTGTTATATTACTAAATTTTCCTATATTTGGGCTTGCTTCTTATAAACTTTCAAAATTTACATATGCTAAGTTTTTCAATATTCCCAGAGTTTATTCCTATATTTTAAACACAATCAAAACCATTTACATGTGAATACAAGTAGCAGAATCATCAATATTCCTCAAATTATGTTAAGATGTGCAATCCCTTCTGTCTGGAAGGCACGTCCACTCCTCTTACATCCAGAGAGCTTTGAAACAGCAATACTCAAAATGTCTTTGGATCACTAAAATGTCCTCAAACTTTTAGCTCTCCATCCATGACAAGATAAGGAACTTGAGTCAGACAGTTAATCTATCACATGACTAAACACATGGTTTAGTTGGCCCTTCCTTTTTTTTTGTAGCAAGACTTTTCACATGTAGGAAGTAGCGTGTTAATTCACATATTGGCACAAACTCTGAACTTATTTGCAGACTGGCACTTTCAGTAGTATTTCTCTCTAAACCAGAGTTCAGCAAACTTTTTCAGTTAAGGGCCAGACAGTAAACATTCTAGATCTGTGGGCCATATAATTTCTGTTGCAAATAGTCAACTATGCTCTGCAGCATAAAAGCAGCCATCGACAATATGTAAGTGAACATGTCTGGCTGTGTTCTAATAAGACATTTTTATGGACAATGACATTTAAATATTATACATATTTACATGTCACAAAATATTATACTTTGGGTTTTTTTCAACCATTTAAACATGTAAAAATCATGTTTAGCTTGTGAGCCATAGAAAAATAAGTAGTTTCTTAACTCCTGATCTAAACTATCCTCTAAGTATCAGGTAAATTGCCACTTGTAATTTGAAATTTTCCCTAGTTTATGTAAAATGTTTTCTAACTCAAGCAGATTTAGTATTTCTCCTACCCTTTCTTTAGAATTCATGTACAACTATAAAGATTTATTGAGTTTCATTTTTGTGACAATCTTTTATTTTTTTCTCTCCAGAAGACTAAAGTATCTCAGGTTCTACATCTGTTAAGTGTAGTTGGGATTTGAACGTAAGAGTTCACAGCAGAGACTGTTATTATTCACAATAGCAAATGTCAATTCTTAAGTAATCTCTCTGCCATCTATTACAAGTAGGGGCTGAGGAAGAGAACTCAATAGGTGGAGAAAAAGCATAATTTGGGGATTAAATGAGTAGCATTTAAGGAGATCAGTGTGTCAAGTGGTTTTGCTGGACTCTGGACAAGTTATTTAGTTTTTGAGTTTCTGCTTCTTCATTTTAATATTGAAAGGCTATGATGAGATGTTCTTTAAGTTTCTCTCGTTTCTTTCATTTTTATGATTCTAAGACATCAGGACAGTATACAATCAGGAAATAGTTTATATAGTGAGTATCCAAAATACACGGATTAGCGTATTGAAAGGACAAGAGAAGGAAAATGTTAAAGAGGCAAACAAAATAATGTTTTAAATGGCTCATTAATCAATGAGAGTACTGGAAATAATTCAGTAAACATGTTAGTGTATGCTACACTGAATTTACCATCAAATTAATGAAGCTGGAGTCTGGTCCAGTGCTGGATTACAGCATTTACAGCGTTAAAAAAATTTTTTTTATTATTTTATATTTATCTTTGGCTGCGTTGGGTCTTCAGTGCTGCACGTGAGCTTTCTCTAGTTGCTGCGAGCAGGGGCTACTCTTCCTTGCGGCGCACGGGCTTCTCACCGCGGTGGCTTCTCTTGTTGCAGAGCACGGACTCTAGGCACGCGGGCTTCAGTAGTTGTGGCACATAGGCTCAGTAGTTATGGCGCACGGGTTTAGTGGCTCTGCGGCATGTGGGATCTTCCCGGACCAGGGCTCGAACCCATGTCTCCTGCATTGGCAGGTGGATTCTTAACCACTGCGCCACCTCTGCATACTTGGGAATTATCTATGCACCAACCTGGGCACCTTTTGACAAACCCTGCAGTCATGTGATGCTCTGCCTAAGCTAATCGATTGCATCAAGAGCCAGAGCCAAAAATTCTAGTTTTGCCAGATCTCTGACACTAACTCTTCTGACTTCAGTTTACATTATCATCAATGGTGCTATTCTGTTTGAAAATTTGAAGTCCATTTATTTCATCTTGCCTAATATTCCTGTCATTTTTGGCCACAACCCACAATAAAAGCCCCTTGATTTCTATTCTCATGTGGATGCTACTCAGAAACTGTCTATTTATCTATGCCAAGTTCCCCACTACCTTTCTCCAAAATTTTTCCACTGCAGTCTCTGCATTCCTTGGTTTCATAGTCATCTAAGATATCAAACTATTCAAAGAAAATCTAGCAATAAATGATATCTGAATTTCCTCCACAGGAAGAGGAGAAGCTGCTAAATTCTCCAGCTACCATATTCTTTGAGATGGGAGATAAAGTTGGCTGACTTATTATTATTTAAAAAACATACCCTCTGATTACTTCTCCTTAGACTATTTTTTTTAAAAAACAGTCCAACTTTTTCACTTTATTGCACTCCTCATATGCTATATATTGCCTTCGTGGGCATGGACGCATCCTCTACTGATTTTAATACTTGGTGAAATCTTCTTCACTACTTCATTTGCTGCAGACCAGAATGCAATGCAATGATATTATATGATACTGTCTCTCTAGTAGGTAGAATACATGGGTTGCCAGAATTATGAAATAAAAACCAGAACATCCAGTTAAATTTGGGTTTCAGATAAAAAGCAATTTTTAAAGTATCCCCCAAGCAATATTCAAAATATATTTACACTAAATAATTATTTGTTGTTTATCTGAAATGCAAATGTAACTGAGCATTTTGCATTCTAAATGACAATCCTAATAGATGGTATATAAGGCATATTATGAAGTGAAATATACATTTTTTTGAATAAGGAAAATCAATTATATGGATGTATGTGTGTATGTTTCAAGAGCAAGGTGACTACCACTTTTATTTCCCATTCCCAGTGATGGTAGGATCAGTGGAGCCTATGACTATAGACCTGTTGCCACACTACCTTTATTATAAAGTGAGTTTCTTTGTCTGAGGCAATACTGTGTGGAATACAATATTAATAAATCAAACATACTGTGAACCCTCAAATAATGATGCTGATGGAAGTCCTGTCAGCAGGAAAGGCAAGTCCATATTCAGAATACATGTTAATCCTGAAAAGGATAAATTATTGTCCTTTCCATGATGAAATGGGTATTAAGGAATCAACACCAAGTGGCTAGATGGCCTCGATGACAGATCATGGTATATAGGGGCCTCAGAGCCATTAGTGTCCACTGCTGACAGGTTGGATATTTAGCACCTCTGGTGGCTAGATCAGCTTTAGCAAGAAAGAGACCTGTGGTTTGGCTTATACATAGTCTCTGTATCTGCCACCATGGCTACTCCATTTATGTGCAACCACTGGAGTGGTGGAGGGAAAAGGCTAGTTGACATCTACTGCATATCATCCTTACCACCTGGTTACTGCGTTCTATTTGTTCAGTGGATGCTCTCTTGGGTGCATTAGTGAGTGCTACAAATGTCTTCACATTTTGTGCCCACTCCTATAGTTACATTAACATACTTCTTTTTCAGACCTCCTTGTCTATGGACTTCTAATCTCTCTCATTCCAAGTCCCAGACCAAAACATTTTTTACATCCCAGGGGTCAGTGTATGTTCTTACTTGAGGCCACTCTCTCTCACACAGGTGGATGGCCAGATGCATAACCCAAACCTCTCTCCCAGGAATACTACTGTCTTTCCAAGTTAGCCCGTGATGGATTGTAGTTAAAAAGGAATAGATATTGTGATCACCTAGAGGGGTGAGATAGGGAGGGTGGGAGGGAGAGGCAAGAGGGAGGGGATATGGGGATATATGTATAGTATAGCTGATTCACTTTGTTATACAACAGAGACTAACACACAATTGTAAAGAAATTACACTCCAATAAAGATGTTTAAAAAAAAGCAATAGATTATTGGCTCACAAAATATACTGAATTAACCAATTAATCCAATAAACCCAGGTGTTTTTCCCTCTCTTTTCTCAGTTGATTATCTATAAGACACCACATATGAGGTCCTAGGTATAAGCTGAAAATAACAAAGACAAGACCCTGTGGGGGTGGGATGCAGAATTAAACTTCCAGGCAGTTCTGCTTGTGCACATGTGTGAAGTATACAGCTCTAGTAACCTAGTTGTAGCCCTCCCAAATAGATCACAAACACTGGCTATTGAAAGCAAAAGCACACAGAAGCCAGAGAGGTATGTATAAGGAGGGTAAAATGAATATGAGAAGTATCAGAGTGGAACACAGACAGTGTCTGCACATTTGGTAACCTTGTTCTTTCTTAACATTTGTTCAGTGATTCAACAACACAAAATTTAATACCGGCAAACCTCGATTTCAGACCACCGCAATAAAGCAAAAACAAGTCACACTTTTTTTTTGATTTCCCAGTGCATATAAACTTTATGTTTACACTACACTGTAGTCTACTAAGTGTGCAATAACATTGAGTCTAAAAAAGCAATGTACCTATCTTGAATAAAAAATACTTTATTGCTAAAAAATGCTGACCATCATCTGAGCCTTTAGCAAGTCCTAATCTCAGATAGTGAGGTATTCATCCTGCTCAGGACTAACCTCTCTACTTGTATCAACTGCATCTTTTACCCACTCATCATACATTATTCTCTAGCTCTCTTTACTTCCTTTTTCTTAGCTTAAACTTATATCTTTTTTATTAACAAGAAAGTCCTTGACCCTGGGAACATTCTAGTGACTAATACTCTTACCTATGTTTATATTAAAACTTGTCAAGAAGAGTCCTAGTTAGCCATTGTGTCTACTTTGTTGCATGTCAGTCTTCAATCTGTTATAATCTGTGTAGTTATTTCTCTTCCAGGTCCTGAAGCTACTGTGGTGAAGGCCCCTGTGATTTCTTCGTATTCAAAACAAATATATTCAGTGACTGTCTATCTGGATATCTCCTAACCATTATTATGGTGATATATTTCCGCCTAGGCATAGATACTCCCTCTGCAAATACAACATTGCATTTTCTTTGACTCTCCTCTGATTGCTTAGATAATGTGTTTTTCATGTCTTCTCTTTTCCTGTCCAAGAGATACTACAGATTCTCCCTTGATGGTCCTATTTACTCTACAGGTCTTGAACACCATTGATATCTGTATTTCAGACAGATTTCAGATTCATATATCCAGCATCCTCTTGTACATATCTACTTTATACTCATAGCTAACACAAAATTATTCAATACTGAAAGCATAATCTCTCTATCCAGTTATCTACCTTAGTAACCAAGGGGTCATCCTTAACTTCTTTTTCTAATTCCAGTATATACATTCAGTTTCTATAGCTACATTCAATTAATTGTCAAGTCCTGTTGGGTTTATCACTTATACATTTCTCAAACCTACTCTAACTTATCCATTCCTACTACAACTATTCTCATTCAAATATTCACTGTTTCTTATTTAAATTACTACAATAGCCAATAACTCTTTTCTAATTTCTAATTCATCGTGCTTAGTGATTTTTCTATGTTTCTGCTTGAAATATTTATCTAAAACATAAACTTAACTGACTTTGTTTGACTTCCATCAAATGTAGACCAGGTACAAGGATTTGAGTGCAAGTAGTTTACATGGGAGGTGATCCCAGAAAGCATCATTTTGAAGTGAAGTGAGACAAGAGATGGAGGAAAGTCAATAAATAACGTATTAATAAGTGAGTTATCACCTTGAAGCTCAATCCTGTTGAGGACCTATTAAAAGAATTGTATATCATACTTCAGAAATGACTGCTAGGGCATAAGAAAGCTATAAAGTTTATTTCTCAATTCCTGTCTCTCACTGGTTGAGGATCACTTGTAAGGTGAGTTGACTTCCTGGCACTTCCACCTGCCCTTTGTGAAGGCTTAACACAGTCCTATAGTCAAGGAAAGCTGTCCAACAGAGAGAATCGGGTGCTTGAGGTAGGAAATGATTAATGTATATGGGAACTGTAACTGAAGCTACAGGTTACCTCCAGTTTGGGCTAAGAGCATTGGAATAAGACTGTGGCAGAGTCTGTTGCAATACCCACATACTTTTCTATTTAAACATACTAAACACTTTAGTGTCTTATTAGTACATATAAGATGAATTCTGAACCTCTTGCTGGGTTATACAAGGACTTACACTAATTTCTCTAAGATGCAACAGGTCAATTCTTATCACTCCCTACCTCATGTATTTTATTCCAATGCAACCAAATTGCTTGTAGATATTAAGCACATATTCCTGTGTTGCCCCAAACTCATCCTCAACTTTTACCTGATGAATAATTATTGTTCATGATACAGGTAAAGAATTACCTCTCTCTGCATGCCAAACTGGAAACTTCCAGACTTGTATAGGAACTTCTTTTTATCCTCCAGTACCATTACCATAGTCATGTAATATGTTTTTCCTCCACATATCCATTATAGGAAATTTATCTATGCTTGTTTCTTTTACCTCTACTTAACTTTGAGCCCCTTGTCTGTATCTATCTTATTTATCAATTTTTTTGTAGTCCTAGTATATGGCTAAGTGTCTGACATAGCAAAATTCTTCATACTTACTGAATAAAACATTAAGCTCTTGGTGTCCCATATGCAGAGGAGTAATTCAATCCAAGCAAGTCATATTTTAGAGCACAATGGGCCATAACTCAAAAATATATTAATTCTCTTGTGAAAAGTTTTTATGGTTTTAGTTCCATTTATGTCAAAACATCTCTTCTATATTCAATCTTAAAGTATGCATTGTATAAGCATTTCAAGTGTTCACCTAAGATATAGGAATAAATCGATGCTACTTTAGCTGTCAGTAAAATAAAAAGTATTAAAGGCAGATTTTTACATTATTTATTGGCCCACTGTTAGATGACATGACACTAGGAGATAAAATGTAGAACTTGTATACTGGTGGCTCATTATCATTAATTTTCTCGGAATTGAAGAAAATTCTTTCAGCTTAATTTCCCAGACATCTATTTTGCTGAATTCTTTCTAATGGCACTATCAGAGATGAAGTGCTCTGATAGTGCTTACTTGAAGCACTTACTTACTTGAAGCACTATGGAAGACCAATACTGCACTTCCCAATATCTCTACCAAATAATAATTCCATCTCAATGACTGAATATAATTTCACTGAAGACTCATAGTTGCTAAACCAATAAAAGTGCACATTACCAAATGATTACAGATCATAGTATATATTTGAAATATACATTAGTTGTTACAAAAAAGTTAAAGAAACGAGATAATTTAAGAAAATAACAGTGAAGTGGTTGAAAGCATTTTGTTTAAAATGTAATATGGCCAGGTAGAACATGTATCAATAACATTTAACAGGAAGAAAGTGGCCCCTCCTAATTTTATTTCTCTTGCCAGTCAGTAAAATGATGTTTCTTGAATTACTGGCATCTCTAGTCTTTGTTCTTTCTGTTGAGATCTGACAGATGGGAGCTCAGCAACAGCCACACAGAATGGGACATGTGTACAGATCAGATAAGACCTTCTTCTCTAGGAGGTTCACACAGTCCTCCTCAGCACTTTTGACCCACTTCATCCAATACTTCCTCACAACTGTAAAATTACCAGGCATTCGTGGAATTTTCTGTGAATAAAAATAAGCCTTGGTCATATACCATAAGGAACTTTTCTTCTAGATCGCTTTAGTATATGTGAATAAAAAACATGTTTCCCCACATAAACATTACATTTTTTCATTAAGTATTGATAATTTTTCCTTTAAATGTTATCATTTAAAAAACTGTTTCCACAAGGAATTTTGGGCTATGTATTTGATGACAGATATACAAACCTAGTTGAGATTAAAATATATTCAAAATATGCTGAGTCATATTTAGGTAGAGCTTTAAAATTTTAATAAACCTTAATATTAGTCTATTTTAAACTCACTAATGAACAAATAGTGTCTTTAAAAAGCTTTCAAGTGGTTTGTTTTGAAATGGAATTTGGATAGAAAGTCTTAATGTTTCTTCTTCCAACTTCTCACTAAATGAAAACACAGGAAAACAAAATGAAACACAAATAAAAGGCTCATAACACTGAAAGTCAAGACTGACAGAAAATATTATGCTGGAACTGACAGTTGTTTTAAAGCAATCAAATCTGGACTTAGAGAAGCTTAACCAGGGTTAACAAATTATGGTTTCACATCATGAAAAGGAAAGCCTAGAAAAATATAGCTAATTTCTTTGTGCCTTCCTAGAAGGCCCTCTGACTCAACGGATCAGAACTTGCCATCAACAGACAGTGAGCAACTGTCCCACCCTACTTCTCACACGCTGCTTTGTTCCACAGTAGCAGTGATGAATACCCTCACCATTTGTCTTCTCTGCCACCCTTGTAAATCCAAGTCAGAGATTAAAAATTCCAGATAATTCTGGCAAATTATAAAGGAACATGGTTTTCTGCATTTAAGGGGATGAGGTGCAAAACAGTCAATTCCTTCAGGAGAGAGTCAAAAAACTATAATCTGAGAACTAATAATAAAAAGTTATTCCATGAAATAACAGTATTATTGCCCTTAATCAATAGATACAAATGTCAAAAATTAGGCAGATTACATAACATTCCCAAGATCATGCTGTCATCTTTAGTAAGTATAAATAATAATGCTGGGTATGAATTCTTTGAGTCTAATTTCAGAGGGTAGAGTCTTAAAAACAACAGTTATAGACACAGTTAAATTAATAGTAAACAGAATTGTTTTTTAAATTAATTTTTATTGGAGTATAGTTGCTTTACAATGTAGTGTTAGTTTCTGCTGTACCGCAAAGTGAATCAGCTATACGTGTACATATATGCCCTCTTTTTTGATTTCCTTCCTGTTTAGGTCACCACAGAGCGCTGAGTAGAGTTCCCTGTGCTATACAGTAAGTTCTCATTAGTTGTCTGTTTTATACATAGTAGTGTATATATGTCAATCACAACCTCCCAGTTCATCCCACCCCTCCTAACCCCCCTTGGTATCCATGTTTGTTCTCTACATCTGTGTCTCTATTTCTGCTTTGCAAGTAAGTTCATCTGTATCATTTTTCTAGATTCCACATTTAAGTGATATTATACAATATTTGTTTTTCTCTTTCTGACTTAATTCACTCTGTGTGATAGTCTCTGGGTCCATCCACGTCTCCGCAAATGTTAATTACCACTTACTCTGTGCGAAATATTGTGCTAGATTGTTTTTTATTTTCTTTTTCTTGCAAAAGTTTTATTGAGGTCTATAATTTATATACCATACAACTCACCCATTTAAAATGTACAATTCAATAGTTTTTGGTATATTCACAGAATTGTGCAACCATCACCATCAGTTTTAGAACATAATCATCACTCCAAAAAGAAATTCTTTACCCTTTAGCTGTCAAGCCCCAAACCCATCATGTCCTCCAGTTTTAGGTTACCACTAATATTTTTTTTTTATTTTTTAAATAAAAATTGTATACATTTAAGGTGTACAACATGATTTGATATACATAGTGGAATCATTACTATAGTCAAACTAATCAATGTACCATCTCTTCACGTAGTTACCATTTTTTGTGTGTGTGAGAAAAGCATCTGATTTACTCCCTTAGCAAATTTCCAGTATTCATTGCAGTATTATCAACTACAGTCATCATGCTGTACCTTACATCTCTAGACTTATTCATCCTACATAACTGCAACTTTATACCCTTTGACCAATATCTCCACTTTCCTCCACTTCCTTAACCTGGTAACCACTGTTCCACTCTCTGCTTCTATGTATTCAACATTTTATTAGATTCCACATGCAAGTGATACCATGAAGTTTTTTTCTCTCTGTGTCTGGCTTATTTCACTGAGCGTAATGCCCTTGAGTTCCATCCATGTTATTGTAAAGACAGGGTTTCCTTCTTGCTCATGGCTGAATATTTCATTGTATCAATATATATATGTACATATGTAAAATATCTTCTTTATCCGTTTGCTCATTGAAGGACACATAGGTTGTTTCCATATCTTGGCTACTGTGAATAATGCTGCAATAAACACAGGAGTTCAGATATATTTTCAGCATCCTGTTTTAATTTCTTTTGGCTATATACACAGAAGTGGGATTGCTGGATCATATGGTAGTTCCATTTTTAATTTTTTGAGGAATCTCCATACTGTTTTCAATAGTGGCTGAGGGTTCTCTTTTCTCCACATCCTCACCAACACTTGTTATGTCTTGTTTTCTTGATGACAGCCATTCTAACAGGTCTGAAGTGATATCTTATTGTGATTTTGATTTGAGTTTCCCTGCTGATTGGTGATGAGCATCTTTTCATGTACCTCTTGGACATTTGTATGTCTTCTTTGGAAAAATGCCTATTCCATTCCTTTGCTAGATTCTTTAAAAGCATAATCTCATTAGGTCTTGTGAACAATTGTATGAGGAATGACTATCCATTTTATCAATCAGAAGGAAGACTGTTAAGTATAATGACTTGCCTAATTTCATATCTCTGCTGCTAACACTTTGACATAATTCATTCAAATTTAATACCTCTGCCCCTGCCCCTGTGACAAAATTGATTCAAACTCTTGGGGAAACTTTATCTAGGCTGAGCCAATCTGATTTTCTTTCTTTGAAATTCTGAACTGGGTAATAGAGCCAGTTAATTTCTATACCAATTTCTATACCTTGATGGACTATGAGGTAGCTGAGTGGCCATATCCTGCTATATAGAAATAAGGATAATGAGGGGAGCAAGAGAGAAGAGCAGTAGCAATGAGACAAAAGAAGAAAGAAGCAGGAATGAGAAAATAAATCTGGATCTATTTCCTATCTCCTTGTTGCACCTACCTAACACCAAGTTGCCTTCTAGTCTCGCTTTGTGTATACCACTTCTCTGATTATATAATGCATTTTATTTTAGGTAAATTTAGATGGAGTTGTTTTATAAAGTAGTTATATATGTTAATAAAAAACAAACCAAAAGATAATCTTTGTTGTTATTTTGAGATGGGATTTAATTCACATTTTCTTGTTTATTTTTTATTGCACTTGCCAAGTATTCTATTATTCTAATGAAGCAAATTAAGCATTAGATTAAGTGAAGAGAAATTTAACTACTTTGCCTGGTAAATACACATTCAGTTGTATGTTAAAATTAAGGATTTACAAAACCTGTTGATAGTGATAGGGAAATACTGAGCTCATATCAGAAGTCTTTATGACATAAGCTTTGCAGAAATGTTCATCAAAACATTTATACTAGTCTTTTTACTGTATACCTGTTTTTAAGAGATGCTTTAGAAAAAATTATTTGTGTTTGCATATGTATGTATGTGTACACACACATATATTCAGCTTTAACTGAAAAACATATATTGTACAAAAATGTTTATTTTTTCTTAAAGAAAAAGCAAAAAAACCCTTCAAAACAAGTAATGGAAAAACATGACACTCTAATATTAGTGGGCAATAAATAAATACCATGGGTAGTTTTATGTCTAGAAATATCTAAATATGAACCAAATGATATCCAGTAAATGTCAAGTGTAATGCTGTAGACTTACTGAAACTTTACGTTCTTAACTTTTAACTATTAATAAACATAATTCTTCAAATGTAATTTCACAATACCTACCATAATGTGAAAACTCAGCCTAGTACTATCATTAAAAGTATAATATCTGATTATATGGTTTAGCTTTCTTCAATTAGTAGAAGCACATATTTACTATACTAGTGAGAGAAATGTAGTGCTTGGAACTAATATAATATGTATTTTCATGACAGAACAATTATCTATTTCAGTTTCTAAGCTTCCATTACTTAGTATCTCCAGAGTCAAGACATCATTTTTATTTTACATTAAAATGCAAAATCTTAATGAATTGGTTGCAGTGGTTTTCAGAGAGAGTAAATGATACATTATTTTATCAAGCTACGTGTTACTATAACTTCCTTTTAATCTCAACAAAAATAAATAAAATGTCTTTTTTCCTTTTTTAACTATCCAGAAGTATCTATTTCAAGTATATCAATATTTCCTACATGAATTCTCAAATTTGATGTCTTTTAAAAAATATTATTTTGTATACCTGAATCCTATTTCTTAATGGACAGCTATAGCAAGTTTAAAATCCACTGTATGTAAAATTTTCTTTTTAAGGAAGAATTTGTAGACATTTTTTGCATTCTTCTCAATTAGCAATTGCAAACTGAGACACTATCTTTCAGTCTACCTTTCACTTATTATAGAAATACAATGCAGGCAGATTGGCTCCTGGCTTCCTTGATATAAACCATGGCAAAATCATCACTTCTCCCATGTGAGCCAATTAACTTCATGTGGAGAAACACTTATTTCTTGCCTCAGAGTAAGGATATATTTCTATTGACTTATTGAAAAATTCATATGCCATTAGGTTCAAAGTATAGTGGCTCAAATACCATTTCTGAGTATCTGACAGTGTACAGTCTATTTATTAAGTTCAATCCAATGATTCATCATTCAGTGAAGGCATGCACCTATGAATTAAGAGGGACGAAGAACCACATTTGTGAAGGCTTAGGTTCTCAAGCCATTTGAGTCTGTTAGAATTTTTATTGACCAAGATTCTTTTTAAGTCCTGTTTTTCCTTCCTAGAGTAATAAATGTTTACTTCTACTTCTGTAAAGGAAATATTTTTGTTTCACACATAGAAGATAATGCAGAGTATTACAACATAAAATACCCTTAAACCCAAATTACCTTATTTGAGAAAAATTAAGTTAATAACTTATATGTTTGTTTATTTGTATAAAATGCATTGTGTGGCTCCCTGTCTCCTATACATGGGTGGCGATATTTTATCTCCCCTGGCATGCTCTGGACAGACCTATTTTTGGTAAAGTTGGAAGTAATTCGTCTGGCAAAATTTAGAGAAAACCAACAAATAAGCCCATATAATTAGCATGAGGAGAGTTCATATATTCTTACTGGAACCTATATCTAAGCTTTGACAACTGAAATTATACTTAATATATAAAATTTTTAAAAAGTCACACCCTATAAAACTAAAAAATATAAGCACAAATTAAACTGAGTTTAAGACAAAAAAAGAGAATAACATAGAAGAAAATGTTATAGGCAGGAATAAATGAAACTGTAAACAGGAAAACAACAGAGAAAATCTAGAAAATCAAGAGGTTTTTCTTGGGGAAAAAATGAACAGTTATAAACTTCTGGTGGGATGGATCAGGGAAAAAAGACACAATTTACCAATACAGGAATGAAAAAAGGGGAAATCGTAACAGATTGTATAGACATTAACAGGATAATAAGGGGACATTATGAACAACTTTATGCCAATCAATCGGTATATGAAATGGATACATTACTTGAAAGATAAAAACTATCAAAGCTATCTTAAGAAGCAATGGATAATGTAAATATTACTGTAGCTATTAAAGATACTGAATTCAGTTTAAAACTTTCCAACAATCTAAACCTCAGGCCCAAATGTCTTCACTAGATAAATCTACCAACCAAAATAAATAATACTAATTCCACCAAAATATTTCCAGACAACAAGAGAGGAGAGATATTTTGTTACTCATTTTAAGAGGCCTGCATTATGTGGATACCAAAACTAGAAGCAGACTTTACAAGAAAATACAGGTATAGCACACAGGGACATAGAAAAAAGCACCACCATCATCATCATTATCATTCTCTCTCTCTCTCTCTTTATCTCTCTCTCTCAAATAAATTCTTTCAGAGTAGAATTTACTTCATGAGGCTTGTTCAGCTTTCAAAAATCAACTAATGTACTGTAGCCTAAAACTAATAATCAAACACAGGTAACAACATAGGTTCATTTTGATAGATGCAGCAATGAATTTTGCAAAGTTCAAGATCCATATGTTATCAAAATATTTGCACAAACTAATGAAAGGATAACTTCTTCAGCTTGATAAAGGGTATCTCATAAAAACCTAGAGCTAACATCATATTAAATGCTCAAAGATTGAATGTGGTCTCCCTAAGATCAGAAACAGGGCAAGAATGTCTCCTCTCACCACTCCTTTTCAAAGTTGTACTGGAGATTCTTGCCAGTAAAATCATGGAAGAATATGAAATGAAAGGCATTTATTTTGGAAGGGAAGAAATAAGCTGTTTCTATTTGCAGATGACCTAATTTTCTATGCAGAAAATCTCAGAATCCAAAACAAGCTGCCAGATATAGTGAGTATTTTAGTGAGGTCACAGGACACAAGGTCAGTATATAAAAATCATTTGTATTTCTTTGTAGTAGCAATCAACAATTGGAACTTGGAATTTTAAATAGAGCTACTTACAATAATACCAATAAATTTGAAATATCTGTTGATTAGTTTACCAAAATATGTGGAAGATTTTTACATGAAAAACCATTAAAACATGAGAGAAATCCAATAAGATAAAAATTTATTGAGAGATATATGTGTTCATGGGTTTGATGGTAAAAAAAATATTGCCAAAATATTATTCTCCTCCAGCTGATCTATAGATACAAGGCAATTTCAGTCAAACTCATTTTTGTGTAGAAATTAAAATGCTGATAGAATAGCAAAGATAATTTTGAAAAGGAAGAGCAAATTTACACTATCTGATTGTAAAGATAAGTATAAAGCTACAATAATCAAGATATTGTGGTATTGCCAAAAGTATAAACACATAGATCAACAGAACAGAATAGAAAATGCAGAAATAGAGCCATGCAGATATGGTCATTTGATGATTGATATAGTTGTCAAGGAAATTGTATTAAGAATAGTTAGTCTTGGGCTTCCCTGGTGGCCCAGTGGTTGGGAGTCCGCCTGCCAATGCGGGGGACACGGGTTCGTGCCCCAGTCTAGGAGGATCCCACATGCCGCGGAGCGGCTGGGCCCGTGAGCCATGGCCGCTGAGCCTGAGTGTCCGGAGCCTGTACTCCACAACGGGAGAGGCCACAATGGTGAGAGGCCCGTGTACCGCAAAGAAAAAAAGAAAGAAAAAGAATAGATAGTCTTTTCAGCAAATGAAGCTGAATAAATAGAATATCCATATACTAAAAAAGTGCACTCTACCTCTAATTGCATCATACACAAAAATTAGCTCAAAGCAGATCGTAGACATACAATTATAAAACTTCTAAAAAAACTATAGGAAAGTAAATGTTTGTGACCTTGGACTAGTCAGAGATTTATTAAATAGGACACAAAAAATAAGAACAAAAAAAATTGCACTTCATTAAAATTAAATCTACTTTTTCAAACATGCTGTGAAGAAAATTTTTTTAAATGCCACAAATTGGGATATGTAAATTAAAACCACAATAAAATGCTACTATACATCATTGGATTGTTTCAAATAAAAGAAAATACTAAATATTACCAGAAATATAGAGCAACTGAAAATTTCATATATTCCTGGTGTGGATGCAAAATGGTACATCTGTTTTAGAAAAGAGTAAGGCAATTTCATAATAAGCTAACAGGCTTACCATGTGGCCCAACACTTCTACTTTTAGATATTTACCAAAGAGAAATGAAGACATGTCCAAATAACCCCTGTATGTGAATGTTTTTAGCAGATTTATTCAGAATCACCAAAAGCTAGAAACAACCCAAATGTTCATCAACTGGTGAATGGTTTAAAAAATTGTCATTGATGCATATAATGGCATATAACTCAGTGAAAGGATGAACTACAAATGCATCCAACAATAAGGATGAATCTCAGAAGCCCTATGCTAAATGAAGCAAGTCTGTCTCGAAAGGCCATATACTGAAGGATGCCTCTTAAATGACTCTTTGAAACTATAATGATGGAAATTACAGGAACAGAAATTAGATCAGCAGTTGTCAAAAGCTCAGGATGGTGTAAGGGAATTGGCTAAAAAGTTAAAAGGGAACTTTTAGTGGGGGCAGAAAAATTCTCTATTTTAATCATGATGATGGTGATGTTTGTTTCAATTTGTTAAAATTCATAGAACAGTACTCCTAAAAAGGTAAATTTTACTTTATGTAAGTTATACGTCAACAACAGCCAAATAACAACCCCAACAAGGAAATACAGTGTAGGACATTGAGGGGAAAAAAATCAGTATGTGGGAAACCCTTTTCTCAAACTCCTTTCTTTCTTTGGAAATCATCTTGATAATCAATGGTATGCCTAAAACTTATGCTTGTCAGATACTTTCATAAATATTTGCTAATTTAGGTGAACATGGACCTTCTGTTTTATCCACTAACCTGCTGCCTTTCTAGCCATGCTTTCCAGGTATAATGCTCTTTTTGTCTGGCTGGATAACTTTTCATTCCCTGAAGCCCTATCTATCCTATATTACTATAATATCTAGGATACATGTCCCTTTAAATTCTGATTCATCAACCTGCCAAATGAGCCTTGAGTGTTTTTATTTTTCAGATTATTATTAATTCTAAAGGCAAGTTATTTTTTTTTTCCTGTAACATGCTGTTTCAGTAATTCTTATTCAGCTGTACACAGCAATACAGTGACAATTATATTATCACTGATAATACCATAATATTGTTTCTTATTAATGCAGATATAGGGCTCTACTCCAAACCTGCAAAATCAGAATTTATGAGAAAGATTTCTGGAAAGTATATGTTTCAATGTCCATAAGTATTTCTAATATTCACTGAAGTATTGTGAGTGACCAGGTTTGTTCTAAAATATAACTGCTACTAATAGTTATTGTGTATTACAAAGCCTGAAATTTAGATTCTTTTGATTCTAGTTAATTGCATCAATGAGTCCACAAAAAGGCAGATTACAACTAGACATATATTTATATCTAGGCTGAAATATGTTA
Organism: Monodon monoceros; assembly: GCF_005190385.1. Classification (NCBI taxonomy): domain Eukaryota; kingdom Metazoa; phylum Chordata; class Mammalia; order Artiodactyla; family Monodontidae; genus Monodon; species Monodon monoceros. The sequence continues at coordinate 48,301,067 of NW_021703772.1, forward strand.
CACAACCTATGAAAAATGTCATATCAATTTTCCTTTACATTTCTAAAGTTAACATGAATAACATGACTTGTGCTACTGAAACTGACATTTTATAGATAAAATTATACTTCTTATCTAATTTAAAATGTGAGCCTATGCACGTTTTTTTTATGACACCATGTATATGCGTATATTTATTGATGGTTAATTTTATGTGTCAATTTAAGTAGGCTACATGATCAGATATTTAGCCAAATGGGTGGATGTAGCTGTGAAGGTCTATTTTTAGATGAGATTAACATTAAAATCAGTGGTGTTTGAACAAAGAGATTACTCTCCATAATGTGGATGAGCCTCATCCAATCAGTTGAGGCCTTAAGAAAAAGACTAACCTTTCCTGAGGAATAGGAAGTTCTACCAGACTGCCTTTGGACTAATGCTTCAATTTCAGCTCTTCCCTGAGTCTCCACAGCAGTCTCTGCTGATTTGGGATTTGCCCGCCTCCACAATCATATGAGCTGATTCCTTAAAATCTCTCTCTCTCTCTCTCCCTCTGTCCAAAACCAGCAGGATGTGTGCGTATATATATATATATATATATATATTTATTAGAATACACATTATATATATATTTACTAATATATAAATCCTATTGGTTCTGTTTCTCTGAAAAACCCTGACTAATAAATACATAAATTCATATGTGTTTGTACAGAAGCAAATCTATTTCAAAAGATCTCAGTATAAATTAGTGCAGAACTGGTAAGCTATTTAGTATAAAACTTTGTGTATTGACTAATTAATAGTTATTTGATAACAAATAGTATTAATACCCTGTATAGCATAATGTATAGTTTCAAATCATTTTCAAAAATATTTTCTTTCTTTTTTTTTAACCTTTATAAGCTTGTGAAATAGTTATAGAGGCATTATTGGTGAGGATTTCAAGCACATATTTAAAATATATATAATATATAAAGTTTTGAGGGAAAAACTTTCAGGATAGAATCAAGAACTCAGCTATGCACCATGTACCTGTAGTATATGCCTATTTTTATAAGAATATATTTCTCTCTCGTTCATGCTGAAAAGACCTATTGTAGCAATACTAAAACATCTGGCATGGTGGTTGTAATTATTGCTATTATTTAGCTGAGTTTTCTAAACCACACTCCCAAACCATCTTTGTCTGGTTTTGGTATCAGGGTGGTTGTGGCCTCATAGAATGAATTTGGGAGTGTTCCTCCCTCTGCTATATTTTGCAAGAGTTTGAGAAGGATAGGTGTTAGCTCTTCTCTAAATGTTTGATAGAATTTTCCTGTGAAGCCATCTGGTCCTGGGATTTGTTTATTGGAAGATTTTTAATCACAGTTTCAATATCAGTGCTTGTGATTGGTCTGTTCATATTTTCTATTTATTCCTGGTTCAGTCTTGGAAGGTTGTGCATTTCTAAGAATTTGTCCATTTGTTCCAGGTTGTCCATTTTATTGGAATATAGTTGCTTGTAGCAATCTCTCATGATCCTTTGTATTTCTGCAGTGTCAGTTGTTACTTCCCCTTTTTCATTTCTAATTCTATTGATTTGTGTGTTCTCCCTTTTTTACTTGATGAGTCTGGCTAACGGGTTATCAATTTTGTTTATCCTCTCAAAGAAACAGCCTTTAGTTTTATTGATTTTTGCTATTGTTTTCTTCATTTCTTCTTCATTTATTTCTGATCTGATTTTTATGATTTCTTTCCTTCTGCTAACTTTGGGGTTTTTTTCTTCTTTCTCTAATTGCTTTAGGTGGAAGATTAGGTTGTTTATTTGAGGTGTTTCTTGTTTCTTAAGGTAGGATTGTATGCTATAAACTTCCCTCTTTGAACTGCTTTCACTGCATCCCATAGGTTTTGGGTCGTTGTGTTTTCATTGTCATTTTTTTCTAGGTATTTTTTGATTTCCACTTTGATTTCTTCAGTGATCTCTTGGTTATTAAGTAGTGTATTGTTTAGCCTCCATGTATTTTTATTTTTTACATATTTTTTCCTGTAATTGATATCTAGTCTCATAGCGTTGTGATCAGAAAAGATACTTGATACAATTTCAATTTTCTTAAATTTACCAAGGCTTGACTTGTGACCTAAGATATGATATATCCTGGAGAAAGTCCCATGAGCACTTGAGAAGAAAGTGTATTCTGTTGTTTTTGGATGGAATATCCTATAAATATCAATTAAGTCCATCTTGTTTAATATATCATTTAAAGCTGTGTTTCCTTATTAATTTTCATTTTGGATGATCTGTCCATTGGTGAAAGTGGGGTGTTAAAGTCCCCTACTATGATTGTGTTACTGTCGATTTCCCATTTTATGTCTGTTAGTTTTTGCCTTATGTATTGAGGTGCTCCTATGTTGGGTGCATAAACATTTACAATTGTTATATCCTCTTCTTGGATTGATCCCTTGATGATTATGTAGTGTCTTTCTTTGTCTCTTGTAATGGTCTTTGTTTTAAAGTCTATTTTGTTTGATATGAGAATTGCTACTCCAGCTTTCTTTTCATTTCCATTTGCATGGAATATCTTTTTCCATCCCCTTACTTTCAGTCAGTATGTGTTCCTAGGTCTGAAGTGGGTCTCTTGTAGACAGAATATATATGGGTCTTGTTTTTCTATCCATTCAGCTACTCTATGTCTTTTGGTTGGAGCATTTAACCCATTTACATTTAAGGTAATTATTGATATGTATGTTCCTACTACCATTTTCTTAATTGTTTTGTGTTTGTTATTGTAGGTCTTTTCCTTCTCTTGTGTTTCCTGCTTAGAGAAGTTCCTTTAGCATTTGTTGTAAGGCTGGTTTGGTGGTGCTGAATTCTCTTAGCTTTTGCTTGTCTTTAAAGGTTTTAATTTCTCTATCAAATCTGAATGAGATCATTGCTGGATAGAGTAATCTTGGTTGTAGGCTTTTTCCGTTTCATCACTTTAAATATGTCCTGCCACTCCCTTCTGGCTTGCAGAGTTTCTGCTGAAAGATCAGCTGTTAACCTTATGGGGATTCCCTTGTATGTTTTTTGTTGTTTTTCCCTTACTGCTTTTAATATTTTTTCTTTGTATTTAATTTTTGATAGTTTGATTAATATGAGTCTTGGCATGTTTCTCCTTGGATTTATCCTGTATGGGACTCTCTGTGCTTCCTGGACTTGATTAACTATTTCCTTACCCATATTAGGGAAGTTTTCTACTATAATCTTTTCAAATATTTTCTCAGTCCCTTTCTTTTTCTCTTTTTCTTCTGGAACCCATATAATTCGAATGTTGGTGCGTTAAATATTGTACCAGAGGTCTCTGAGACTGTCTTCAATTCTTTTTATTCTTTTTCTTTATTCTGCTCTGCAGTAGTTATTTCCACTATTTTATCTTCCAGGTTACTTATCCGTTCTTCTGCCTGAATTATTCTGCTATTGATTCCTTCTAGAGAATTTTTAATTTCATTTATTGTGTTGTTCATGATTGTTTGTTTGCTCTTTTGTTCTTCTAGGTCCTTGTGAAATGTTTGTTGTATTTTCTCCATTCTATTTCCAAGATCTTGGATCATCTTTATTATCATTATTCTAAATTATTTTTCAAGTAGACTGCTTATTTCCTCTTCAATTGTTAGCTCTGGTGGGTTTTTACCTTGCTCCTTCATCTGCTATGTGTTTCTTTGTCTTCTCATTTTGCTTAACTTACTGTGTTTGTGGTGTCCTTTTCACAGCCTGCAGGCTCGTAATTCCCATTGTTTTTGGTGTCTGCCCCCATGTCTAAAGTTGGTTCAGGGGTTGTGTAGGCTTCCTGGTTGAGGGGACTAGTGCCTGTGTTCTGGTGGATGAGGCTTGATGTTGTCTTTCTGGTGGGCAGGTCCACGTCTGGTGGTGTGTTTTGGAGTGTCTGTGACCTTATGATTTTAGGCAGCCCCTCTGCTAATGGGTGGGGTTGTGTTCCTGGCTTGCTAGTTGTTTGGCATAGGGTGTCCAGCACTGTATCTTGCTGTTCATTGAGTGGAGCTGGGTCTTGGTGTTGAGATGGAGATCTCTGGGAGATTTTCACCATTTGATATTACATGGAGCTGGGAGGTCTCTTCAACTTATTTATATACATTTGTAGACAGTCCTTTTGGCATTCTTCCAGGATTCTGGTGGACCTCTTTTTCTAGGGGAACCTTAGAAGAGGAAGATTATTGGGAAGAATTGTAGGTCCCACCACTGCAATTCATCTTGGGGGTGTAACTGATACTCATCATCTTTTTCTTCTACTGTTTCTACATTCCCTTTACTCTCAGCTACCACCCCTACTGGCCTTATCTAAACCCTCATCCCAGAGAGATATGAGTCCCTAGTCAACATGTTCTCAGGTCAGGGGTGCTGTGTCTGTTCATTTATAGTCAAAATTGCTCAAGGGAGTAAGTATCAAGAGACAACGAAGCAGATCACTTGGGTTCAAAACACATTTCTCTTTGTCTCCACTGTGAAAGCACTCCTTGCTCCTTCTGATAGGCTCAATTACTCCTACCAAAATAGTGTGTGTGTTTTTTTTAATCTTCTGGTCCACAGATACAAGGAGCCCAAAGTGACCTAGCAGCGGACATAGTTTGTATTTCAATAGGTACTTACTGTGTCCCAGGAAGAGGTGTTCTGCCTTTTATGTCTAATACAGAACCCAGAGTTGGGTAGCACAAATCCTCCAAGAAGGTCATTGGGAGTGATGGTAAGTGTAGTCATTCCTAGTCCCAAACTTTGCTTCCAAGATTTATAGGATGTAGTTCTATGTAAAAATCTTTGATACAAACTATACCCTTTATGTATGATAAGTGTATAGTGGATTATCCTTGCTATCCTTTTAAAAGACCTTCTCTAAGCTGGTGCTCAAGCTGTGTCTTCAGCAGATTGTTCTATCTTGCTAGCAGCTCCTAGTTAGTGGAGCATGTGATACAATCAGTGGATCTAATGGTCATGAAAAAAACTTGTACTTCCTCTTCTCTAAAAGGGATCCCATAATGTCATTTAATGTTATGTTGGGATCCCATGACATTTTGTAAGCCATTTAGTGGTGCTCGTGCTGCCTTGCAGACAGGAAAAGAAACCCCATACCTGTAGTACATGCCTATTTTTATAAGAATATATTTCTCTCTCTTTCATGCTGAAAGGACCTATTGTAGCAATACTAAAACATCTGGCATGGTGGTTGTAATTATTGCTATTATTTAGCTGAGATTTCTAAATTTAGTCTTCTCAGGGCCTCCCAAATCAGGAGATAAGAGCCTCTTTTGCTACTAATGATACCTCTGGCTTTCACACTTAGCTTTCAATTGTCTGTTAATTGATCTCAGCCTTTACTTTTATTTTTGTTTTATCATCTGTTGACCTAGCAATAGCCACTCTACTTCATTGTTCTTGAAATTACTGCTTCCTTCGTATTTCTCCAGTAGATAATATATTGCACCACCTAAACCTAACCTTAAGATTGAGATGCCTAGTAGAGTTGTCAGTGTTGTTGAATAGGAACCAGTATTTATGAGTATGGAATTATGAAAAGAGATCCACATGGGAGCAGTCCAGTGGTGGATGGAAATATGACTTTTTTCCTGCAGCCAGGAAAGTTTATCTTCTCTTTCTGAATCTGATTTATTTTCTCAAACTTGTGGAAAAAGTTGAAGTTCAACATACACATACATAACCTGGTGACAACAGTTACCGGTGTTACAAGATATGCTAGGTTAGAAATTATAAGAAAATTCAAAGGGAATGGGAATAAAGGATGTGGGGACATACTAATATGTGAGATCTAAAAAGAGAAGATGAATTCACACTTAAATCCAAAGAAGTATCTGAAGATCTACTTGGGCATTGCAAACACCCTCTCAATTAATTTTTATTGGTGTAGACAGTTACAGGTTCAGTAAAACTTCATATAATTGGGAATTAACCTCAGAACCAAAATTTGAGATTATGTCATTAAGTAGTTCATGTCAACACAGAATAGCATTTAATAGAATCCTGTAAATTTGAGAGAATATTTAGAGCATTTTATGTGGGAATGACGTGGACAAATAAATGACTATCAAAATAATAATATAACCGCTCAATGGTGGAACATCTGATTTAAAAATCTAGAATAATTTATTTCATGACTAGAGAAAAAGTAGATTGGGATAGCTCAAGCATGGCTATGAAATATTGATTTTACCTGAATTTTGCATAATATTATGAAGGTTTTTATACCCAATAAATGAAGCATAAGTACTTCAGTATTTAGATTTATGGTCAAGTTGCTTGAATATTCAATTTCTTTGAGGTGTAAGAAAAGGAAATATCTTCAGAAAGGCATTTTATAGGGGAGGAAAAATAATTTTCCCTCTACCCTTCTAGGTTCTTGGATGAGACATCCTGCCCCCATAATAAAAGGTAAATTAACAGGAGAAAAACAAACAGAAGTTTAATAACATATATACCTCTTGTATATATGGAAAATATCCAGGAAAACTGAGTAGCTCCCGGAAATGGAAATGGCCTAGCACCACCCTAAATACTGTCTCCAGCTAAAGACAGAAGATGTTGGGGATTGGGGAGACAGTTATGGAAGGTTGTCAGGCAAAGCACAGTAAACAAGTGTATGGTTGTTATGCAGATTTAAGTCCAAGCCATCTCCATTGATAAATTTCTAGAAATTTATCAACCTCTTTTTCCTGGTACAGAGAGGGAAACACCCTTAAAAATGGAGATTTCCCTTTCAAATATAATTTTTTCTTACTACAGGGTAACTTCTACTGATTTTCAAAGTTTTTCCTCTTTCTCCAATTTCTTAAAAATAAATAGCTCAAGATAATCCTTACACCAATGTGGACTATTTTGGGATGGCAAATTCTGCTCCCCTTCAATTTCATATGTAATTATAATACTTCTGAAGAAGATAAAAGTTAGCATCCTTTAGGGCTTCCCATTGTTATAAAATGTTTTTGCCTGCCCCAAGAACCACAACAGGTGATAGGGCATGGCCACAACTACTCAAGTTTGGAGCTGAACACAGCTAGAAGTAGGGTTTAAATGATGCCAAGCTTCCTGAGATGCAAAGTCATAAGTGCCTCTGAATATTGAAATGTTAAAATTAGATATTGAACTGTGTTTCAGTTTCAAGTACTCAGATGTCATGTGACACTCATCAACATATATTGAGACTGAGCAGGACCCCGTGAGGCCTTCTCAGTGTCAAGACTACTCTGTGCCCCTCATTTTTTGTTTGTCGGAAAAATGCTTTAGTCTCGTAGGTATTCCCTGAGTTCCAAAGAGCAGACTCAAGCAGTTACTAATTAGAGAAGTGATGGAATGCAGAACCAAGCAAGATAGCATGAACAAGAGCTCAGGGATAAAACGGAATCCTAGTTCCTCCTCAAGGGATATACATAACAATCTGATGAATATTTTTGAGTTGTTATGCAGAAACTAAGACCCCTGCCCAAGTGGAGGATTGTGGCGACGTGTTGACCATAAGCAAGTAGACCCCAGACTGGTTGGAACCAGGTTGATGATTAAGACTCCTGAAACATCAACCCTGCTACCTCACCACCAATTAACCAGAAGAAAGTCTACAAGCTGCAACGCTCACCCCAAATGTTGCCTTTAAAAACCCTTCCTTGAAAACCACTGGGGAGTTTGGGTCTTTTGAGCATGAGCTGCCCATTTTCCTTATTTGGTACCCCGTAATAAACGCTGTACATTCTTTCACCACAACCTGTGTTAGTAGATTGGCTCTGCTGCATGGCAGGCAAGTGGACTCAAGTTCAATTCCGTAACAATGTCAATATATTTTATCTACACATTTATCACTGGATGCTGAGGCAGAACAAAATATGCTACCCTAAAATATGCCACTTTGACATACTGATTATTTTGAATTAAAGTTACTTCAGAAACAGCTGGTGCAAGAAGGACATTCCAACCCTCCCTTGTCCCCCTGAAAGCAGGAAATATATTCCCCATGTGAAGGGCACCCTCCCTGAAACTGGTGGGTAGAAAGCATCCTTATTACCAGAGATAGTGAATTCAGGTAATAAGGTATAAACAAACTTTGTTATTTCTTCATTAATTTGCTACCTCAAGCCCCAAACCCTTTGTCAATTCTTTGCATATAATTGTTTCTTTGTTTAAAAGTATAAAAGCTGCCTGCTTTGGTCACTTCTTTGAGTCTCATATTTTTATGAGCTCCCATGCATGCAAAATTAAATTTATTTTTCTCCCGTTAATTTGTCTCGTGAGTTTATTAAATCATCCAAAGAACCTAGAAGGGAAGAAAAGAGAAAAATTTTCCTCCCCTACAGTGCCCTCATGCTCTATTCGATAAGCCTATGATTAATTTATATAAGTAGAAGCGGTGTTCTCAGTTCAGAGCAACCTATATGACACAGACATTTTCAGTAAAATTTTTGTCTTAAAGTTTAATTGTACTGAAATTTTAATGATGATGAGGCAATCTCCCAAGTTAGGATGCTGGATTTTATAATGGAACAGTGGACAAGAGCAAATAAATCTTATACAGTCTCTCACTGGCTACATGTTTTAGGGAAACACAAATATCCTATACTTCAAAACTTCCAAATTTTATATATTATAACATGATCCTTAAATGATTAATTTTTCTAAAAATAGCACTCACACGATATTTTTGTGCTAAAGAGTAGGTCATCCTGTGTTTGACTCATTAGTGACTTCTATTTTACATGAAATATGTTTGGCATTTGTACTTATTTATGTAGGAGAAGAACCATGAAAGTAGAAAATTGTCTCAGAAAGTAGGTATGGGTTTCTTGCGTATGAGAAAGAAAATAGATAAAATGAGTTGGTCTATGATGCATAGCAATTGGTAACATTGGTGCTGATTCTGATGTTTATTGGGAAGAAATTTTGATTAGATTTCATTTAGCATGGAAAATTGGACCCTGCTACAAACTCTATAGTATTCCGTGCTCCAGACAGGCTTACAGACCTCTCCATCTGTCAAATATCATGCTCTTTGGTTTGGAACATATTCCTAAGTTTGGAACATTATGTTTGAACAGATGGAGTGGCCTGTTTGTAGATAAAATTAACAATGCATTTCTGTATATATTAGTTTGTTCTAGTCTTCATAATTTTTTTCCCTGTGGTATTTAAAACCCAAATTATGTGTGTTGTCTAAAAGAGAGAGAGAGAGTATGAAAATGCTGAGCTTGAGCAACTCAAAATAACTCTGCTGGAACTGTGGCCAACATTGAAGATTTTGAAAAATTACTTGGCATGTAGAGGATGTCTTTTGAATACTTTTAGAAATATTGAATAGCAAAAATTCTTATGTACGAAAAGTTAGAATTATAGAATCAATATGATTTGATACTTTCTACTAAAATGCCATTCTCAGATATTGAAAGCTATCACTGTTCTATGAATAGAGAATACAAGAACTTTAATGGTCAATAGAAATAGATGACATTATGATACCTCAAAAATGAAAATTATTTCCTACTGTGACAAATGTATGAACAGGTAAAGTCATAATTATCTGTTGTCTAATTTTCATTGTCTTCATATTTTCTTATTGATTTGTAAAACATATGTATAAATATATTTACAGATACAAATATATTATAAATAAAATTCCAAATGTTTTGTTATTCTGGTTTCTTTTTAAATGGAAATATTATATGTGTGTATATTTTATATATAATAGCAAAATAGCAAAAAAACAGTCAAAACTATCCTTCCTTCTGTTTATAGTCTTTTAACATTTTGAGAAATTCTATTCCATAAATTTACATAAATATTTTCTTATAATTATATTTATAAGAAAATATATTATATTTTCTTATATTTATAAGAAAATATAAAAATATTTTCTTATAATTATATTTTCTTCCACTAGTTAAAATGTTTCTTCCACAAGATAAATGTTTCATAATGACTATTCTATCTTACATTTACTTAATTATTCCAGATTATTTTTGTACTTATATTGTTAAATTCCCACCACTCCACGTAATTTTTTTCATTGTTTTTGTTTTATATATATATAAAACTTACAGAGAATTATTGACATTGCCAATTGATGAAATAAAAATTCATGTTTTAAGCAAGACGAGAAAACATGAAACTTTTCCTGTCCTTTGGCCTCCTCCTTCCCCTGCAGTTGTCCTTCTGCATGTGCATTATGTGTTAACCAGACCTCCCCAAAGGCAGAAATATCTGCTCAACCATAAAGATCAATTTTTCTCCTTCTGGTGCCAGCCATGTTAACTCTTTAGAAAACAACATTTCCTTCTCAATCCTGTAAGGGTCACAGTGACCCACCACTCACCTTGCACCTGCAGATATCTTTGGTGAACTTTATGTACAATGCCAATATATAGTTTCCCTTAAAGATAGTGATTGGTGCAAAACAGACTAGTCAGACAACCTGGGGAGATACTGGGCAGTGCCTAATGGAAGTTCTTAGCTTAAATACTTACTTATGATCTTATTAATGTTATTAGCTATATTACTATATTATATATTGAATTCTGCCTGTTTTACAAGAATATTGTTTCTTGCATTACCAAATATGTAACTGAGCCTCAATAAAATTATTGATGACTAGGTAGCTTGAAATGACAAATATATAGTTCTATAAGATCAATGATTATAATAGTGTAACTCTAGATATGGGAAGAAGGAACAAGAGAGAACAATTTCCTGGATCATAAGAGACTAGTATGCAGGCGTTCAAGAAGTTTTTGGTTACTGTTAACTGGGCCTAGTCTAGTAACAACACATTGAGTAGCCAATCAGTGAAATCTTCACCTGACCTGGGAATGAACATTCCTAGCACCATGGGACACATTGGTCACACAGTGCCTCCCAAATCTTAGTCAAAATCAAGACTAAAAGAGAAGGGATTGTAAAATAAAGAATGTTGTCCAGCATTCAGTTCTACAACAATCAGATTATTAGCCACTGCAGTCACTCACCTACAAAACCACTGAAAGAAATTAAGAGTAGAGATCAGGATGAGGCACTCTATGCTCTGCAAAAACTGACAGAACTTGTCCTTGGATAGTTTGATATTTTCAGGAGAAATTTTTTATGAACCTGGATTCTTGCATCTTCCTATACTTAGAAAATCACTAAAACTATTAACTAAGATATCTGTTCCTTGTGGCCATCAGCAACCTTCTACTGAGATGTGTGCTTGATTGTATGTATCCCCTAGGCCAAAATCACATATATATTGACCTCCCTGCTTACCTCTTCAGAACAGCTCTCAGAACTCTCTGAGAGACTGTCTCCAGGTTATAATCCTCAGTTTGGTTCAAATAAAATTTTCCATTTCTTTCTCAGATTGACTATTGATTTTTGTGGAGATAATTCAGAAATGACACATTTTCCACTTATTTAATACTTTTTCATTAAATTGAAAGAGTGAATTTTCTATTTTATATCTCTTTTGAGTTGGATTTTTGAGGGACCCAGTTTACAGGAGAACTATTGCTATTTCAACATGTATTTCTAATTGATCAATTTACTGTTTTAAAATTACTTTTATTAGTTTCTTTGTGTTTTTCTGGAGATTTCCAAATAATCATATCATGAATAAATGGTAACAATTTTATAAATACACTTATTAATATTTTTTCCTCTCACTTAAAATTTTTCTATCAATTTTGAAAAAAGTTGAAGAGCAACTGTGATAATAACCTTTTTGTTTTGTTTTGTTTTACTGGGAACATCTCTAGTATGAGATATATGCTACTAATACACATACTTCTAACTATATTGAATAATAGTCCTGTAATTCCTGTGTGACAGAAACTGCCTAAACTGTTTTTCAATATCCACACTCCTTTTGCCTTGGTGAACTGCTAGACTATATTTCCCAGGCCCTTTGCATTAGATAAGGCTATGTAACTACCTGTCACATAAGCACAATTGAATATATAGCCTTGAGCCAAAGTGGTTAAAACCAGCTGTGCCATTTTCTCTCTCTTTCCCTGAATGTCATCTAGATGCAGAAGATCTAGTTGAGGGCTGAGGAGAACCCTCTGAATAGAAGAAGACTAATTCTCAAATGACTTTATGGATCTGATTTTGTCTTATTGCATTTCCAACCCTATTGAGCATATAAAAGAAGGAATAATCCTTTTTATCTTAAACAACTGATATTTGGGGATTATTTGTTAAAATAGATCTTAAACCCTGACAAATACACATACGCTTCTGAAAAAATAATAAAGAATTGATGTGGAATGGTATTTTGGGGTCATTTTTTGAGGATATACAGTATTTTTTGTGGTTGTGGTGAATTAAATTAACAGGATTTCTATCACTAAAAACCTTTTGATACCAGACTATCTATACTTAATTGCTGTGACTTATTATTTTTATTCCAGTGGAGTCAATGTGTTAATATTTTTTGAAATATTTTCATATACTTTAAATTATGACAGATAAATAGGTACTTTAATATTACATTTTTATCAATAAAATATTAATAAAGAAATTGTATGCCATGATTCAAATCTAGAAATCAACTATTGAGGATAATTACTTATATATTTATTTGATTCCTTCTATTATAGTGTTATACAACTGTAGACAAAATTTTGTTTACACATTTCCATTTAGAGTAAGATCTTCAGTAAAAGTAAAAAGTGTAATTATCTGGATAACAGACCTTTGTTTGTTACTTGTATCTGGAGTAAACAAGGTGGTCAGACATTAATAAGAATCCACCATTCGGTTAGTGGTTGATAGATATAATGTTGAATTAGTACATGTAACAACTTCTTACATACATCATATCTAATACTGCTATAACCAAACCTGTTATAATGACAACAAACACCTCAATGATAAATTCAGAATCTGTCCAATTAAAAAAATTTTGGAATATCTTGCATGAGGTAAATTATTTATCCAAGGATTATTTAAGTAATTTTTGGATTTGTAGCCTCTTAAAAATGTTAAAACTTAGATTCAGTATATAAGCAGTCATGTAATTGGCATGGACAGCTCATTAGATTAAAAATTAACATCATATAGTAGTATCTTCCTAATTCTATATTAACATCATCTCCTGGCTTACAATAAAATCTTTAAATAGATCTATTAATTATTTAATGATTCAATTAGCATACAGTAATTTATAAAAATTTTCTTTATGAAGAAGTTCATGGTGAGGGGTGAAATCAAGATGGCAGACTAGGAGGATGCAGAATTCGTGTCTCTGCACAACTAGGGCACCTACCAGGCACCAATGGGACACCTAAGGGGAACAGAGGAACTGTCAGCAACTGGGTAGGAAGTGGGGTGTGGGAGGAGTGAAGGGGGAGAAGAAGTGGATATGGGAGGGGACTGGTGCCCCTGAGGGGTAGCTGGGGGAGGGGAAGAGATCCCACACCTGAAAGGGGAAATTGGGGGACCACTGGGAGGGCAAAGGATCAAAAGGGAGCGTGGCCAGGTTTCCCCTGACCACTTGGGCCCCTAGGAGCCTGCTGAGATCCTGGGCCTGATCCTCTGCTCCCTGAGGCCCCCTCTAGCCACGCAGGCCCTGAGGGTGTGGGAGGGAGGGAAGGGGGCAGCAAAATTAAAGGACGGATCTCTGGGACTGACATCCCTGAAGGGGAGCTGGGAGAGGGGAGGAGTTTGTACACCCCATGGGACACAACCATGGTTAGGGGTCCATTGAGGATGGGGGAGACCCTGGGGGAGACAGTGGGAAGGGGGTGTGGAGGAATGGAAGGGACCATGACCAGCACTTTCACTGTCCACTTAGGCACCAGGGAGCCTATTGGGCTCCGGGGCCTAATCCTCTGCCCTCAGAGCCTCCCTTCTGCTGTGCAGAGCCTGAGCCCTGCCCCTACACCCCCACCCAGGGCCCTACCTCTACACTCGGAGACCCTCTCTGAGGTCCCCTCCAATGCAATGGGCTTAAACCACACCCACACACACTCACCCAGGGCCTTACCTCCAAACTCTGGAACTCCATACTCCAGAGGCTCTCCTTTGGAACTGCTGCCTTTCCCCATCTGTGTATGTCCTAAGCAGAGGCCCTGCCCCATGCTTGAACATTGCCAGGCCTAGGCACCCCCCCCCCAGGGCCTTTTCCAGCTACCTGGGCCCTGAGCCTAGGCCCCACCCCATGCTCAAATGTCACCCCCCCCCCCCCCAGGTCCTGCACCATCCTAAACCCCACCCCTGCCTAAGTCCCACCCCTGCCAAAACTCCGCCCTCATAGCCAAGGCTATTTTCTTTTTTCCTCTTTTATATTGGGATTCTGTTTTATCTTGTTGATTCATTGCTGTTGATTCAATTATATTTTTATCTTTCTTAATAAATATTTTATTTTTGTTATTTTATTTTATTCTTTATACTTTGTTATTATTCTCTCCTTTTGGCTTGTTCTCCCCACCCCCCTTTTTCTTTTATTTTTCCTAATGTATTTTTTATCTTTCTAATTTTATTTTCTTTTTTATTCTTTAATATTGTACTGCTCCTTTTTTTCTTTCTTTCTTTCTTTTTTGGCTGTGCTAGGTAGCTTGCAGGACCTTTGTTACCAGGAAAGAGGTTGAGCCCAAGCTCCTCTGGTGGGAGCTCTGAGTCCAAACTGCTGGACTAACAGAGAACCTCAGACCCAGGGAATATTAATTGAAGTGAGGCATCCAGGAGGTCCTAATCTCAGCACCAAGTCTTGATTCTAACCAACTGTCTGCAAACTCCAGTGCTGGATGCCTCAGGACAAACAACCAGTAAGACAGGAATACAGCCCAACCCATCAAAAAAAAAAAAAAAGAACATACAAAAGAATATTTTACAGACGAAGGAGCAAGGTAAAAACCTACAAGACCAAATAAATGAAGACAAAATAGGCAACCTATCTGAAAAAGAATTCAGAGTAATGAGAGTAAAGGTGATCCAAAATCTAGGAAACAGAATGGAGAAAATACAAGAAACATTTAACAAGGATCTAGAAGAACTAAAGAGCAAACAAATAGTGATGAACAACACAATAACTGAAATTAAAAATACTCTAGAAGGAATCAAAAGCAGAATAACTGGGAGAAGAGCAGGTAAGTGAGCTGGAAGATAAAATGGTGGAAATAACTGCCAGGGAGCAGAATAAAGAAAAAAGAATGAAAAGAATTGAAGACACTCTCAGAGACGTCTGGGACAACATTAAATGCACCAACATTCAAATTATAGGGGCCCCAGAAGAATAAGAGAAAGAGAAAGGCTCTGAGAAAATGTTTGAAGAGATTATAGTCGAAAATTTCCCTAACATGGTAAAGGAAAGAGTCAGTCAGGTCCAGGAAGCACAGAGAGTCCCATACAGGATAAACCCAAAGAGAAACACGCCAAGACACATATTAATCAAACTATCAAAAATTAAATACAAAGAAAAAAATTAAAAGCATCAAGGGAAAAGCAAGGAATACCATACAAGGGAATCCCCATAATGTTAACAGCTGATCTTTCAACTGAAACTCTGCAAGCCAGAAGGCAGTGGCAGGACATATTTAAAGGGATGAAAGGGAAAAACCTACAACCAAGATTACTCTACCCAGCAAGGATCTCATTCAGATTTGACAGAGAAATTAAAACCTTTACAGACAAGCAAAAGCTAAGAGAATTCAGCACCACCAAACCAGCCTTACAACAAATGCTAAAGGAGCTTCTGTAAGCAGGAAACACAAAAGAAGGAAAAGACCCACAAAAACAAACCCAAAACAATTAAGAAAATGGTAATGAGAACATACATATTGATAATTACCTTAAATGTAAATGGATTAAATGCTCCAACCAAAAGACATAGACTGGCTGAATGGATACAAAAACAAGACCTGTATGTATGTTGTCTAAAAGAGACTCATTTCAGACCTAGGGACACATACAGACTGAAAGTGAGGGGATGGAAAAATATTCCATTCAAATGGAAATGAAAAGAAAGCTGGAGTAGCAATTCTCATATCAGACAAAATAGACTTTAAAACAAAGACTATTACAAGAGACAAAGAAGGACACTACATAATGATCAAGGGATCAATCCAAGAAGAAGAAATAACAATTGTAAATGTTTATGCACCCAACATAGGAGCACCTCCATATATAAGGCAAATGCTAACAGCCATAAAAGGGGAAATCAACAATGACACAATCGTTGTAGGGGACTTTAACACCCCAATTTCATCAAAGGACAGATCATCCGAAATGAAAATAAATAAGGAAACACAATCTGTAAATGACACATTAAACAAGATGGACTTAATTGATATTTATAGGACATTCCATCCAAAAACAACAGAATACACTTTCTTCTCAAGTGCTCATGGGACTTTCTCCAGGATATATCATATCTTGGGTCACAAGTCAAGCCTCGGTAAATTTAAGAAAATTGAAATTGTATCAAGTATATTTTCTGACCACAATGCTGTGAGACTAGATATCACTTACCGGAAAAAAACTGTAAAATATAAAAACACATGAAGACTAAACAATACAATAATACTAAATACAATACAACAATACTAAATAACCAAGAGATCACTGAATAAATCAAAAGGGGAAATCAAAAAATACCTAGAAAAAATGACAATGAAAACACAATGACACAAAACCTATGGGATTCAGCAAAAGCAGTTCTAAGAGGGAAGTTTATAGCAATACAATCCTGCCTCAAGAAACTAGAAACATCTCAAATAAACAACTTAACCTTACACCTAAAGCAAGTAGAGAAAGAAGAAGAAAAAAACTCCAAAGTTAGCAGAAAGAAAGAAATCATAAAGATCAGATCAGAAATAGATGAAAAAGAAATGAAAGAAACAATAGCAAAGATCAATAAAACTAAAAGCTGGTTCTTGGAAAAGATAAACAAAACTGATAAACAGTTAGCCAGACTCATCAAGAAAAAAAGGGAGAAGACTCAAATCAACAGGATTAGAAATGAAAAAGGTGAAGTAACAACTGACATTGAAAAATACAAAGGATCATGAGAGATTACTACAAGCAACTATATGCCAATAAAATGGACAACCTGGAACAAATAGACAAATTCTTAGAAATGTACAACCTTATGAGACTGAACCAGGAAGAAATAGAAAATATAAACAGACCAATCAGAAGCACTGAAATTAGACTGTGATTAAAAATCTTCCAACAAACAAAAGCCCAGGACCAGAAGACTTCACAGGCGAATTCTACCAAACATTTAGATAAGAGTTAACAGCTATCCTTCTCAAACTCTTCCAAAATATAGCAGAGAGAGAAATACTCCAAAACTCATTCTATGAGGCCACCATTACCCAGAGACCAAAACCAGACAAAGATGGCACAAAAAAAGAAAGCTACAGGCCAATATCACTGATGAACATAGATGCAAAACTCCCCAACAAAATACTAGCAAACAGAATCCAATGGCACATTAAAAGGATCATACACAGTGATCAATTGGGGTTTATCCTAGGAATGCAAGGATTCTTCAATATATGTAAATACATCAATGTGGTAAACCATATTAACAAACAGAAGGAGAAAAACCATATGATCATCTCAGTAGATGCAAAAAAAGCTTTTGACAAAATTCAACACCCATTTATGATAGAAACTCTCCAGAAAGTAGGCATAGAGGGAAGCTACCTCAACATAATAAAGGCTATATATGAAAAACCCACAGCCAACATCATTCTCAGTGGTGAAGAACTGAAACCATTTCCTGTAAAGTCAGGAACAAGACATGGTTGCCCACTTTCACCACCTTTATTCAACATAGTTTTGGAAGTTTTAGCCACAGCAATTAGAGAAGTAAAAGAAATAAAAGGAATCCAAATCAGAAAAGAAGAAGTAAAACTGTCACTCTTTGCAGATTATATGATACTATACATAGAGAATTCTAAAGATGGTACCAGAAAACTACTAGAGCTAATTGATGAATTTGGTAGCAGGGTAGAAAATTAATGCACAGAAATCTCTTGCATTCCTATACACTAATGATGACAAATCTGAAAGAGAAATTACAGAAGCAGTCCCACTTACCACAGCAACAAAAAGAATAAAATACCTAGGAATAAACCTACCTAGGGAGACAAAAGACCTGTATGCAGAAAACTGTAAGACATTGATGAAAGAAGTTAAAGTTGATACCAACAGATGGAGAGATATACCATGTTCTTGGATTGGAAGAATCAACTTTGTGAAAATGGCTATACTACCCAAAGCAATCTACAGATTCAATGCAATCCCTGTCAAACTACCATGGCATTTTTCACAGAAATAGAACAAAATATTTCACAATTTGTATGGAAACCCAAAGACCCCAAATAGCCAAAGCAATCATGAGAAAGAAAAATGGAGCTGGAGGAATCAGGCTCCCTGACTTCAGACTATACTACAAAGCTACAGTAATCAAGACAGTATGGTACCAGCACAAAAACAGAAATATAGACCAATGGAAGAGGATAGAAAGCCCAAAGATAAACCAACACACATATGGTCACCTTATCTTTGATAAAGGAGGCATGAATATACAGTGGAGAAAAGACAGACTCTTCAGTAAGTGGTGTTGGGAAAACTGGACAGCCACATATAAAAGAATGAAATTAGAACACTTCCTAACAGCATACCCAAAAATAAACTCAAAATGGATTAAAGACCTAAATGTAAGGCTAGACACTCTAAAACTCTTAAAGGAAAATATAGGAAGAACACTCTTTGATATAAATCACAGCAAGATCCTTTTTGATGCACCTCCTAGAGAAATGGAAATAAAAACAAAAATAAACAAATAGCACCTAATGAATCTTAAAAGCTTTTGCACAGCAAAGGAAACCATAAGCAAGATGAAAAGACAACCCTCAGAATGTGAGAAAACTTTTGCAAACAAAGTAACTGACAAAGGATTAATCTCCAAAATATGTAAAGAGCTCATGCAGCTCAATAGCAAAAAAACAAACAACCCCATCCAAAAATGGGCAGAAAACCTAAATAGACATTTCTCCAAAGAAGATATACAGATAGCCAACAAACACATGAAAAGATGCTCAACATCACTAATCATTAGATAAATGCAAATCAAAACTACAATGAGGTATCACCTCACACCAGTCAAAATAGCCATCATCAAATATCTACAAACAATAAATGCTGGAGAGGGTGTGGAGAAAAGGAAACCCTCTTGTACTGTTAGTGGGAATGTAAATTGATGCAGCCACTATGGAGAACAGTATAGAGGTTCCTTAAAAAACTAAAACTAGAACTACCATACAACACAGCAATCCCACTACTGGGCATATACCCTGAGAAAACCATAATTCAAAAAGAGTCATGTACCACAATGTTCATTGCAGCTCTATTTACAATAGCCAGGACATGGAAGCAACCTAAGTGTCCATTGACAGATGAATGGATAAAGAAGATGTGGCACATATATACAATGGAATATTACTCAGCCATAAAAATAAGTGAAATTGAATTATTTGTAATGAGGTGGATGGACCTAGAGTCTGTCATACAGAGTGAAATAAGTCAGAAAGAGAAAAACAAATACTATATGCTAACACATATACATGGAATCTAAAAAAGAAAAAAAAATGGTTCTGATGAACTTAGGGGCAGGACAGGAATAAAGATGCAGACATAGAGAATGGACTTGTGGACATGGGGAGGGGCGAGGTAAACTGGTACAAAGTGAGATAGTGGCATTGACATATATACACTACCAAATGTAAAATAGATAGCTAGTGGGAAGGAGCTGCATAGCACAGGGAGATCAGCTTGGTGCTTCGTGACTACCTAGAGTGGTGGGATGGGGGGGTGGGAGGGAGATGCAAGTGGGAGGGGTTAGAGGGATATATGTATGCATATAGCTGATTCACTTTATTATACAGCAGAACCTAACACAACATTGTAAAGCAATAATACTCCAATAAAGACATTAAAAAATAAAGAACAAGTTACACTGAAAAAAAAAGAAATTCATGACCTTATCCACATAAATGTATATTAATCATTATCTCTAATGGAAATCAGGTATCGTTAAATATTTTATTTATAAGGAATCAACATTTTAATATATTTCTTCCAAATGACATTATATAAAATATACATCATAATAGTTTAGATTTCTATCATCTATCCACTTGCCTCTATGTTTCTCATATTTCAAAATAATTTTAGCAAATTGATTCCTTATTTTTTGAAGCAGTAAGGCAAACTGATTTAAGCAAACTTGTTTTTTAACTGTTTTTTGTAACAAATTAGGTAAGAGTTTCTTATCATTGTGTAACCGGAAGTTTGTTCAGTCATTCTATTCAGAGTCTTCTAGACACATTAAATGCATTGTCTAAAGAAATGACAAATATCCCAATGGAACAACTGCATCCATTTTTTTTAACTTTCTACCAAAGACGATTTCAGTTGCAAGAACAGAAGCACATTTAAACTGTTTAAGTGTCCATCATTTCTGCTTTCACGAAAAGAATGATTCCCAATGCAAGAACACTCTGCTCTAAAATACTTGATGTGAACGGCCAACTGATGAATCATCTTGAGAGAAAAGCCAGAGAAACCAGTCATCTTAGTATAAAATCAATTCATCAATGATTTCCTATAACTCCAGGTCCCCTTTATTTACTTCATTCTGTGCCAAAGTACCTCAGTGCTGTAAATTGCAAAAGATGTCAGGCTGCCGTTTTTGGTTTTCTTTTGTTTATTAAAAATTTTTAGGTGAGGCAATTGAACATTGAGGCACTGGGACATGCAGAAATGTCCTGCCTATTTTTCCATAGTGGTTATTTAAAACAGTTGATTTTGGTATTTTAAAAAGCAAATTGAGTTTTGACAATATCGAACTGTCATTTTAGTTCAAAAGCACTTTATAACCTGATTATGTCACAAACATAATTGTGTTTGGCTCTTTCTTGACTGATCTCTCTTGGTCTCTCTGTCTCTCTCTTCCTCTCTCTACGTATCTACACATATGTTTGTGTGTTTGTGTTTGTGTGAGAGATTAATGATTCATGGCATGGTTTCTGGAATCAAATTCAGCTCTACTTCTTACCATTCATGGGATCTTGGCTAAATTATGTAAGTTCTCTATGGTTCAGTTTCCCAATCTGCAAATCAGAGATCAAAATAACAGCTATTCAATTATTTTGTGACTTAAGTTAGTACATTTAAAGCACTTAGTGTCCAACATATATTGGGTATTCAATAAATATTAGCATAAACATTTTAAATGAAGATTCTATTGGAAAAATTATAATAAATGTGTTAAATAAAAATAAAAGAAAAAAAGCATTTTTAGAATAAGTATCTTGAGTACATTAGAGAAGATACAGTTAGATATGAGGTGGTACCCATGATTTTCTGCACAATGTTTGCTGTCTTAATATGCCCTCTAAAGGCATATTCAGCCCTTTAGGTGAGCATTTTTTTCTTAGGTATTCTTCCTTGATAACTTCTTCCATGTGAATTGGGTGACTATTAATACCTGGTAGTTGGCCATTCTAGTGGTGTAATTGTTATGGTTTGAACATCTCTCTAAAACTTTGACAGAGAAAATGCATGGTCCAATCAGAAGATAAAGAGATGTAATCTGGCTTCAGATGCAGTATACATCTACATTTAATAAGAAGGTAGAGCACAGATGTGCTATTTTGGTGATCTAGTATCTCATTGGATATGTTTTTGTGAAAGGTAAGGCTTGTTTTCCAACTTTGGGAGTGAAGTAAACTACAACATTTCTTCCCCTTTCTTTCTAAAAGTTAAAGCATGAACACTTTTAATAGCCATGACCAGCTGGGACTTGGTCTTTGAATTTAGAGTGAGTGACTCAAAGAAACCAGGAAAACCAGATATATAAGAGGTGAAGTTCATTGTCCAGCAATAGCACAATGATTGTGCAGAAGCGGCAGCAGGCCATCCTAACAAAATTTTTCCTGTGGTCTATAATGTTTGGATTTTCTGCTACCTGTTTCGCAAGAGCTTTTTGTCCAGACTTCTTTTGATTCTCTAATTTTTCCAATACATTTACAATAAATTCAGTTTTGTTATTCCCCTGTCTCATTATAAATAAGACAGCTAAAGTTTTTGTTGTACGAATACCTCAACTAATCCACAAGTGACAGCTATTGTGAAAATGATGGTAACTTTTAGAAGGAAGGACTCCTAAGGAAATGTTTAGGCTCACAGCTTAAAACAATAGGATTCAGTGTCGTATCTACAACATATTTGACGGAGTAAGGCGTTAGAACTTTGTAGAGAGAAAATAACCCTGGCAGTGGTGGCAGAAAATGCAAGTCACTGGCCCTTAGTTTGGAGTGAATGCGGCTCTAGCAACTAAAAGCTCTGGCTTGACCATTCCTGAGCTTTACATGGAGCTGCCAGTGACAGAAGGTACTTAAGAAGAACAAGGTTTCCCAAATCCTAGCATAGGATATCAGTGAAATGCAGTTTCGTTAGTGTTGTCACTAGATTGATGCAGACTGTTAAGGTAACCTAGGAAATTATAAATAATTCTAGCTAACATTTATTGAATGCTTACTATGTACCAGGTACTCATAAAAGCATTTCACACATTTTATTTCCATATTAAATTAACTGTAAAAATAATTAGTATCTTAATTTTACAAAGTGGAATACAATATAACATACACAATTTATAAAGAGATTCAAAAGTACAAGTAAAGAATTTGTTCATAAGTGATGCAACATTCTCACTCTGGAGTTCCATGCTTGCTCTCAGTTAAACATAATTTGTGATTTAATTTATGACTTTAGCATTGGTGATTCCCTCCTTCTTATTCCCTTTGTCACTGTTGATACCTTCTTGATCACACCTTATTCCACTCTCATGTATCTCTTTTGTGTCCTTGATAAAGGCAATATTAAAGAATGGTTTAATGACTATTTCATGACGGAACTAGGTTTAGATTCTGACTTTTTGAATCAGAAAGCAATATATTTGATAAGAAAATTAGATTTATATATAATTTTTTGGGAACTAACCTTATCTATAAATTGTAAAAAATGCATACAATTTTTATCTTTTAGACCTGGCAGAGAGAACTTAGAAATTTTGATTTAGATGGGGATATGATGTAGAGATATAATTTCTTAAAAATATGATTCAGAAATCAACTTGCAGCCCACGGGCCTTGGCTAGGCTACTTACACTCTTTGTACCTATGTTGAACCTCCTGTTAAATAGATGTAATAATTGCATCACTTAACTGTTGGAAGGAGTAAATTAATAAATCCACATAGAGCCCTAAAAACAATACCCAGGACATAGAATACACTCAGAGAACTCTATCAGTTATTCAGGATCAGGAGAATTTTGTGTTAGTTTCTCCAAATATCTCCATATTGTCTCTCAAAGTTAATTAGAAAGAAAACTTATGTTTTTTTAAAGTAATATGATTACCATATAATGGTCTTATTCCAGTAATGCAAAGATGGTATATGGCAATAATGCTATACATTACTCATTGTAATTAATTTACACTATGCTCTCTACTTTGAGACTTAATGTGTGTATAGCATTATCTTATCATAAAATATTTCATATGGTTTTATATCTAAATTATTTGCTTCACATAATTGATTTCCAAAAGCCTTCTGGCAGAAATGCTGACAAATGACCTCATAATCCTAAAATTGTATGAGTGGCTTAAAATTTAATTAGCAAGTAGATCATTTAAAAATAAAATTACTTAAAAATAAAATTTAATCTCATTTCTGAAAACACATATTCACAAACATATGTAAATAACATAAAAATAAATAGGTGCAATATATTTGATAAGAAAATT
The DNA here is from genome assembly GCF_005190385.1 of Monodon monoceros. Classification (NCBI taxonomy): domain Eukaryota; kingdom Metazoa; phylum Chordata; class Mammalia; order Artiodactyla; family Monodontidae; genus Monodon; species Monodon monoceros. The sequence continues at coordinate 48,324,866 of NW_021703772.1, forward strand.
AGATTTATATATATTTTTTTGGGAACTAACCTTATCTATAAATTGTAAAAAATGCATACAATTTTTATCTTTTAGACCTGGCAGAGAGAAGTTAGAAATTTTGATTTAGATGCAGATATGACATAGAGATATAATTTCTTAAAAATATGATTCATATTACTATATTAAAAGATCCATGTAGTTTGAATATGATTAATCAAATTGAACCATGAGTATATTTTTAATAATAATGTATATTTCCTAGTTGATTTCACTTTTAAACGTTTTTGTTCATTAAATAAATATTCATGATTTTAATAGTTATGATTTATCCAATGAGTAATAGCTGCCAAAACTATGCTAAATAATTTATGTTAAGTGATTTATAAAATGTATTATATTTAATTATATGAAGTAACTACCATTTTTATTTGTATTTGATAGATGAGGAAAATTAAGGGTTAGTATGGTTTGGTAACTTCTCCCGAATTACACGAAGCCCATGATCTCTGTCCTCTGACTCCAAACACAGTGCTTTAACTAGTAAGTCCTTCTGTTTCCAAAGTTAAGTTTTCTGTTTTTAACTTTTAATTGTTTTTCCCATTTTTATCATAATTTGCAAGTGAAATATGAGTTTTCAGTTTGAGAGATCTATGAAAGCTTTCATAAACCTTTGTCTTACATATTTAGAATCCATAAAGTAAAAAATATACCACCTGTCACTAATAAAGACAAGTTTTACCAGGAAAGTCTATAAAAGCTAGACTTTTAAAAACAAACACATAAACAAACAGGCTATTTAAAGCCATCAGGGAGCAAAAAAGGCAGCCAGACTTTATGACTTTATGAATCTAAGATGACAGAGAGAAGGGAACCAAACAGGTACACTGGGCTTCCTCAGTTGCTTTTCCACTCTGGTAAGCAGCTGTTTCCTAAGATGTGCCCAGAGGTCTAGAAACATTGCAAACCAGATAAAGTATAGGTTTCACAAGGCCTGGAAAAACCCTGGGACATGCCCAATCTCTGATTAGAGTGAGAGATCAATCTCTGCTCTTTAACTGCAGAAAGAAATTAAATTCTTTAGGAGAATTATAACTACAATCAGAGCCACCATATTTTTGAACATAATGTCCACCAATCAATAATGATACACAATCTGAAAGCAAGGGAAAATGGGAACAAATCAACAATTCTCCAGTTTCTGGAAGTGACTTAAAAATACTTAAAGTTACTGGGGTATATATATTCAATAAAAGAAATAAAAAAGAGGAGCATTTCATAAGAGAACTATAAAGTAGAATCAAATAGAAACTCTAGAACTGTAAAATACGCATGTTGATTAATTCTTACTGAACTGGAAGTAAATACCCAGACAGAAATAAAAAGAGAGAAAGAAAAGGGGATGTACAGTAAACAACAAACTAGAGTATGATCCCATGAGACACTGAAAGTGCTAGTAATGAGTAATGCTGTATCTGTTTAAAAAACGGAACCTGTGTTTAAACCTACACATAGAATAAACTCTGGTCCCAGAAGTCCTCATTGATTAGTTTTTTGAACATCAATTACAAAGCTTACATAAATTATCAGACAATAGAAAAAGAAGGGAACACTTACAAATTTATCATTATGGCTAGAATAAACTTGATAACAAACCTGACAAGAACAATCAAAGAAAGGAAAATTTCAGTCCAGTCTCTCACACAAAGACAAAAAGATATCCCAGACAAAATACAAGGAAAGTGAATAGAACATTATAAGTATCCTACATAATTACTAAGTGAGATTTATTCCAATAGTGCAAAATTTGTTTAACAATTCAAAAACTAATCAATCTAAATCTACATTTTAAAAGAATATGTCTTTAAAAAATGTATCTGATTGTTGCATTTAACACATAAATAGTATTTGATAAAACCAACACATATAAAACGAAACAAAACAATACACTTAGCAAACTAGTAATAGAAGAATTAAGACTTCTTGCTCTGATAGGGATATGTAAAAAAAAAAAAAAGCATCACAATTAATTGTGAAATGATGAAAAATCATTCTCTGAGTTCCAGAACAAGAATTTCAGTATCTCCAATTACTTTAAACATTTTACTATAATTCTCTCTAGTACAATAAAGCAGTGGGAAAAATCAGCATAAGCAAGAAATAAAACTGTCATTGTTTGCAGATGACAAGATTGTATATGTTAAAAAAAAAAGCCTAAAATAAAAAAATAAACAATTAGAATTCAGTTAATTCAAAAAATTTGTTGGATCCAATGTCAGTATTAAATAAATTTAATTGTTCTCATATGTAACACCTATAAATATACTAAATTTTTACTTAGCTTATAAGAACATAAAAATAAAACACCCAATACTTAGAAGTAGATTTTCAAAAGTTATATAACACTTCAACATAGAAAATTTCAAAGTTTGGAGGAGAACAAATTAGGAACAATCAAAATTTATTTTAAATTTATGTAAATTTTAAGAGGGTGTGATTATCACAAAGGTATTTTCCTTACATAGATTTAAGGAACAAAACAGATTGTCCAGTAACAGACCACACATATTCAGTCTCCTGATTTATCACAAAAATCCCACTTCAGTATTATGTGAAAAAAGAATTTCTTTTTAAAAAACATACTGCATTGGTTGGATAACCTTTTTGGAAAAAGTATAATTATTTTCCTTTTAAACTTATTATACAAAAATTTATTCCAAATAGGTCATAAAAATAAATATGAATACAAAGCCATACAGTGCATAGAATAAAGGTTAGGGAAATGCCCCAATAATTTTGATAGGCAAAGATTTTTTAAAAAGGATACAAACAGCACAAATCCAAAAGAAACATATAATAAACCTGAACTTAACTGAAATTAAGAACTTCTGTCTGTTAAAATGTGCCATGAAGGGAGGTAAGATGCTGGATACAGTTTCAGAGAAAATATCTTCTATGCATATATCCAACAAAGACTCTTTAATGATTTTTGTATTAACCTAAGAATCTTCTCTTTGCTCTTTCCATAGTTAAGTGGACAAATTGTAAGAAAAAGCATTTCTCCAACTTTATTTTATGATATTTTTCTCTTCTAGAAATTAGAGCCATCATGAAAAAACTAGAATTACCAATGTAAGCTATCACTTACTAGCATTCTGAAATTGAATAGTATATAATTAATATTCTTGCATAGTGTTAATACCTCATGTACAGATGGGAGAAATTTGACCACCTGTCACTAAAGACACTGAGTTACTTTATATGAGTTGTTACTGCTAATGTTCACATTTACTTTCTTTATATATATATTTGTAAGGTCTTTCAATAAGGAGGAATCTTTTCCCTAAGCTATGTGCCCCCACAAAATTGTGTACTATTGTGTATATTATTACACATGTTAAATTGTGTTATGTTAAATTGTGTATGTTATTACATGGCTGCATTTTCTACTAGCTTCCTTGAAAACTTTAAATACATTTACTAATTTTATCTGACTAAAGAGCTACTTTTTATGTGAGTGGGAATGCAAAACACTGAGTTTTAAAATTGAGGGCAATTTATTTTTTTCCCCCAACTTTATTGAGGAATAATTGACAAATATAATCATGTAATTTAAAGTATACAATGTGATGATTGATAAACACATGCATTGTGGAATGATTACCAAGATCAGGATAATTAACACATCCATCACCTCACGTAGTTAACTCTTTGTGTTTTTATGTTTTTGTGTGGTGAGAACCCTTAAGATTTACTCTCAGCAACTTCAAGTATACAATACCATATTATTAACTATAGTCATCATGCTGCACGTTAGATCTTCAGAATTTATTCATCTTATAACTGAAAGTTTGCACTTTTGACCTACATCTCTCCATTTCCTCTCCCCCGCCACCCTCAGCCCTTGGTAACCACCATTCTATTCTCCCTTTACATGAAGTTGGCTTTTTTTTTTTAAAGATTCCACAGATAAGTGATATGATACAGTATTTGTCTTTCATCTTTCTCTGTCTGATTTATTCCACTTAGTGTAATGTCCTCAGTTTTGTCCATGTTGTCGCAAATTGCATGCTTTCCTTCTTTTTTTAATGGCTGAATAATATAAATATATTGTTATAAAGAATTTTCTTTATCCTTTCATCCCTCAAAGGATATTTAGGTTGTTTCCATATCTTGTCTATTGTGAATAATGCTGCAATGAATATGAGAGTGCAGATATCTCTTTGAGTCTCTTGTCTTATCCTTGATCTTAGAGGAAAAAATTTCAGCTTTTCACTGTTAAGAATGATGTTATCTTCTAGTTCTTTGAGGTATAGGGTTAAATTGTTTACTTGAGACCTTTGTTTTTTTCTTAATGTGTTTATTGCTATAATCTTCTGTCTTACAACTCCTTTTGCTTTATCCCATAAGTTTTGGTATGTTGTATTTTCATTTTTGTTTGTTTCAAGATAGTTTTCATTTCTCTTTTGATATCTTTCTCGACCCACTGGTTGTTCAGGAGAGTGCTGTTTAATTTTCACATAGTTGTGAATTTTCCAGCCCTCTGTGAATGCTTGTAAAAAATATGTATTCTGCTGTTGTTGGGTGGAAGTTTCTGTAAATGTCTGTTAGATCAATTTGGTGTAAAGTATAGTGCAAATCAATTATTTCCTTATTGATTTTGTGTCTAAATGATCTATTCATTGTTGAAAATGGGGTATTGAAGTCCCCTACTAATATTGCATTGCTATCTATTTCTGCCTGTCTTCAGATTGGTTAATCATTATTTAATATATTTAGAAACTCCAATAATGGGTTCATATATATTTACAATTGTTACATCTTCTTGATGAATTGATCCCTTATTATTATTTAATGAAATTTTTTGTCCCTTTTCATGACTTTTAACTTAAAGATTATTTTGTCTGATATAAGTAGAACTATCTCTGCTTTCTTTTGGTTTCTATTTGCATTTCACTTTCAACCTATGAATGTACTTAAAGATTAAATGAATCTCTTGTAAACAGCATACAGTTGGGTCTTTTTCTATTATCCATTCAGCCACTCTATGTCTTTTAATTGGGGGATTTAAGCCATTTACTTTTAGAATAACTATTGATAAGTAAGAACATAGTATTGTCATTTCATTGTTTTTTGATTGTTTTGTAGTTCCTTTGTTCCTTTCCTCCTCTCTTGGTGTTTTATTTTATGGATTGATGATTTTCATGGTGGTATACTTAGATTCTTTTTCTCTATCATTTGTGTATCTATTATAAGTTTTTGCTTTATGATTACCATGAAGCTTTCATAATACGTCTTATATTTATGTCTATTTTAAGCTGATAACAACTGAAAACAATTTAATTTTAATATATTTTACTTTATTCTTTTATAAGATTTATTTGAAATTCTTGAGCTTCTAATTGTAAATAGCTGCATGTTGATGATGGCTCAAGAACCCTCATTTTGTGTTTCAAATTTTACTTGTTTAATGAAGAGAAGCATAGATGATGTACATTCAATAACAGTCATAGTTTTATGTATTGTCCTATAGGAAGCAGAGTAATATGCTCTTAAAAATGTTAGCTCTTGGGCTTCCCTGGTGGCACAGTGGTTGAGAGTTTGCCTGCTGATGCAGGGGACACGGGTTCGTGCCCCGGTCCGGGAAGATCCCACATGCTGCGGAGCGGCTGGGCCCCTGAGCCATGGCCACTGAGCCTGCGCGTCCAGACCTTGTGCTCCACAACGGGAGAGACCACAACAGTGAGAGGCCTGTGTACCGAAAAAAAAAAAAAAAGCTCTCAAGTAAGTTTGACAAGGTGTGAGTACAAGTCTACCATTTGCTTAGCTATGTGGATCCTAAGAAAATCACTACTTTTGGGTTAGTTTCCTAACCTATAACATGGTATAATAATAACATCAAACTCACAGGTTGTTGAGAAATTAAATAAGTTAATAAAATTTTTATGAGTTAGTCAATATATAACATTTTAACACCCTTTTAAAATGATTATAAATTTGAGTTATATATGGGTTCAAATGTTAGTTATCATTATGATTATTACTTCTAAAAAGATATATTATTAATTATGAAAACATGGCCTTTTGCCTGAACCATTTCTGCCCTTTCATCCTGATTCTATTTATTGAATGTTTATTCCTTCTTCAAGGTCTAGTTTAAATATCCCAACTTTCTAACCTCAGACTGAATTAATTATCATTTTCTGTATCTCTTATCAACTTATATGTTCTTAACTTACTGTATTGTAAATATTACGTATGTTTTCTCCTCCAGGAACTATACGTTGAGGACTATGCTTCATTCACATTTATTGGCCCAGCATTTTGAACTTAGAAGAGTCTATAATTAATGTTTCTAGAAGTTTACTATAGATTTTTATATTTCAGTTGTGTAGTAGTTTTTGTTCGTTTACCAGACTCTAAACTCAGGCCAAGCTTTCCTTTGAATTTCTCTTCCTTTCTGCTTCTTCTGACCTTCAACGACTATCATTTGTTTATTTCTCCAGATCATTTGAAACTGACAGATGACTATTTTATTGGAAAAAGAAAAAAAAAATCTAAACGGTACTGGGGAAAGCATTTGTGCATAACTTAATAGCTATAGGGCAAATATACCTTTGTAAATGTTGTATTGAGATCTGCTTTATTGTACAGTTGTAGCCATAGCTGAATCCTCAGATTGCATGCCTTAATAAAAGATTTGAGACATATGATCATTGGAACATTTTTTTCCCCTGCATGAAGGATCCTGGTAGAATGTCATTAGCCTTGGACACAGGAGTCAGAAGACTTGGGTCCAAGCTCTGGCTGCTTCATGTCCCATGTGACTTTTTAGTCTCTGAAATTAGCTTCTATTTCTGTTATATATAGACTAGGCTAGATCAATGGTTTAAAACACATGGTCAATAGAGAATTAGGCAATAACTCAGAAGGACCTCATAGGTGGTAGAGGTCAGGTGAAGGTAAGCAGAATGGGACATCAGAAACTCTTTTAAGCTAGGTAAGTTCTACTTGTATCTATCTTTGTGTGTGTGTGGGTATGTGTGTGTGTGTACATATATGTAAAATTTATTTTGATATAAAAGGGTTACAGTGATGAAACATTTTGAAAATAAGTGAAATACTTTCTTTCCAGTCAGTAGATTATGTATAAATTTTCTTGTAATATTTGTTTTCAATTACCTTAAAGGTGGATATTGGAGAAACACTGTAAGTAAGCATTTGATTTATTCATCCTACATCACACAACTTCAGGAGAGTATTTTAAAATCAAGTTGTCTGAATACATAGTTCATTTCAAATCAAATTCCTTTTTATTTATTATTTTTGAGAAATATGTATGCATAAGTTAAGTTAAATTAAGGCAATGAATACAGGACAATTATATTTATTTTCAGTGGATAAAGATTTGGAAATTCAGACTTGTAACAATTGTGTTTTTTCTGCTTATACTTTAAATAGTGTATCTACTCTTCACAGTTAATAAGCAGAAATGGCAAAGTGAATATTTAATGATTTCTAAAGCTCCTTCAAAACATGCATGCCCAACTATAGAAGATATGACTTTGTACATTCAAACTTCATGTGCTTTTCTTCATTTGACTTAATCTTTTGACTTTAAAATACAAACTTACTATCACTGCTACTGCACATTCAAAACATAATGGCATTTGACAGTAAATACATAGCCTCATCAAATCATTTATCTCCCCATGCTTCTGCAGTAATATTGAGGGAATCTAAATAAATCACATCTCAAAGGGTACAGCTGCTCTCAAACAGCATAACTAAAAAATTGCTTTGACTGGAAGAGAGCAAGTAATGTCTTGCATTCATAATCTAAGACAGCTGATGGCCCAGTGCTTGATCTGAATCAGTCACCATAACTAATTACAACTTGAAAAATTATAGTCATTTTTTATGCTAATAATTAGTAAACACCTAGTAGCAATTCTTAGGAAGTAGATTGCCATAGAATTTATAAAACAGTGAAATAATACAATTTGTACTGCTGTACAGACCCATGTTTTTGTTTTAGTTTTGCCTTTTTCTTTTTTTTATCAAAATTAGAGTTGTTTCAATATTATTTTAAAATATTGATAGTATGAGGCAATAGAACAAACTAATGATAATAATACTGTATTGAACACTAGACATATGCCAAGGGAGTAGATTTCAGATGCACTTATCACACACAAAATATGGTAACAATGTGAGTAAATGATAATAATATTAATTTCAAAAGTATATGTTATCAAGTCATTATGTTGTCCCTTAAATATATACAATTTTTATTTGAAAATACAGAAATAAAAAAGAATACACTAATGATATAGAAATAATAATTAAAAGTAACAATAAAGAGTAACTAGTTATAAAATTAGCTTTTGTTTCAACTGTGTGTATATTTATATTTATACAAATTGCATAGTATTTTGGTATCTTCCCAATGCTATAGGATAGGATTTGTGGCTAATATCTACTAAAATAAACTCCTGCTTAACACATGAGAACCGTTTCAAAATATGAGAATTTGATATTTATTCAGTACATTTTATTGATATTTAAACTTTATAATTATACAATTTATTACACAGATAATTTACCAAGCTCACAGGTAACACTTGTATTTAAAAAATATAAAGTAGTCAAGAGTAAATAACTTTCCTATATAGTCACATGAATTAGAAGCACAGTGCTTTTAAAAAAGGAAGTAAGGAAGGAGAAAGAGGTTGTTCAAACTTCCTGATAATCAAAGAAATATGAAATAAAATTACAATTACTGAGCTACAACAAAATTTGTCTTCTTTATACTGCTGGTAAAAGCATAACTTGCTAAAAGATTTTCAGGAGAGCATCCTGGTCATTTAATCCTTTCCTCCACAAAAAATAAAGATAAATTTATAAGTCAGAAATTTCATTTCTGTGAATTTTAATTAAAGAAAGAAAATGGAATATGAAAAAAACTTACATAAGAAAATTACATCTATGAAAACTTTTTAGTACCAGGGAAAATGCAAGATAAAAATATTTTCATGTATTTCAAATAAAAATGTGTTAATATTGTGAAGATAAAAGATTACTCAGTTCAAGCACAATAGATAATACACTTTTGCCTTCTTATACTTATTAACAGATATTTCATGGTGAATGCATACTTCAATTTTATAATTAAATTATGCATGTACAATATAACAACTTAATATATAAGGAAGCCCAGAAATATAAAATATAAGGAAGCCCAGAAATCAATTTCTCTTATTCCAAGTGCAAAATAGAAGCAGTCATCTTTCTACATTATGATATATAATATAATGCAGAGAATGTTTGTGGAATTACAAAATTAGCATTGTTTTCTTATATAATCAGCAATTTCTAAAATATGTGAATATAATATTGTCAATCCTTTACAATTTGTTTTTAATATATTTTCTAAAAAATACTAAAAATTTTATCATTAAATCTAAGAACACCTTGACTTCCCTTAATAGAGATTTTTCTGTTAATACAGTATTGCTTTTTCAGACACATGAAATTGATTTTTTTGGAAAAGAAAGTATACATAGACAATTTACATTTTCATAGGTACCATTTTCACCTCTTGTGCTAAAAAAATGCATTTTGTATTCAATATTCATGAAAGTGCCACAATAAATATTTGGTAATTATGCCCAATGCCAAACAGTAAGGTGGAATTACAGATGGAATCTCTCCTTCCACATGCAAATCAATCCAAGTATATTGAACTAATAAATTTTTTGTTTTTTGGCCTCACTGCACAGCATGCAGTATCTTAGTTCCCTGACCAGGGATTGAACCTGTGTCCCCTGCATTGGAAGGCAAAGTCTTAACCACTGGACTGCCAGGGAAGTCCCTGAACTAATAAATATTGAACTAATAAATAAATAAGTTAAATTATCTTTGAAATTTAAATCCATAGCTGAGATGAATTAATGAATAAATAAACAAATAAATAAAATCCATAATACAGAGATTAGCCCCAAGTGGGATAAAGTAGAGATGAATGCTAAGTGTAAGACATCAAGGAACTAGGATAGAAGATTTAGAAATCAGTTTAGATATCAAAGCTCACAGATCTGCAAACACTGGATATCAATCAAGATAATTGATATGTAAAAGTAAAAATGTAAAAGTAAAAATGTAAAAGTAAAACAAGCTTTACTGACATATAAAAATTTTAAATTTGAAAATAATATTGAAATATATAACAACTCCTTGGGTCTAGGAATCATCAAATGTGTTGTTAATTTGTTATATTTAAAAGCACTAAAGAAAAAATGGATTATATATTTACCATTTTTCTTTGTTCTTGTGTGTGATGTTGACATTTTTATGTACTTTTCTCTATTTTAAAATAAAGTCTCCACTCATTCAAGTCTACAAAATTAAAATCCATATCTTCTTGCACCATTCCTTTTCTCTTTCATCAAATAGTTTCTCCCCATAATCAATTATCTGTACTTCAGTTCCTGATGCATTGTGATTGCCCAGTGAATTTTTGTTAAAAGAACAAATGTATGTTAAAAGATTGCTTAGAGTAAAAGGGCCAAAATAACTACTTGCATATTTTTATTGAGGATGCACACTTAGGTTATTCATAAAGAAGTATAGGTATAGGCACAGAAGTAATTTTTTTACAAACTAAAAGCCCACTTAATTTATATTGTAGAGGGGAAAAGAGGAAGATGATAGTCATTGAATCTTAGAAAGTAATAGGGTAAAGGCATATAGAAGAACAGTCAAACCTCCTGCAGGAGGATGTCCAGACTGATAGAACCCCAGTGGCAGTTACTTAAGGAAGAAAAGGAAAAAGATAGTGATATTCATCACCAATCATTTCACCCATTGCCACTTCATATGTTGAAAGACTATCTTTGGATTCCTAAGAACCTGGATTGGATTGAATCCAATTGCTACTACTTAATTCTGACCTTAATTCTGAACACAATGTTTTCTAGTCATTGTTCTTGATGCTGAAAAGTTTTACATAAACCATCAAATATACTAAGGAGTTAAGAAAATGAAACTAATAAAATCATACAATAGTTGTCTATTGAAGATGTCTAAGTGCTTGATATCAATTAAATCATTTAATCCTTCCCACAAATCAATGAAGGAGATACTATCATTATCCTCATTTGTCAGATAACTAAACTGAGACACAGGGTATTTAAGAAAGTTGCCAAAGTTTGGGCAGCTACTGAGTGTTAGAAAAAATTTTTAAACTCAGTCACTGAGGGCTTTAGAATCTACACTGTTAACCATTATGCTATTCTGTCACATCTTTACTTTTAAGGGTGTTTTCTCAGGGAAGGAACACTAGTACAATGACCATTAGTTTCACTAGTAATAATCATTAAACATTTAATTAAATACATTTCTCATCACTGCATTGATACTAAATTCCTTTGCATCTCAATGTTAAATTAAGAACAACAATTATAAATACATAAATATCTCAGTATAAAACAAACCTCTGTAAAGATTTTATATATACATTTAACTCTTTAGGAATATTTAAAATTTTGAAACGGATTTTTGATCCCTAGTGATTTATTTTAAATTTAGAAATGTATTAAGTAAAATTAAAAAACTTTAGTTTAAACCATATTTTCTTTAAATTTAATTATTAGTCATCCATTTTATACACATCAGTGTACACATGTCAATCCCAAACTCCCAATTCATCACACCACCACCCCCAGACTCGTCTCTTTCCCCCCTTGGTGTAAATACGTTTTTTCTCTACTTCTGTGTCTCAATTTCTGCTCTGCAAACCGGTTCATCTGTACCCTTTTCTAGGTTCCACATATATGCATTAAAATACGATATTTTTTTTCTCTTTCTTACTTACTTCACTCTGTATGACAGTCTCTAGATCCATCCACATCTCTAACAAATGACCCAATTTCATTCCTTTTTATGGCTGAGTAATATTCCATCATATATATGTACCACATCTTCTTTATACATTCAACTGTCAATGGACATTTAGGTTGCTTCCATGACCTGGCTATTGTAAATAGTGCTGCAATGAACATTGGGGTGCCTATGTCTTTTTGAATTATGGTTTTCTCTGGGTATATGCCCAGTAGTGGGATTGCTGGGTCATATGGTAATTCTATTTTTAGTTTTTTAAGGAACCTCCATACTGTTCTCCATAGTGGCTGTATCAATTTACATTCCCACCAACAGTGCAAGAGGATTCCCTTTTCTCCACACCCTCTCCAGAATTTCTTGTTTATAGATTTTCTGATGATGCCCATTCTAACTGGTGTGAGGTGATACCTCATTGTAGTTTTGATTTGCATTTCTCTATAAATTAGCGATGTTGAGCAGCTTTTCATGTGCTTTTTGGCCATCTGTATGTCTTCTTTGGAGAAATGTCTATTTAGGTCTTCTGCCCATTTTTGGATTGGGTTGTTTGATTTTTAATATTGAGCTGCATGAGCTGTTTATATATTATGGAGATTAATCCTTTCTCCGTTGATTTGTTTGCAAATATTTTCTCCCATTCTGAGGGTTGTCTTTTCATCTTGTTTATGGTTTCCTTTGCTGTGCAAAAGCTTTGAAGTTTCATTAAGTCCCATTTATTTATTTTTGTTTTTATTTCCATTACTCTAGGAGATGGATCAAAAAAGATCTTGCTGTGATTTATGTCAAAGAGTGTTCTTCCTATGTTTTCCTCTAAGAGTTTTATAGTGCCTGGTCTTACATTTAGGTCTCTAATCCATTTTGAGTTTATTTTTGTGTATGGTGTTAGGGAGTGTTCTAATTTCATTCTTTTACATGTAGCTGTCCAGTTTTCCCAGCACCACTTATTGAAGAGACTCCCTTTTCTCCATTGTATTTCCTTGCCTCCTTTGTCAAAGATTAGTTGACCATAGGTGCTTGGGTTTATCTCTGGGATTTCTATCCTGTTCCATTGATCTATATTTCTGTTTTTGTGCCAGTACCATATTGTCTTGATTACTGTAGCATTGTAGTATAGTCTGAAGTCAGGGAGTCTGATTCCTTCAGCTCCATTTTTTACCCTCAAGACTGCTTTGGCTATTCGGGGTCTTTTCTGTCTCCATAGAAATTTTAAGATATTTCGTTCTAGTTCAGTAAAAAATGCCATTGGTAATTTGATAGGGATTGCATTGTATCTGTAGATTGCTTTGGGTAGTATAGTCATTTTCACAATATTGATTCTTCCAAACCAAGAACATGGTATATCTCTCCATCTGTTGGTATCACCTTTAATTTCTTTCATCAGTGTTTTATAGTTTTCTGCATACAGGTCTTTTTTCACCCTAGGTAGGTTTATTCCAAGGTATTTTATTCTTTTTGTTGCAGTGGTAAATGGGAATGCTTCCTTAACTTCTCTTTCAGATTTTTCATCATTAATGTATAGGAATGCAAAACATTTCTGTGCATTAATTTTGTATCCTGCAACTTTATGAAATTCATTGATTAACTTTAGTAGTTTTCTGGTGGCATCTTTAGGATTCTTTGTGTATAGTATCATGTCATCTGCAAACAGTGACAGTTTTACTTCTTCTTTTCCGATTTGGATATCTTTTATTTCTTTTTCTTCTCTGATTGCCATGGGTAGGACTTCCAAAAGTATGTTGAATAATAGTGGTGAGAGTGGACATCCTTGTCTTGCTCCTGATCTTAGAGGAAATGCTTTCAATTTTTCACCATTGAGAATGATGTTTGCTGTGGGTTTGTCATATATGACCTTTATTATGTTGAGGTAGGTTCCCTCTTTGCCCACTTTCTGGAGAGTTTTTATCATAAATGGGTGTTGAATTTTGTCAAAAGCTTGTTCTGCATCTATTGAGATGATCATATGGTTTTTATTTTTCAATTTGTTAATATGGTGTATCACATTGATTGATTTGCGTATATTGAAGAATACTTGCAAACCTGGGATAAATCCCAATTGATCATGGTGTATGATCCTTTTAATGTGTTGTTGGATTCTGTTTGCTAGTATTTTGTTGAGGAATTTTGCATCTATATTCATCAGTGATATTGGTCTGTAATTTTCGTTTTTTGTAGTATCTTTGTCTCGTTTTGGTATCAGGGTGATGGTGGCCTCATAGAATGAGTTTGGTAGTTTTCCTTCCTCTGCAATTTTCTGGAAGAGTTTGAGAAGGGTTGGTGTTAGCTCTTCTCTAAATGTTTGATAGAATTCACCTGTGAAGCCATCCGGTACTGGACTTTTGTTTGTTGGAAGATTTTTTTTTTTTTTTTTTTGCGGTATGCGGGCCTCTCACTGTTGTGGCCTCTCCCGTTGTGGAGCACAGGCACCAGACACGCAGTCTCAGCGGCCATGGCTCACGGGCCCAGCCGCTCTGTGGAATGTGGGATCTTCCCGGACTGGGGCACGGACCCGTGTCCCCTGCATCGGCAGGTGGACTCTCAACCACTGCGCCACCAGGGAAGCCCTGTTGGAAGATTTTTAATCAGTTTCAATTTCATTACTTGGTGATTGGTCTGTTCATATTTTCTATTTCTTCCTGGTTCAGTCTTGAAAGGTTATACCTTTCTAAGTACTTGTCCATTTCTTCCAGGTTGTGCATTTTATTGGCATAGAGTTGCTTGTAGTAGTCTCTTAGGATGACTTTTATTTCTGCGGTGTCTGTTGTAACTTCTCCTCTTTTCTAATTTGATTGATTTGAGTCCTCCCCCTCTTTTTCTTGATGAGTCTGGCTAATGGTTTATCAATTTTGTTTATCTTCTCAAAGAGCCAGCTTTTAGTCTTATTGATCTTTGCTATTGTTTTCTTTGTTTTTATTTCATTTATTTCTGATCTGATCTTGATGATTTCCTTCCTTCTGCTAACTTTGGGTTTTGTTTGCTCTTCTTTCTCTAGTTCCTTTAGGTATAACCTTAGATTGTTTATTTGAAATTTTTCTTTTTTCTTGAGGTAGGCTTGTATAGCTATAAACTTCCGTCTTAGAACTGCTTTTGCTGCATCCTATAGGTTTTGGATCATCGTGTTTTCTTTGTCATTTATCTCTAGGTATTTTTTGACTTCCTCTTTGATTTCTTCAGTGATCTCTTGGTTATTTAGTAACGTATTGTTTAGCCTCCATGTGTTTGGTTTTTTTATGTTTTTTTCCCTGTAATTGATTTCTAATCTCATAGTGTTGTGGTCAGAAAATATGTTTGATATGATTTCAGCTTTCTTAAATTTACTGAGGCTTGATTTGTGACCCAAGATATGATCTATCCTGGAGAATGTTCTGTGTGCACTAGAGAAGAAAGTGTAATTTGCTGTTTTTGGATGGAATATTCGATAAATATCAATTAAATCTCTCTGGTCTATTGTATCATTTAAAGCTTGTGTTTCCTTATTAATATTCTGTTTGAATGATCTGTCCATTAGTATAAGTGAGGTGTTAAAGTCCCCCACTATTATTGTGTTACTGTCAATTTCCTCTTTTAGAGCTGTTAGCAGTTGCCTTATGTATTGAGGTGCTCCTATGTTGGGTACATATACACTTATAATTGCTATATCTTCTTCTTGGATTGATCCCTTGATAATTATGTAGTGTCCTTACTTGTCTCTTGTAACATTCTTTATTTTAAAGTGTATTATATCTGATATGAGTATTGCTACTCCAGCTTTCTTTTGATTTCCATTTGCATGGAATATCTTGTTCCATCCCCCACTTCCAGTCTGTATGTGTGCCTAGGTCTGAAGTGAGTCTCTTGTAGACAGCATATATATGGGTCTTGTTTTTGTATCCATTCAGCAAGCCTGTGTCTTTTGGTTGGAGCACTTAATCCATTCACGTTTAAGGTAATCATTGATATGTATGTTCCTATTACCATTTTCTTAATTGTTTTGGGTTTGTTTTTGTAGGTCTTTTTCTTCCCTTGTGTTTCCCAGTTAGAGAAGTTCCTTTAGCATTTGTTGTAGAGCTGGTTTGGTGCTGCTGAATTCCCTTAGCTGTTGCTTTTTTGTAAAGCTTTTGATTTCTCCATGGAATCTGAATGAGATCCTTGCTGGGTAGAGTAATCTTGGTTGTAGTTTCTTCCCTTTCATCACTTTAAGAATATCATGCCACTCTCTTCTGGCTTGTAGAGTTTCTGCTGAGAAATCAGCTGTTAACATTTTGGGAGTTCCCTTGCATGTTGTCTTTTTTCCCTTGCTGCTTTCAATAATTTTTCTTTGTCTTTAATTTTTGCCAATTTGTTTACTATGTGTCTCAGCATGTTTCTCCTTGGGTTTATCCTGTATAGGACTCTCTGTGCTTCCTGGACTTGGGTGACTATTTTATTTCCCATGTTAGGGAAGTTTTTGACTCTAATCTCTTCAAATATTTTCTCTGGTCCTTTCTCTCTCTCTTCTCCTTCTGGGATTCCTATAATGCGAATGTTGTTTTGTTTAATGTTTTCCCAGAGGTCTCTTAATCTGTCTTCATTTCTTTTCATTCTTTTTTCTTTATTCTGTTCTGCAGCAGTGAATTCCACCATTCTGTCTTCCAGGTCACTTATCTGTTCTTCTGCCTCAGTTATTCTGCTCTTGATTCCTTCTAGTGTATTTTCCGTTTCAGTTATTGTATTGTTCATCTCTGTTTGTTCTTTAATTCTTCTAGATCTTTGTTAATCAATTCTTGCATCTTCTGGATCTTTGCCTCCGTTCTTCTTCCAAGGTCCTGGATCATCTTCACTATCATTATTCTGAATTCTCTTTCTGGAAGATTGCCTATCTCCATTACATTTACTTGTTGTTCTGGGGTTTTATCTTGTTCCTTCAACTGGTACATAGCCCTCTGCCTTTTTGTCTTTCTGTGAATGTCGCTTTTGTTCCACAGGTTGCAGGATTGTAGTTCTTCTTGCTTCTGCTCTCTCCCCTCTGGTGTATGAGCCTATCTATACCATATTCTTATATGGTAT
Source organism: Monodon monoceros (assembly GCF_005190385.1). Lineage (NCBI taxonomy): Eukaryota > Metazoa > Chordata > Mammalia > Artiodactyla > Monodontidae > Monodon > Monodon monoceros. Next base: position 48,341,765 of record NW_021703772.1, read on the forward strand.
CACATTCAATCTAATAAGAGCTTTAAATAAATTTCCTTCTCTTCATTATACTTCTAACAATGTCAATCTGATATTTGCTACAATAGTAAATTACATGAATTTCAATAAAAACAATTTAGCAGTAGACTATGGTCAATTTGTTGACTTTCTCAAAATGAAATGTAAATTGATTAAAGGATTTCAGGATACATCAATATAATTTAACCTACAGTAGGTATAATTTCCCTGTATACAACACATTTTTCTAAGACAGAATACGTGAAACAAGAGTAAGTGCATTTAGCCAAAATATTACATTATTCATTATAATTACTAAAACAGAATTTATTTTTTTCTGATAAGTGGAGAATTGCAATTGGTTGTGCACAGGACCTGCTGAGGGCAATAAATTGGGAACTAGGCTCACTAGTGGTATATGTAGATTAGAAAAGGGACAACCCTACTTCCAGTGTAATTTATATAGGTTACTGAACAATTTTTATGACCTTTTTTATCACTTCAAAAACTTTAAAAAAAGTTTAATACCCAATTTATGTAATTACACTAGGAAATAGAAGGCTCACAATATATATATATTTTTGTTTCAGTTTAGAGATGTAGAGAACCAGAAAGAACAATGTTCTCACTCTCACAAACAGAAACAAGTTGGGCAAACTGACAGTTAATGACGTTTCTTGAACCCTCAGTGAAGTGACATCATGATTTCATCAGCTAATTCAAAATCTGGAGAAAGACAGATGCTTGCAAGTAGAAACACTACCCAGCCATATGCTTACCTGAAATAGATGCCATTTATACCATAGAAGCCAGTAGGAAGATCCAGACATTTTTACCAAATTTCCAAAGCTTACATATAAGCTAGAGTGAAAGTATGAAGATTGCTGGGGACTGCAGACATAGGGAGTTTGCAGGAAGTTTGCAATAACTCTTGGGCTTTTCTCACAGATATTTTACCAGTCATTCACTGTCAGGACGAATCAAGAAATAGCATCCATTGTGTGGAGGGGAGCAGCAGCCACTGCCAAAACCACGTAGATCCATCTCATCTGTCTCCATTAATGTATAAAAGTCTTATCTACAGAGGAAAGGGCAAAAAAAAAATGTAGCTTTATGGAAAAGGTAGGAAACCAGTACAGCTGAGCTGAGGGAGGGGAACAGGTAAACAACGCAAACACACACACACACACACACACACACACCATCTCTTAGGGTACGGTAATGGCTTAGGGTTAGGGTACGTGTTAGGGTACAGGTTAGTGTTAGGGTATGGGTTAGGATTAGGTTACAGTTTAGGGTACAGGTTAGGGTTATTGTTAGGGTTAGGGTTAGGGTACAGGATAGGGTTAGGGTACAGTTTAGAGTATGGCTACGGGTTAGGGTTAGGGTATGTGTTAGGGTATGGGTTAGTGTTAGTGTACGGGTTAGGATTAGGGTATGGGTAAAAGCATTGAGTGGAACACAACTGGGAGAGCTGCAAGAGACAGATTCTCTCTCTGGGGACCAAAATAAAGGGAAAATCTAGTCAAGAGTGAAGATAACTAAACCAAGCATGGAGTAGAAATTGCAAATTAGCTGACATTCTAAACACAAAGAATCACTAGAAGAATTTGAGTCCTCTAGTACACTGAGAGTATCCATTACAAAGCAAACAAACACAAAATGTCATACAAGCCCAATCCTGACCAGATGATTGTAAAGCCCCACACTGAAGAACTAGCAGAAGAAAAAGTAAGCTCATTTTCAAGCATAAACTTAAACACCTCTTTGTCACGTGTCTTTTACAATATGCCTGGCATGACTCAAAAATTTATGAGGTACATGAAAAGGTAAGAATATACACTGTCTGATGGCACAAAATAAACATCATGGCTAGAATCAGATATGATGAAGATATTGGAACAGTCAGATAGAGAATTTTAAATAACTCTGGTAAATATTTTAAAGGATCTAATACAGAAGTTAAACAATCAGATACATTCAGCAGAGAAATGAAAATGATAAAACATTAGAAAACAGAAGTGCTGGAAATCAAATCACAGTGAAAAAAATGAAGAAGCATTCAACAGGTTGGTCAGTAGACTTGATAGAGTCGAAGAAACAAATCAATAAATTTGAAGGTAGGTTAATGAATATTACCCAAACCCAAATGCAAAGAAAAAAGTCAAAAAGAAAAATAGAACATAGCATACAAAAGATACAGGAGAATATCAAATTGTGTGACATACATATATAATCAGTACCACAGAGGTAGAAAAAAGAGAATGAGGCACAAGAAATATTTAGAGAAAATGGCAAAAAAATTTCCAAAATTAATGACAGATATGAAACCATATGTCCACAAAGCTTGGAGAATAAGAAGCAGGAAAAATATCAAGGGAAAAACACATATTTATTATATTCAAATTGCCAAAAACCAGAGATGCAGAGAAAACATTGAAGGTAACCAGAGAAAGATTCTAAGGAGGTTTGGATTAACATGTATACACTACTGTATATAAAATAGATAACCAACAAAGACCTACTGTATAGCTCAGGGAACTATACTCAAAATTTTGTAATAACTTATAAAGAAAGAGAATCTGAAGAATATATATATTCTCTTCAGAAACCATGTAAACAAGAGAAAAATGAAGTAAACTTGTTAAAATGCTGAAAAAGAAAGAAGTCAATCAGAATTTTAAGGAATATTCTAGAAAAATATCCTTTAAAATTAAATAGAAATAAAAATGTACTCAGGTGAATGAGGGTGTTAATTGTCAGCAGACGTACTCTATAATAAATGTTAAAGGAAGTTCTTCAGGTAAAAGACATATATAGGCCAAAGAAACATAGATCAAAACCAAAAGCTGAAGAGCATTTGTGATGGGATAAATGAAGGTGAAATCATTTTCATGGTGCTCAGTTTCTCTAAAAGATAATTGAATGCTTAAAGCAAACATGTTAACAATTATTGTGTCTTTATAGTATACGTAAATGTGAAGTATATTACAAGGTATGGGAGGGAGGAATTGGGAATTACTGTTATAAGATCTTTACACTATACATGAAATGGTGTAATATTCTTTGAAGGTAAACTCAGATTATTTAAGTATACATTATAATAAAACTAGAAAAACCACTAAATTTTTTAAAAAGTATGAATAATTGTGTAGATAAGACACAATCATAAAACATGGTCTGTTATATCCAAGGAAGGTAGAAAAAAAGAGTAAAAGAAGGAAAGAACAAATAAATTGAAAAGAGATAAAATAATGACATATGTTAATCCAGCCATATCAGCAATCACCTTAAATATGAGTGTTCTAAATCAGTTAAAAGACAGAGACTGTCAGATTTATTGTCAGAATAAGAACATAAGACCTAGCTATATGCTGTCTATAAGATAAAAGATATTCTTCAGGGAGGTCTTCAGTGAATACTTACATCAAATTTCCTTGTTGTGTATTTTCATAATAGCACTGTGCTTAAATTTTTGTAATATTTATCATGCTGCACATTACTTAGAGATTATGTTCTACTCTACATCAGAAACCATGTTTGCCTCTTCTCTAAAATAACCTGTTGCCTTTCACAATGCTGAGCAAATACCCTATTATAAACTCTGTGTCTTTAAAAAAATTGTAGTTTTACAGAAAAATTCACACAAAAATTTGAAAATATGGGCAGAATTTTCTGAGAATAGCTCTGGCTTAAAGAAAAACAAGTATACTAAAGATACATTTAGATCACTCACTTGATTAAATTTTTTTACAAAAATAATTATTTAAATGTAATGTGGAATATAATAACATTTCCATGTTATAATATATAACATTTATATAATGTAATAACATTTCAGTTTTATATGGCAAAGATAATACTGGTAAATCTCTGGAAGTTAATGTGGAGAATCCAAATAACAATATTCAAAATTGTGTTCATGACACTTTACAAAATTTGGAAAAGCAAATATGATTTTAAATAATAAGTAGAAAGAAGATGTTAAATAGTTTTCAGTTACTTTGGTTGATGAACTCTAAATTACATATAAAAACTGAATCAGGTCAAGAACAATCTCTCAAAAAAGGTTTGATGTTTGGAAGATACAAAATTTATGTAATAGAAATTCATTATCCCCTCAAAATAATTTATTATTCTGACATGTCTGTTTTTTTGTTTTACATATTTAATTTTTAAAACATTCTCTCAGTAGCATAATCCTGACATATTTTATTAAATCTTTTTATATGAAATAATATAAATTGTGTCTATTTTATCTAGCATGAGTTTTAATTCAAAACGCAATGATTTTATTTCTTTGAAGGCTTTATTATAAAAAAATTCACATACGTTATTCAACTTGATGCCATATGAAATCATGTAATGTTCCAAAATTATTGTTAAAAGAATGTTTTTTTTTTTTAACATCTTTATCGGGGTATAATTGCTTTACAATGGTGTGTTAGTTTCTGCTTTATAACAAAGTGAATCAGTTATACATATACATATGTTCCCATATGTCTTCCCTCTTGCGTCTCCCTCCCTCCCACTAAAATAATGTTAAATAACATGAATTACTAAATTATAATTCAAAAGAACATTAAGAGTAGGCAAAATACATTTATCCCACACACAACCTGTAAAGTAAAAGTAAATATATTTAAAACAGTTGATTGTATAAAGAACTAATAGATAGAAAACATGTGTACATATTTTATCTGTAAACCTAAGATAGTTAAGAGCACGGATGTCTTCATAAGAAAAATGTTAGCAGTGACAGAATTTAAAAAAAAAAACAAAACTCCAAAGCAAAGATATACACTCATCAGTGATGTATAGAACAAAATCCTAATCATGATAATTATGTGCCATATCCTAGATTTACTCATTATATGTTTAGCAATAGCAGATTTAATGGTTATGTTCTATGAAATTAGAACAATTTATTGCTCTTAGATCTCTTTAAATGGATTTCCACTCATGTATAATAAAAGGTATATAGATTAATATTTACATGAATCAAAAATATGTTACCTTTTCATTTCAGAGCAATGTGCTACCTTTAAAATGCCAATTTTTATCCAATTGCATTAATGTTCAAGGCAGGGAATGCCTCCAAATCATGCATATACCATCATCCCATTTTATAATCAACATTGATTACAAAATTCTTGCTAATTAACTCAATTGTGTTATGCCTGTCTTGACTCATCCAAATCAAACAGGGTTCATTAAAATTCAAGTTTCCTGTAATAACATCAGATTATACATTAATATGATCCATTTGTTTAGAGACAAACTAGATCAAATTGAAATATTTTGTACATGCAAATAAGCAAAGTTGGTCAATGGGCATAGAGTGTAGAATAAGAGATATTAGAAATGACATTTTTATTTTATTCATACACCTAGTTATTCTTGGGATAATGGGAGAGGGAAAAAATGCAAGTGATCAATGATGAAAAGAATTGAAATTATATATTTAATTATTTTGGTAGTGAAAAGAAAATAAAAATATCATTTTTTAACAAAAATAGAACCTTTGATATGATTGCTTTTTATTTCAAAATTACATCAAGAATACATAGCTGATTGAAAATACTTATGAATATTTGATAACTAAAAGTAAGCAAACAATAACAAAAAATCAAGAATTGCCCATATCCCAAATATACTTTTAAGAAGTTTTTTGTTTTAATTAATTTTTAAAATTATGGTCCAGTCAAATGGGCTTATTTTGTCTTTTGTTATATAATTCCATAAATTTTAACACATATATAATTTCATGTAATCAGCAATATTAATACTAATAGAGAATATTTCCATCACCTAAAAAAACTTCCTCATACTATCTCTTTATAATCACACCATCCTGTGACTTCGGGCAACCACTAATCTTTTGTCTTTACTATAGTTTTTTTTAAGAATGTTATTGATATGGAATCACATAGTAAGTAACCTTCTGAAAAAGCTTCTTTCATTCAGCAGCATACAATGAGATTCATTCAAGTCATTGCCTGTATCATCAGGTATTCAAACTGTTGTATGTCTTGATGACTAGTATTTTATTGTATGGATACTTTATTCTTGATTTTCCAAGTTTCCTTTCAGTATCATTTCTCTTCTGTTTGAAGAATTAATTTTAACAATTATTTTAGAGACTTTTGCAGGCTACACATTGTTTAGTTTTCCTTCATCTGAGAATATCTTATTTCACCATGATCCTGAAGGATATTTTTACTCAGTAGAGAATTCTGGCTTGACACCTCCTTTCTTTTACCACTCAAAAAATGTCATGTCCCTTTCTTCTGGCCCCCCTGGTTTGTGGTAAGAGTTCTGCAGTCATTCAAATCAGTGTTCCCCTATAGGTAGTGAAGTATTTTTCTCTGGCTTCTTTCAAGATTTTTATTTGTTTTTAGTTTTCAGCAGTTTATCATATATCTAGACACAGATTTCTTTGTGCTTATTCTGTTTGGGATTCATTCAACTTCATGAATCTGTAGGTGTATGTCTTTCATCAAATGTGGGACTTTCAATCTATTTTGTTTTTCTTAAATTATTATTTTTTTAATTGAGTATAGTTGCTGTGCAATATTATATGTTACAGGTGTACAATATAGTGATTCACATTTTTTAACATTATGTATTCCATTTATAGGTATTGTAAAACATTGTCTGTATTCCCCATGTTGTGCAGTATATCCTTGTGCTTATTTTATACCTAATAACTTGTACCTCTTAATACCCTCCCCCTATAGTGCCCCTTGTCCTTTCCCTCTCCCTGCTGGGAACCACTAGTTCTGTATGTCTTCTTCTTATTTTGTTATATTCACTAGTTTGTTGTATTTTTTTAGGCTCCACATTTAAGTGATATACAGTGTTTGTCTTTCTCTATCTGACTTATTTCATTTAGCATAATGCATTCCAAGTATATCCATGTTGCTGTAAATGACAAAATTTCATTCTTTTTTATGGCTAAGTTGCATATGACGCAGCAATTCCACTACTGGGTATATGTCCAAAAAACAAAAACACTAATATGAAAGATACATGCACCCCACTGTTCATAGCAGCATTATTTACAGCTGCCAAGATATGGAAGCAACTTAAGTGTCCATCAACAGGTGAATGGATAAAGATATATATACACACACACACACACACAATGGGGTACTCCTCGGCCATAAAAAAGAATAAAATTTTGCCATTTGCGTTAATCCATTATTTCTTAAAATAATTTTTCAGCATCACATCATTTTTTTCTCTTCTTATAGAACTCCAAATTTGTTTTGACCTTTTGTTTTTGTCCCACAGGTATTTGAAACTTTATTCATTATTTTATTTTTAATGTTGTCTCTCTCTCAGATGTTCAGCTTGAATAAATGCTATAGATCTATCTTCAAGTTCACTGACTCCTTCCTCTTTCCTCTTTCATGTCTACTCTGGTACTGAGTTTGTTCAGTGGGTTTTTCAGTTCTAATGTTATCATTTGGTTCTTCTTTATATTGTATATGCTCTCTGTACTTTATATTTTAACATTTGTTTCAAAAGTGTTTGGATGTTTTTATAACAGCTGCTTCTGTCATATTTTGAATTTTTTTCTAAGCAAGTTGATTTTACATAGCTCATTGTACACTGAGTAATTTTTGATGAATTTTGAGTAATTTGATTACTGAGCAGTTTTGGAATCATTTTGAGTAAATTTGGGTAATCTTGCACATTTTGAATTTTACATACTGAGACATTGGGTCTTGTTTAAATCCAATAGAGAATGCCAACATTTATGTTTTAGTGTGAAAATCCCCTGATTATGTTCATGTTGCAAGGTCTAACATTCATTCTCTGAGCTGTGGTTCCAATGTCAGTTCATTTTTCAAACCTTTTGAAGTGCTGTATAATTCTGTGCCTTGTGTGCCACAGAGGTTTAGTGAAGGACTTGGACAGAGGTCTCTTATCTCAGTTCTTAAAGCCTTTTACATGCTAATTAGAATTCGATCCTTACATACACATACCAGAGGTGGGTCCAGTAGGTCCTAAAGGAATTTGTGGGGTTGATTTCCCAAGCTCCCTTTCCTAAAATCTCTTCAGCATTTTCTTATTCCCTTTATGCCTTTGGTTCCATTTTTTTTTTAAGGCAGACAGCATGTACTTCTGCTCTTGAGCCATGTCTGGGGCCAAGAAGTAAGAGAATATATAAATAGAATAGACAGACTTTGGTCCCACTATCTGAATCTATACCTCCAGAGAGAATAGGGATAAAGGTTATCATTCCTTAGATTTTTAGCTCCTGCAGGCTGCCAGTCGTTGCCACCATTACCATCACCTTGGCAGATTACCTAGACCCTATATTTTGAAAGAAAAGATAAAAGAAAGAAAAAATACCATTTTCTCTTTCTCTCTCTATGAACTTTAATAATTCACTTTCCCACTTTTTAAGCTAGAACTAAAAAGATTTTCCTGAAGCTCTTTTGTTTGTTGTTGTTGTTTTTGCCCCACAGTGCCCAGTCTGAGATTCCCAAATGAGTTAAGTTCAGACCAGGAGATACTAAAAGATAAAACAAAATGGAAAACTCATCTCTAGTTTGTAGCTACTTTGATTTATGTGTTCTATTTCAGTCTGCCTGTTGATGTACATTTCATAGTCCTCAAATAGCTGTGCCATGCATTCTGTCAAAGTTTCATAGTTGCGTTATGTGGAAGAGAAAGAGGTGCACTTACTTCATCTTACCCAAAACTGGAAGCTCCCCAGTTATATATTTTTTCATATATTGCTTTTCAAATAACAAATGTATCATTTATATCTAGAAACATGGGCACAAAGAGCTTCAGTTTTTAAAACCAGATAAATCTGACACTATAATGTTGGAGGCTCAGATATATGTGAAATTGGCAAGTACTTTAGTAACTTTACAGAATTTTGTTTCTTTACATTAAATATGGGCAGAAAATGCAGCATTGATTTTCCCCATATGTTAATGCTATCTACATTAAAACAATTTTTATTACATTTTCACTGACATTTGTGTAATATAAATAGTTGATAAATTATACTTTTTTTGCCAGTCTTTAAGATAAAGATTTAGAAGGTTTATAAATATAGAAAGTAGCCTATATAAATGAAAAATTAAATAAATATCCAAAAGAATGGATCCACATACATTTACATAAATAATACTTTTAGGCCACATTAATTGACCCAATATCACTTGGTGTACATAGTAACCCATTTCTCTTTGTCCATTTTCAAAATATTAATATCTAATTATGCCATAATAAGAGAACTTTAATAATTCCATATTAGCTTGAATTATTGAAATTAAACTAAAAGTATGACTTCAAGGTGTAACAATTGAAACCAAATCCTGTTCATTGCAGTCACAAAGCATATGAATCTAGCATCTATCAGTGCTACACATTAAACCAAAGTACTCTGTTTTGATATATATATGATATATATGTACTTTGTCAGGTGATGGCTTGCTGTTCGATATCTATCAAATATTGAGTGGTAAAACACCTGTTTGCTTTTCCATGAATATAATTTATAGTATTTTTGAAGATGGTACTATTGCCTGTTCTTTTAGTGATTTTAAGTATTCATAAATGACATTATGCAATAATATAAAAGTCTTAAAATAAAAGAAAAACACTACTCTTTCAAAATGAAAATAATGAGAATTATATCTTTTATATTTTCAGGCTGTACAAAATAATTTTTAAAGTTATTATGAAGAGTTCCAAGTCTATAAATGATCTTGTATTCAATTGGTGCTATTTTTTAGCTAAGAAAAGACTGTTTGTAACCTAGGAACTGCCCGTAACTTTCACAACTGATACTGAGTGTGTGCTGCTTCATCATTTTTGGCAAGGATTGGTGTTTCATCATTTAGACACATCAGGTACTTAGATTGCCACTATCATATAATTTAAATTGGCATTGTTTAGAATGAAAAAATGACAAAGTACCAATCAGAAACTGAATTGTAGTATAGTGGAAAAGATTCATCCATGTGTTATTGTATTGATGGAAGATAAGACAAAAATTTAGGAATGTTATGTTCGTCTTTTTCTTTCTTAGTTGACTAACATTGACAATTGAATGTTTAAGTCTCTTTTTTCTACAGAGTATTCTCTATGGTCTCTTCCTCAAGTATGACTGTTGCTGCATCTTTAAACTTTGTAGATATAAAATTATTTCAAAACTAAATATTAAATGTGGATGTGTGTTTTTACTTGTACAAATACAGTGAATGATTATATTCTTAAATTTCCAATACTAAAATGTGACATTCAGCTTTATATATTACAGTGATTACAGTGTTTTATGAACTTAGTAGCCAGAAACATTCCTCTACAGTCAGATCAATTATGGATATATTAAGAAAGTCTACTTCTGTAATTACAGAGCTTGGGAACAGAAGTTGTACTTTGTAAAGCTCATCTATGTCACCATAGTTTAGAAAATTGTTCTCAAGGATGAGCTTTCCTGTAAGACCCTGCTTCATTAATTAGTAGCTCTTTTTTTTTTGTTCTTGAAGATTCTCCATAGATAACAATACATCCCCTTTAAACATACTCATACACACACATGTATATTTTATCATAGTAATACATACATATAGGTAAATAATATTGAATGACATAAATAAAAAACAAGAGTGCAAACATGCTGCCTCCTACCAGTCCTAACCTTTAGCCCTCTTACCCCCAACATCAGGCAATAACTTACATCTTTTCAGGTTCTTTCTACGATTAGTTACCCCACCATTATTAAATTTTATGGTTAACAATATTTTCTCATTTTAGATATTATGTATTCATTTTCTCTTGTGACAAATTACAATTTAAGAATCCTTACACCACCACCACCACCACCACCATGTTTCTTGGCTTTGAGAAGAAGCAGCCATGCCCTAGAAAAAAAGCAGTTGTGCTTCTTTCTTTTTTTTTTTTTTTTTGCAGTACGCGGGCCTCTCACTGTTGTGGCCTCTCCTGTTGCGGAGCACAGGCTCCGGACGCGCAGGCTCAGCGGCCATGGCTCACAGGCCCAGCCGCTCTGCGGCATGTGGGATCTTCCTAGACTGAGGCACAAACCCACGTCCCCTGCATCAGCAGGCGGACTCTCAAGCACTGCGCCACCAGGGAAGCCCTGTGCTTCCTTCTTATTGTGTAATTCCAGACTATAAAGATCCATGTTTCTTTGAGCCTTCTGTTTTCAAAGATGAACAGCTGTGTGGATGTTTCTTGGTATTAAAACTGGTTTGGATTGATTTATTCCTACTGAATCCTGGTGCCTGGATGTAAAATATTTGTTGTTTGAAACCACTCTGTTCTTAGTTTTAGTCTCAGTTACCAAGCCAAGGACAAGAAGGAAAATCTATCACAATATCCTGAATTAATAGTTTTATAACAAAATTTTAATTAATAATCAGAACTTACACCACTTTGAATTTATTAGTCAACGTTATACCAAACATTTTCCAAGATAAAATTTCCATATCGTTATTGTTTCCCAGCCATTTTTAGTTTTTCTTTTTTTAGATTTTATTTTGTTGTGGTAAGAAAACTTAACATAAGATCTACCTTATTACTATATTTTTAAGTGTGCAATACAGTATTGTTATCTACGGGCACGATATTGTACAGCAGATCTCTCATTATTAACTTTTCTTACTTGCATACATTGGTAACCACATAGCTTTACTTTTTTCCAGAAGTGTCTCCCTGATTTTTAACTATTTTTTTTCTTAAACATTTCTGTTCCATCTCCCCTAAGTCTAGTAGCTTATTGGGAATTCTACACAGATGACATCCAATTTTAAATTAAGATGGCTTCACAATTTCCTGACCACCTGTTCCTTTTCCTTGCCCTTTGCTTGTTGTTGTTGGTTATGGAGGTATTGATGTTCTTATTGCAAGGGTATATTTGTGTGGATTCCCCAAAGAAGACATAGGAAGCTATCACTCTTTTATGTCTGAAAATATTTTTATTCTATTCTCAAAAATAATTCATAATGTGGTTGAGTATTGAATTCTCTTATAGAACTAATTTGTCCTCAGAAATTTTATAAAACATTGTCTTCTAGCATCCATAATTGATTTTGAGAAATCTGATGCTACTCTGATATTTGTTCCTCTTATATGAGAGCACCCCACCCACCACCCACAAACAAAAGGCATTGGACATTTTCTGCTTATGATTTAAAATTTTGTAATGTTGTATATTGGTGAGAGGTTTTGTCCAGTTATAATTCTGATAACTTGGTGGACACCTTCAATTTGTAATCTCTCTCAGTTCTAGGAAATTTCATTTTATTATTTCTTTAATATTTTCCTTATTTTGTTCTTTTTTTCATTTTCTTTTCCAGTATCTCCAGGATTGATTATGTAATTTTCTTACACTTTTTCTCTTTTTTTCTTGGTTCGTATTACTTCTACTGATTAAAACTAATCAATGTTCTTTGGGGGGTTTCATATCTAATTTATTAGAGTTCTATTTAAAATTGATTCTTTTAAAGGAACATCCCTCTCTGTTGTTTCATGCATACAATAGATTGCCTTATTACTCCAAGTATTTTGTTAATTTCTTGTTTGTTTTTGGAAATATGAGGTGTTATTTAATTTTTTTCAATTTCATATTTATTTTAAAACTACTTTATGAAACTATGATTACCATAAAAAACTATACATATTTGTTTAGTTTTGAAGTTTTATTTTACATAAAACTTTTTAGTTTTTGAAGTTTACACAGTTTCTAATTTTAAAAAAGTCCTCTTATCCCACTTTTTTTCCTTTGTTGGTTTATTTGTTGTTTTTGTTTATTTCTATGTATTTTATGATTGGGTTTTTCTACAAATAGCTAATTTACACCTTTGAATGAACAGAAATGAGGCCCACTCTGCCTCAAGAAAGAGTTTCAATAGCTGCAACTTACTGCTAATTTACATGATATTGTGGAAAGTTGTATTGTTCATTTTTATTTATAGATCTTAGTAAAATAACAACTATGCCTTGACTTTGAGCATATAAAATACCAAACTGTTGTGTTATCATTTTGGAGAGGTTAAATCTATTAGGTCCAAATAAACACTCTCAGAGGTCACCAACTTTGGCATAAATTCAAGATATTTGATATTTGGACATATTTTAAACTTAAATACTTTTTCCTTTTACAAATGTCATTTGGATAAAATAATATTTTAAAATGAATAGCCATAACATTGTTTTTATCTAATTTAAATATATAAAAGCCAGAGAGAGAAACAAACATAGGGTCCCTCAGGGTACAATGAAAATGGATATGGAAAGCTAACTATGGATGCTACATAAGTAAATGACCAATAGTAGGACACATTATTGTTTGCTTGTTTCCATTCACAAAAAACAAAGAACAAGGATCTTCCTGGGAAAAAAAATTAAATACCAGCCACTAGTAATGTCCCTTTTGTTTTTGCTGTGAGTAATCCCCAAGTCATATTCAATTCCAGTGACACTGGGATGATCATAATTGTTAGGCCAGTTTTATATACTTTTATTTGCAAGGTATCTCTTTCAGATTATATTGTAAATGTTGAAAATTGCCAATTCAATTTGTTATTTTTAAAATAAAATTAAACAAAATGAGATAGCTCAATTTACTGATTAATGAGGATCTAGAATTTGAGAGTTGATGCCAAAGTCTCTGAATTGTTCAAAGCAAATAACCTGCAGGTTATATTTTACTTATTTTTCACACATTACTACGGAGTCATATTTACATACCACAAAAAAATAAAAGGGGAATGTAAAGGAAGAAAATTGTGATTTAACTTTTGTGATATGTGAACAATGTTGGAACATTGGAGATTTCTTTCTTAATGGAGAGATAAGCAAAACTTATTTAAAAATCTCTCAGAATGGTCTTCTCTGAGGGTAATTCTTATAGAATTTCTACCATTTCAGAAGAGCTTTGACTCTGAACTTCCTTTTCTATTCATAGTAAATAAAACTTATGAAAACACAATAAGACTAAATAGTAAGTGTCAATTTCTAAGGCCTAAAAAAGTTGATTTAGTTGATCAGTTTGTGATATGTCAAATAACTCATCATTATCAGAGTATAAAATGAGTATAACATTTTCAAAGCAGAGCTTCATTCATTTGAAATGGCATTTCTGAACTACTGATGAAAGTCATAAAATATTATTTCTGTATTATTAAATGTAATTACTTAGAATAAGCTGTAATTATATGAAAAGTACAGGCATACCTCAGAGATATTGTGGGTTCAGTTTTAGTCACCACAACAAAGAAAATATCACAATAAAGCAAGTTACACAAATATTTTGGCTTTCCAGTGCATATGAAAGTTATGTTTATTCTACACTGTAGTCTATTAATTATGCAATAACATATGTCTAAAAAACAATGTACATACCTTAAATAAAAAATTCTTTATTGGGGGGACCTTCAAGATGGCGGAGGGGTAAGACATGGAGATGACCTTCATCCCCACAAATACATCAAAAATACATCTACATGTGGAACAGCTCCTACAGAACACCTACTGAACACTGGCAGAAACCTCAGACTTCCCAAAAGGCATGAAAATCCCCATGTACCTGGCTAGGCCAAAAGAAAAAAGAAAAAACAGAGAAAAAAGAATAGGGACTGGAGCTCTACCTCTGGGAGCGAGCTGTGAAAGAGGAAATGTTTCCACACACTAGGAAGCCCCTTCACTGGTGGAGACAGGGGGTGGGCAGGGAGGATGTTTTGGAGCCACGGAGGAGAGCACAGCAACAGGGGTGCCGAGGGCAAAGTGGAGAGATTCCCACACAGAGGATTGGTGCCAACCAGCACTCACCAGTCTGAGAGGCTTATCTGCTTACCTGCCAGGCTGGGAGGGGGCTGGGAGCTGAGGCTCGGGCTTCAGAGGTCAGATCCCAGAGAGAGGACTGGGGTTGGCTGCGTGAAGACAGCCTGAAGGGGGCTAGTGTGCCACAGCTGGCAAGGAGGGAGTCCAGGAAAAAGTCTGGACCTGCCTAAGAGGCAAGAGACCATTTTTTCTGGATGTGTGAGGAGAGAGGATTCCTTCCCTGTCTTCCCACAAAAGGCAGAGCACTGCCTAACAAGCTCCAGAGATGGGCACAAGCCATGGCTATCACTCAGACTCCAGAGACAAGCATGAAACTCTAATGCTGCTGCTGCGGCCACCAAGAATCCTGTGTGCAAACACAGATCACTATTCATACTCCCCTGCCCCCCCCGGGAGACTGTACAGCCCACCACAGCCAGGGTCCTGTGATCCAAGGACAACTTCCCCAGGAGAACAAACGGCATGCCTCAGGCTGTTGCAATGTCACACCGGGCTCGGCCCCGCATTCCAATTATAACTACCATACCCTTCCCTCCGCCTGGCATGAGTGAGCAAGAGCCCCCTAATTAGCCGCTGGGGAACAGATGCCTGAGGGCGACCTACACACAGAGGTGGGGCCAAAACCAAAGCTGAAGCCAGGAGCTGTGTGAACAAAGAAGAGAAAGGGAAATCTCTCCCTACAGCCTCAAGAGTAGTGGATTAAATCCCCACAGTCAACTTGAGGTACCCTGCATCTGTGGGGTACCTGAATAGACAATTAATCATCCCCAAATTGAGACAGTGGACTTAGTGAGCAACTCTAGACTTGGGGTTTGCTGTCTGCGATTGACTTGTTTCTGATTTTTCTGTTTATCTTAGCATAGGTTTTAGGGCTTGTTATCATCAGTGGATTTCTTTATTAGTTAGGTTGCCTTCTTCTTTTTTTATAATTATTACTTTTTTATTTTAATAATTTCCTTTATTGTTTTATTTTAATAATTTAATTTTTTTATTTTGATTTTTTATTAATTTTTCCTTTCTTTTTTTTCTCCCTTTTCTTCTGAGCTGTGTGGCTGACAGGGTCTTGGTGCTCCAGTCTGGTGTCAGGCCTGAGCCTCTGAGGTGGGAAAGCCAAGTTCAGAACATTGGGCCACCAGAGACCTCCAGGTCCCATGTAATATCAATCCGTGAGAGCTCTCCCAGAGATCTCCATCTCAACACTAAGACCCATCTCCACCCAATGGCCAGCAAGCTCCAGTGCTAGATGCACCATGCCAAACAACTAGCAAGACAGGAACACAACACCACCTATTAGCAGAGAGACTACCAAAAATCATATTAAGCTCACAGACACCCCAAAACACACCACTGGATGCAGCCCTGCCCACCAGAAAGACAAATTCCAGCCCCATCAACAAGAACACAGGCACCAGCCCCCTCCACCAGGAAGTCTACAAAAGCCACTGAACCAAAATTACCCACTGGGGGCAGACACCAAAAACTACAGGAATTACGAACATGCAACCTGTGAAAAGGAGACCCCAAACACAATAAGATAAGCAAAATGGGAAGACAGAGAAATATGCAGCAGATGAAGGAGCAAGGTAAAAACCCACCACACCAAACAAATGAAGAGGAAATAGGCAGCCTACCTAAAAAACAATTCAGAAATGATAGTAAAGGTGATCCAAAATCTTGAAAATAGAATGGAGAAAATAAAAGAAACATTTAAAAAGAACCAAGAAAAACTAAAAGAAAACAAACAATGATGAACAACACAATAAACGAAATTAACAATTCTCTAGAAGGAATCAATAGCAGAATAACTGAGGCAGAAGAACAGATAAGTGACCTGGAAGATAAAATAGTGGAAATAACTACCACAGAGCAGACTAAAGAAAAGTGAATGAAAAGAATTGAGGACAGTCTCAGAGATCTCTGTATAAAATTAAACACACCAATATTCGAATTATAAGGGTCCCAGAAGAAGAGAAAAAGAAACGGTTGGGGAAAATATTTGAAGAGACTATAACTGAAAATTTCCATAACATGGGAAAGGAAATAGTCAATCAATTCCAGGAAGCTCAGGGATTCCCATATAGGATAAATACAAGGAGAAACACACCAAGACACATATTAATCAAACTATCAAAAATTAAATACCAAGAAAAAATATTAAAAGCAGCAAGGGAGAAAAAACAAATAACACACAAGGAAATCCCTGTAAGGTTAACAGCCAACCTTTTAGCAGAAACTGTGCAAGCCAGAAGGGAGTGGCAGGACATATATAAAGTAATGAAAGGGAAAAGCCTACAACCAAGATTACTCTACCCAGCAAGGATCTGATTAAGATTCGACAGAGATATTAAAAACTTTACAGACAAACAAAAGCTAAGAGAATTCAGCACCACCAAACCAGCGTTACAACAAATGCTAAAGGAAGGAAGGAAAGGAAAAGAGAGAAGGAAAAGAGCTAGAAAAAAAAAAAACAAAACAATTAAGAAAGAGATAATAGGAACATACATATTGATAAATACCTTAAATGTAAATGGATTAAATGCTCCAAGCAAAAGACATAGACTGGCTGAATGGACACAAAAACAAGACCCGTACATATGCTGTCTACAAGAGAACCACTTCAGACCTAGGGACACATACAGACTGAAAGGGAGGAGATGGAGAAAGATATTCCATGCAAATGGAAATCAAAAGAAAGCTGGAGTAGCAATTCTCCTATCAGACAAAATAGACTTTAAAACAAAGACTATTACAAGAGAAAAAGAAGGACACTACATAATGATCAAAGGATCAATCCAAGAAGAAGATACAACAATTGTAAATATTTATGCACCTAACATATGAGCACCTCAATACATGAGGTAAATGCTAACAGCCATAAAAGGGGAAATTGACAGTAACACAATAATAGTCGGAGACTTTATCACCCACTTTCACCAATGGACAGATCATCCCTAATGAAAATAAATAAGGGAACACAAGCTTTAAATGACACATTAAACAAGATGGACTTAACTGATATTTATAGGACATTCCATCCAAAAACAACAGAATACACTTTCCCTTCAAGTGCTCATGGAACATTCTTCAGGATAGATCATATCTTGGGTCACAAATAAAGCCTTGGTAAATTTAAGAAAATTGAAATCATATCAAGTATCTTTTCCACCCAAAACGCTATGAGACTAGGTATCAATTACAGGAAAAAAACTGTAAAAAGTATAAACACATGGAGGCTAAACAATACACTACTAAATAATCAAGAGATCACTGAAGAAAGCAAAGAGGAAGTGAAAAAATACCTAGAAACAAATGACAATGAAAACATGATGACCCAAAACCTATGGGATGCAGCAAAAGCAGTTCTAAGAGGGAAATTTATAACAATACAATGCTACCTAAAGAGCAAGGAAAATCTCAAATAAACAATGTAAGCTTATACCTAAAGCAATTAGAGAAAGAAGAACAAAAACCTAAAGTTAGCAGATAGAAAGAAACCATAAAGATCAGATTGGAAATAAATGTAAAAGAAATGAAGGAAACAATAGCAAAGATCAATAAAACTAAAAGCTTGTTCTTTGAGAAGAAAAACAAAATTAAAAAACCATTAGCCAAACTTATCAAGAAAAAAAATAGAAGACTCAAATCAACAGAATTAGAAATGAAAAAGAAGAAGTAACAACTGACAATGTAGAAATACAAAGGATCATGAAAGATTACCACAAGTAACTATATGCCAATAAAATGCATACCTGGAAGAAACAGACAAATTCTTAGAAAAGCACAACCCTCTGAGACTGAACCAGGTAGAAATAGACAATATAAACAGACCAAACACAAGCACTGAAATTTAAACTGTGATTAAAAATCTTCCAACAAACAAAAGCCCAAGACAAGATGGCTTCACAAGCAAATTCTTTCAAACATTTAGAGAAGAACTAACACCTATCCTTCACAGAGTCTTCTATAATATAGCAGAGGCAGGAATAATCCCAAAGTCATTCTACGAGGCCACCACCACCCTGATACCAAAACCAGACATAGATGTCACAAACAAAGAAAACTACAGGTCAATATCACTGATGAACATAGATGCAAAAATCCTCAACAAAATACAAACAAACAGAATCCAGTGGCACATTAAAAGGATCATACACCATGATCAAGTGGGATTTATCCCAGGAATGCAAGGATACTTCAATACACACAAATCAATCAATGTGATACACCATATTAACAAATTGAAGGAGAAAACCATATGATCACCTCAATAGATGCAGAAAAAGCTTTCGACAAAATTCAACACACATTTATGATAAAAAGTCTCCAGAAAATAGGCATAGAGGGAACCTACCTCAACATAATAAGGCCATATATGACAAACCCACAGCCAACATCATTCTCAATGGTGAAGAATTGAAACCATTTCCAGTAAGATCAGGAACAAGACAAGGTTGCCCACTATCACCACTATTATTCAAGATAAATATCTGTTTGGAAGTTTTAGCCACAGCAATCAGAGTAGAAAAGGAAATAAAAAGAATCCAAATCAGAAAAGAAGAAGTAAAACTCTCACTATTTGCAGATGACTTGATACAATAAATAGAGAATCCTAAAGTTTCTACCAGAAAGCTACTAGAGCTAATCAGTGGACTTGGTAAAGTAGCAGGATACAAAATTAATGCACAGAAATCTTGCATTCCTATACACTAATGATGACAAATCTGAAAGAGAAATTAAGGAAACACTCCCATTTACCATTGCAACAAAAAGAATAAAATACCTAGGAATAAACCTACCTAAGGAGAAAAAAAACATGTATGCAGAAAACTATAAGACATTGATGAAAGAAATTAAAGATGATACAAACAGATGGGGAGATATACCATGTTTTTGGGTTGGAAGAATCAACATTGTGAAAATTACTGTACTATCCAAAGCAATCTACAGATTCAATGCAATCCCTATCAAACTACCAATGACATTTTTCACAGAACTAGAACAAAAACTTTCACAATTTGTATGGAAACACAAAAGACCCCGAATAGTCAAAGCAAACTTGAGGAAGAAAAATGAAGCTGGAGGAATCAGGCTCCCAGACTTCAGACTCTACTACAAAGCTACATAATCAGGATAATATGGTACTGACACAAAAACAGAAATATAGACCAATGGAAGAGGATAAAAAGCCTAGAGATAAACCCATGCACATATGGTCACCTTATCTTTGATAAAGGAGGCAAGAATGTACAATGGAGAAAAGACAGCCTCTTCAATGAGTGGTGCTGGGAAAACTTGACAGCTACATGGAAAAGAATGAAATTCGAACACTTTGTAACACCATACACAAAAATAAACTCAAAATGGATTAAAGACCTAAATGTAAGGCCAGAAACTATAAAACTCTTAGAGAAGAACATTGGAAGAACACTCTTTGGCATAAATCACAGCAAGATCCTTTCTGACCCACCTCCTAGAGAAATGGAAATAAAAACAAAAAGAAACAAATGGGACCTAATGAAACTTTTGCACAGCAAACGAAACCATAAACAAGAAGAAAAGACAACCCTCAGAATGGGAGAAAATATTTGCAAATGAAGCAACTGATGAAGGATTAATCTCCAAAATATACAAGCAGCTCATGCAGCTCAATATCAATAAAACAAAAAAACCAACCCCAAAATGTGCAGAAGATCTAAATAGACATTTCTCCAAAGAAGATATAGAGATAGGCAATAAACACATGAAAGGATGCTCAATGTCACTAATCATTAGAGAAATGCAAATTAAAATTACAATAAAGTATCACCTCACACCAGTCAGAATGGCCATCATCAAAAAGTCTACAAACAATAAATGCTGGAAAGGGTGTGGAGAAAAGGAAACCCTCTTGCACTGTTGGTGGGAATGTAAATTGATACAGCCACTATGGAGAACAGTATGGAGGTTCATTAAAAGACTAAAAATAGAACTACCGTATAACCCAGAAATCCCACTACTGGGTATATACCCTGAGAAAACTATAATTCAAGAAGAGTCATGTACCACAATGTTCACTGCAGCAGTATTTACAATTGCCAGGACATGGAAGCAACCTAAGTGTCTGTCGACAGATGAATGGATATAGATGATGTGGAACATATATACAATGGAATATTACTCAGTCATAAAAAAAAACGAAATTGAGTTATTTGTAGTGAGGTGGATGGACCTAGAGTCTGTCATACAGAGTGAAGTAAGTCAGAAAGAGAAAAACAGATACCATATGCTAACACATATATGTGGAATCTAAAAAAAGAAAAATGGTTCTGAACCTAGGGGTGGGACAGGAATAAAGACACAGACATAGAAAATGGACTTGAGGATATGGCAAGGGGGAAGGTTAAGCTGAGACGAAGTGAGAGAGTGGCATGGACATATATACACTACTAAAATTAAAATAGATAGCTAGTGGGAAGCAGCTACATAGCACAGGGAGATCAGCTCAGTGCTTCGTGTCCACCTAGAGGGGTGGGATAGGGACGGTGGGAGGGAGGGGAGATGGGGATATATGTATACATATAGCTGATTCACTTTGTTATACAGCAAAAAGTAACACAACGTTGTAAAGCAATTATACTCCAATAAAGATGTTAAATTTAAAAAATTCTTTATTGCTAAAAAATGCTGATTGTTTTCTGAGCCTTTAAGGAGTGATAGTAGTAACATTAAACACTACCGATCATAATAGCAAATATAATAGTAATGAAAACATTTGAGATATTGAGAGAATTACCAAAAGATGACACAGAGAAACTAAAGGAGTAAACGCCATTGGATAAATAGTGCTGATAGATTCGCTGGACACAGGGTTGCCACAAACTTTCAATTTGTGAAAAACACAATAGCTCTAAAGTGCAATAAAGTGAAGCACAATAAAACGAAGTATATGTGTAAACACCTTCAGTGAATATGTTTTTTGAGTACTATTTATTAGATTTAGGAATAAAATTATTATGGCGAATGCATTTCCAGAAATGCCAGGTTACAAGATGAGATGAGACACAGTTCTACTTAGGTCCTATTCGAGAACATTAGAATCTGCAAATGTTCTGAAAAGATCCATAGTTTCCGTGAAACGTAACACTGAATTAGAAGCACTGAAATATAAAAATACACATTTTCCGAGGTAAAATGTATATAAGGTACAATAGCATAAAGCATATTATTCATTCTCAAGTAAAAATATACCCTACTTTTTTAGCCATGATGGAACATTTTTATAGCATTTTTCTAGAAAAATTTGTGCTAGAAATATACAAGTTCTGGATTGACACATGCAATTAAAAAATACTTGTTGAAAAAAGATATGATAATTTTGTGAGGTTATATGGGTGCTGACTATCACTACAGCAACAATCATATCAAAATATATAACTGTATCAGATCAACATGTTTTAAACCTGAAATTTACATAACTTACATATATAAGTTACATATAGTCAAATATATTTCTATGGAAATATAAATAAATGAAAAAACTTGTTGAATAAATGAAACAAGCCATAAAATGTCATCTTAATCTTCTCCATCATTTTTCATCTGAGGAAACATGCAGTGATACAGTAAGAAGCCCAGGCCAGTCATTAGTAGGGCCAAGTCCTAACTTGATCTTTTCATGTTTCCTATAATACTTTGCTGAATATATTAGAAATAACCTTGCTGAATATACTTGTCACCCCATCACCTTTTTTCTTTGCCATTGATTATCATCTACAGTGCTCCTGGTAGTTAAGAATATTTTAATAACGTTGAATGCACTATAAAAAACATCCAAATTGCATATGTAATGTCTAAATCTTTCGAGAGTAGACAGAAATCTATGGACATTTGAGCTTGAGAAAATCTTATTTCTAGTGCTGCAGCACAGTTGGGAGTGTGATCACGTCTTGTTTCATCAGTATTGATCAATTTATTATTAGAATGAAACTTAAAAGTAAGATAATCCACGGTGTTTTAATTACACTGGAGATTTAAATGCTAACATACATTTTTTTTCCCTAAGAAAAGTCTTACCATAATTTATTATTGTTCAGAAGGCTAGAGCATTCTTAAAATGGGTCACTCCATTGTCAGCATGTTCCAGATTAGCTAAATGACGGTACAGAAGAAAAAATAATTTGGAATTTAGCCATGTTCATTTTACTAATGGATCATATTCAAACAAGTTTTTGGCATTAAAAAAAAATAATCTAATTCCCAAGTCAAGTCACTGTGCACTTAACATTTTGTTTAGCTAATAAAATTATCTTACTCTGGAATACATCTTCCTGATTTTTATGTGTAAATAACAGAATTAAAAGTTTTTGTCTGTGTCACAGCATACTGCCGAGACATGAACACTGAGAATAAGCAGGAAGGATATTGAACAAATGTAATCACTTATATTTAATAACTGGAGACTGTATGGGGCATTCCCTTATTAAATATTTACCATCTGCTAGAAAACCAGATGGTCGAGTTGTTCTTTGATAATATGGTTCACAATAATATATTAGCTTTGCTTTGCTATAAACAAAATTTTTTTTAAAATGAAAAGAAAAACAATCTTTTTACATCAAGATTTTAACCATTAAATTTTAAGTTTTTAAAAGCTAAATTTATTATGATCAGTTACTAGGACTAATTTTCCTCAAAAAGCTACAAATTATTTGAATAGGAAAAATTGAGCCAAAATGATTGCCACATTTAGGTGCATTGGAATATCTAAAGACTGTGCTAAATAATGAATACTGAGATATTATAATTTGTTCAATCTATTTGAGATCCAGAGAACTGTGTCTATTTGACCCATTAACTCAATATAGAAAGGCCAAAAAAATTTCACTTTCCAGTTATCACCTGAAACTACTGGGTATTAAAGATAACAAATGTGTATCTATAGTAGATATGAGTCATATGCATTATATGATTACTCTTCACTTTGCCTGCCTATAAAGAATTAAATTTTTTTCAATTTTGATAATAAAAAGTATATTAATGCAATATTATGTTTAAGTAAGTTTGAATTGTCTACCCAATGCTGAACTTATGTGGGTCTCTGTAAATCAAAATGTAAATGTAGTGAAATTCAGCCAGGGAATGGTGGCGTTCGTAATCTGTCACTAGCATGCATTAGTATAAACCTAGAGAAAAACAACACATTTATTTACAGAAATATAAGATATTTTATCAGCATTGCACAGAAAAATGAAAAATAGCTTGTGAAAAATCATGATTAATTTACACAGTCTTGGAAATAATTTGTACCTTGTGAATGCCCTCCTTTTGTTACCCTTCTAGAGTTAATACTCTTTACTCTTCCATCAGTAACTATATCATAGTGAAGTTGTGTGAAACAACACCTATAAAATTTGATGTTGAGTGTATAACTAATTCTACATATTTAAAATATGTACAAATAAAAACAAAAGGAAATTGGTCTCAAAGAATATATTTAAAATTTCATTATGGCTATAGCCTTTTCAACTCGATTCTGGTCCATTTTTTTCTCTTTTGTGATTGCATTATTATAATATTAGTGTTTTACATATTTTTCTGTAGGACTTAGGTGTTGTGTTGTATAATAACCAAAGCAAGACAAAAATAACAATCTGAGTAAATTGTACACATCTCTTTCAAGGCCCACAGAGAGGAGAAATAAGCAGCTCCTTACTTGGTGTGGCTTAAAGACAAATCTTACCAAAATTCTTTCCTCCTCCAGGACAATACTTTATTTGAAATTCCCAGGATTTATCTAAGTGACTTTAAGTTACAATATGCCAGAAGACTTTTTATGAAACTAGCTATTTCTTGGTAAGTTGTAGAGAGAGAGGAACACAGTTTACTAATTTTTTGAGAGGAAAAGGGACTAAAGTGTCTGGAAGCTGAGGAAGCTGTTACACTTTTAAGTCTTCAGCATTATCATGTCTCATTAGGTTCATGGATACCTTGTGTTACGGACTGTGTCCACACAAAATTCATAACTGAAGTCCTAATCCCCAGTAGTGCTGTATCTGAATACACGGACTCTAAGGAATTTTTTTAAATGTGGAGAGAAATACAAAAAGAAAAAGAAAAAGACCAACCTAGAATTCTGAATCCCTATGAACTTATCTTTCAACAGTGAAAGAAAAATGAAGACTTTCTCAGCAAACAGAAACTGAAGGAATTTGTTACCAGGAGATCTGCCTTGCAAGAAATGTTAAAATAAGTTCTTTAGAGAGAAGACGAATGATATAGTTCAGAAACTCATACTTACATAAAGAAAGGAAGAACATCTGAGAAGGAATAAGTGAAAGTAAAAGAAAAACTTTTCTTATTCTCAACAAATCTAACAGATAACAATCTGTTCAAGATAATAGTAATAATGTATTCAAATATACATAATTGTGTATATATATGTGTATATATATATATGTATACACACACACACACACACACACACGCCTATGTATGTTTGTAGCTGGTTGAAGGAAAATAGATAAGAGCTGTTGAAATGAATTCAATTCAAACAGGTTAACAGAAAGCAGATGAAAGGTAAAGAAGAAACCTGGGAAATATTAAAGAAGTCAGGTAGGACCTGTGACCAAATATTAAACTGTGCATGTGCAGGGGAGAATTTTCAAGGCCATGCAGAAGAGAGCTGCTTGATGTTAAACAGAAATGCTGTTGGTTGTACAAGAGTAGGAGAATTTGGAGTCACAAATGGCCAGGATGGAAAGATGTCAAAAATATGACTTCATGTGGGAGACCAGAAATGCCATGCTTTAAAAATAAGGAACATCTCTAAAGTAAAGGCTACCCTAGGCCCACAATAAAGAAGCCTAAAGCCAAGCATGGAACAGATCAAGATTGGGTGGCAAGTAAGCTGA
This sequence comes from Monodon monoceros, assembly GCF_005190385.1. Lineage (NCBI taxonomy): Eukaryota > Metazoa > Chordata > Mammalia > Artiodactyla > Monodontidae > Monodon > Monodon monoceros. Next base: position 48,367,486 of record NW_021703772.1, read on the forward strand.
TGACTTATAGAGGACAATAAAAAACAATCTTTAAAGAAAGAAACATTCTACAGTCTACAATGTGACATCAACAATATAATGGTATGATTTTAAAATGTATTAGATTTATGGAAAAGTAGGATCTTGTGGCTAATAATAAGAAAAATGAGTCAACAGAAATTGATTGAGGAATGTCACAGATACAGGAATAAGCAGAGATGGACTTTAAAATAGCTATTAAAATTTATATATGTTAAATATAAAACAGAAGCCTGGATCAGATCCTGGAACAAAAAAGGACATTAGTGGAAAAAAAAGGTGGACTTTCAAGACTGTGGGGGAGTAAGATGTAGAGATCACATTCCTCCCCACAAATACATCAAAAATACATCTACATGTGGAACAACCCCTACAGAACACCTACTGAATGCTGGCAGAAGACTTCAGACTTCCCAAAAGGCAAGAAAATCCCACATACCTGGGTAGGCCAAAAGAAAAAAGAGACAAAAAATAGGAACAAGACCTGCATCTCTGGGAGGGAGCCGTGAAGGAGGAAAAGTTTCCACACATTAGGAAGCCCCTTCATGGGTGTAGATGGTGGGAGGGTGGAGGGGAAAATTCGGAGCCATGGAGGAGAGTGCAGCAACAGGTGTGCAGAGAGCAACGCGGAGAGATTCCTGCACAGAGGATGGGTGTCGGCCAGCACTCACCAGCCTGAGAGGCTTGTCTGCTAACCCAACAGTCTGGGAGATGGCTGGGAGCTGAGGCTCGGGCTTTGGAGTTCAGATCCCAGGGAGAGGACTGGGGTTGGCTGGGTGAAGAAAGCCCGAAGGGGGCTAGTGTGCCACAGCTAGCAAGGAGGGAGTCCAAGAAAAAGTCTGGACCTGCCTAAGAGGCAAGAAACCATTGTTTCCTTGTGCGTGAGGAGAGAGGATTCCTTCCCTGTCTTCCCACAAAAGGCAGAGCATTGCCTAAAGGAGCTCCAGAGACAGGCACAAGCCACAGCTATCAGCTTGGACCCCAGAGATGGACATGAAACTCTAATGCTGCTGCTGTGGCCACCAAGAATCCTGTGTGCAAGCACAGGTCACTTCCTGCCCCCCCTTCCCAGGAGCCCTGTGCAGCCCACCACTGCCAGGGTCCTGTGATCCAGGGACAACTTCCTTGGGAGAACACATGGTGCATCTCAGGCTGTTGCAATGTCACACCGGGCTCTGCCATCACAGGCTTGCCCCGCATTCCAATTATAGCTACCATAATTATCCCTCCCCCCTAGCATGAGTGAGCCAGAGCCCCCTAATCAGCCACACCTTAAACCTGTCCTGTCTGGGAGGGAACAGAAGCCTGAGAGAAACCTACACCCAGAAGTGGGGCTAAAACCAAAGCCGAAGCCCAGGAGCTGTGCAAACAAAGAAGAGAAAGGAAACTTTCTCCGTGCAGACTCAGGAGCAGTGAATTAAACCACCACAATCAACTTGAGGTACCCTGCATCTGTGGAATACCTGAATAGACAACGAATCAACCCAAAATTGAGGCAGTGAACTTTGGGAGCACTGTAGACTTGGGGTTTGCTGTATGTGACTGACTTGTTTCTGATTTTTATGTTTATCATAGTATAGTTTTTAGCACTTAATGCCATTTGTGGATTTGTTTATTGTTTTGGTTGCTCTTTTTTAAATAATCTTTTATTTTAATATTTTTAAAATTTATTTATTTATTTATTATTTTTTCTTTCTTTTTTTCTCCCTTTTCTTCTGAGGATGTGGCTGACAGGGTCTTGGTGCTCTGGCCTGGTGTCAGGCCTGAGTCTCTGAGGTGAGAGAGCCAAGTTCAGGATATTGGACCACCAGAGACTTCCCTGCCCCACGTAATATCTATCGGTGATCTCTCCCAGAGATCTCCATCTCAACACTAAGACCCAGCTCCACTCAATGCCAGCAAGCTCCAGTGCTGGAAACACCATGCCAAACAACTAGCAAGACAGGAACACAACACCATCCATTAGCAGGGAGGCTGCCTTCAATCATACTAAGTTCACAGGCACCCCAAGAAACACCATCTGTTGTAGCCCTGCCCAGAAGAAAGACAAGATCCAGCCCCACCTACCAGAACACAGGCCCCAGTCCCCCCCACCAGGAAGCCTACACAAGCCACTGAACCAACCTTACCCACTGGGGCAGACACCAACAAACAACAGGAATTACAAACCTGCAGCCTGCGAAAAGGACACCCCAAACACAGTAAGTTAAGCAACATGAGAAGACAGAGAAATATGCAGCAGATGAAGGAGCAAGGTAAAAACCCACCACACCAAACAAATGAAGAGAAAATAGGCAGTCTACCAGAAAAATAATTCAGAGTAATGATAGTAAAGATGATCAAAAATCTTGAAAATAGAATGGAGAAAATACAAGAAATATTTAACAAGAATCTAGAGAACTAAAAGCAAACAAACAAATGATGAACAACACAATAAGTGAAATAAGGAAACACAAGCTTTAAATGACACATTAAACAAGATGGACTTAATTGATATTTATAGGACATTCCATCCCAAAACAACAGAATATACTTTCTTCTCAAGTGCTCATGAAACATTCTCCAGTATAGCTATCTTGCGTCACATATCAAACATTGGTAAATTTAAGAAAATTGTAATCGTATCAAGTTCTTTTCTGAACACAATGCTATGAGACTAGATATCAACAACAGGAAAAAAATTGTAAAAAATACAAACACATGGAGGCTAAACAGTACACTACTAAATAACCAAGACATCACTGAAGAAATCAAAGAGGAAATCAAAAAATACCTAGAAACAAATGACAATGAAAACACCATGACACAAAGCCTATGTGATGGAGCAAAAGCAGTTCAAAGAGAGAAGTTTATAGCAATACAATCTTATCTCAAGAAACAAGAAAAATCTCAAATAAACAATGTAAGCTTACACCTCAAGCAATTAGGAAAAAACCCCTGAAAGTTAGCAGAAGGAAAGAAATCATAAAGATCAGAAGTAAATGAAAAAGAAATGAAGTAAACAATAGCAAACATCAATAAAACTAAAAGCAAGTTCTTTGAGAAGATAAACAAGATTGATAAACCACTAGCCAAGCCAGACTCATCAAGAAAAAAATGGAGAAGACTCACATCAACAGAATTGGAAATGAAAAAGGAGAAGCAACAACAGACACTGCAGAAATACAAAGAGTCATGAGGGATTACTACAAGCAACTATATGCCAATAAAATGGACAACCTGGAAGAAATACACAAATTCTTAGAAAAGCACAGCCTTCCGAGACTGAACCGGGAAGAAATAGAAAATATAAAGAAACCAGCCACAAGCACTGATATTGAAACTGTGATTAAAAATCTTCTAACAAACAAAAGTCCAGGACCAGATGGCTTCACAGGCGAATTCTGTCAAACATTTAGAGAAGAGCTAACCCCCATCCTTCTCAAACTCTTCCAAAAAATTGCAGATGAAGGAACACTCCCAAACTCATTCTATGAGGCCACCATCACCCTGATACCAAAACGAGACAAAGATACTACAAAAAAAGAAAATTACAGACCAATATCACTGATGAATATAGATGCAAAAATCCTCAACAAAATACTAGCAAACAGAATCAAACAGCACATTAAAAAGATCATACATCATGATCAAGTGGAGTTTATCCCAGGAATGCAAAGATTCTTCAATATATGCAAATCAATCAATGTGATACACCATATTAACAACCTGAAAGGTAAAAACCATATGATAATCTCAATAGATGCAGAGAAAGCTTTTGACAAAATTCAACACCCATTTATGATAAAAACTCTTCAGAAAGTAGGCATAGAGAGAATTTACCTCAACATAATAAAGGTCATATATGACAAACCCACAGCCAACATCATTCTCAATGGTGAAAAATTGAAACCATTTCCTCTAAAATCAGGAACAATACAAGGATGTCCACTCTCACCACTATTATTCAACATAGTTTAGGAAGTTTTAGACACAGCAATCAGAGAGGAAATAGAAATAAAAGGAATCCAAATCAGAAAAGAAGAATTAAAGCTGTCACTCTTTGCAGACGTCAAGATACTCTATGTAGAGAATGCTAAAGATACTACTAGAAAACTACTAGTACTAATCAATGAATTTGGTAAGTTAGCAGGATACAAAATTAATGCACAGACATCTCTTGCATTCCTATACATTGATGATGAAAAATATGAAAGAGAAATTAAGGAAACACTCCCATTTACCACTGCAACAAAAAGAATAAAATACCTAGGAATAAACTTACCTAAGGAGACAAAAAACGTATACGCAGAAAACTATAAGACACTGAAGAAAGTAATTAAAGATGATACAAACAGGTGGAGAGATATACCATGTTCTTGGATTAGAAGAGTCAACTTTGTGAAAACGACTATACTACCCAAAGCAATCTACAGATTCAGTATAATTCCTTTCAAACTACCAATGGCATTTTTCACAGAACTAGAACAAAAAATTTCACAATTTATATGGAAACACAAAAGACCCTGAATAGGCAAAGCAATCCTGAGAAAGAAATATGGAGCTGGAGGAATCAGACTCCCTGCCTTCAGACTAAACTACAAAGCTACAGTAGTCAAGACAGTATGGTATTGGCATAAAAAGAGAGATATAGATCAATGGAACAGGATAGAAAGCCCAGATATAAACCCATGCACATATGGTCACCTTATCATTGATAAAGGAGACAAAAATATACAATGGAGGAAAGACAGCCTCTTCAATAAATGATGCCAGGAAGACAGGACAGCTACATCTAAAAGAATGAAATTAGAACACTTCCTAACACCATACTCAAAAATAAACTCATGATGGATTAATGACCTAAATGTAAATCCAGACACTGTAAAACTCTTAGAGGAAAACATAGGCAGAACACTCTATGACATAAATCACAGCAAGATACTTTTTGACCCACCCCCTAGAGAAATGGGAATAAAAACAAAAAGAAACAAATGGGACTTAATGAAACTTTTGCACAGCAAATGAAAGCATAAAGAAGATGAAAAGACAGCCCTCAGAATGGGAGAAAATATTTGCAAATGAAGCAACTGATGAATGATTAATCTCCAAAATATATAAGCAGCTCATGCAGCTCAATATCAATAAAACAAACAACCCAACCCAAAAATAGGCAGAAGATCTAAACAGACATTTCTCCAAAGTAGATATATAGATTGCCAACAAACACATGAAAGGTTGCTCAACATCACTAATCATTAGAGAAATACAAATCAAAACTATAGTGAGGCATCACCTCACACCAGTCAGATAGGCTGTCATCAAAATCTACAAACAATAAATGCTGGAGAGGTTGTGGACAAAATGGAACCCTCCTGCACTGTTGTTGGGAATGTAAATTGATACAGCCATTATAGAGGACAGTGTGGAGATTCCTTAAAAAACTAAAAATAGAACTGCCATATGACCCAGAAATCCCAGTATGGGGCATATACCCTGAGAAAAGCATAATTCAAAAAGAGTCATGTACCACAATGTTCATTGCAGCACTATTTACAATTGCCAGGACATGGAAGCAACCTAAGTGTCCATCAACAGATGAATGGATAAAGATGTGGCACATTTATACAATGGAATATTATTCATCCATGAAAATAAATGAAACAGAGTTATTTTAAGTGATGTGGATGGACCTAGAGTCTGTCATACAGAGTGAAATAAGTCAGAGAGAAAAAAACAAATACCATATGCTAACACATGTATATAGAAACCAAAAAAAAAACAAACCAGTTTCTGATGAACCTAGAGGCAGGACAGGGTTCAAGACGGAGACATAGAGTATGGACTTGATGACACGGAGAGGGGGAAGTGTAAGCTGGGACGAAATGAAAGAGTAGCATTGACATATATACACTACCAAATGTGAAATAGATAGCTAGTGGGAAGCAGCTGCATCGCACAGGGAGATCAGTTCAGTGCTTTGTTACCACCTAGAGAAGTGGTGTAGGGATGGTGGGAGGGAGACAGATGAGGGAGGAAATATGGGGATATATGTATACATATAGCAGAAACTTTGTTATACAGCAGAAACTAACACAACATTGTAAAGCAATTATACTCCAATAAAGATGTTTAAAAAACTTGTTCTCTAAACAAAATCTGGAGTTTTTAGTTGATAGTAATATACCAATGTTAATATATTAGTTTTGACAAACAAACCATGGCTGTATAGAATGCTAACCATAGGAGAAACTAGAAGCGTATATAGAAACTATATTATCCTTGTAACTTTTCTGTAAATCTAAAGTCTTTTCAAATTAAAAGCTTTTATATATATATAAATCCATATATATATGGATTTAAAAGTAAAATAAGGGCATAGGGAGTGAATAGAAGATAGGTAATTTTAGTAGGTAAATGGATTGTAAATTAAAAAATAACAAAATAAAAAATTTAACAGTGAAAAGCAAAAGGTGTGCAGAAAACCCAGAAAAGCCTAAAACGAAGAGCCAATAACAGCCTCAGGAATTGGAGTTTTCCAACATAAACCTTAAAGTAATTATGATAAATATGTTTAAAACAATTGATAAAGAGTTAGAGAACACAATTAAAATTTTGTAGATAGAGTACTCCACTTCTGGTCAGTATGTATTAACAAGGACCAGATTTATGATCCTGCTTGAAAAAAAGCAAAAAGTGTGTGTGTGTGTGTGTGTGTGTGTGTGTGTGTGTGTGTGATGATTTTAAAGACATTGGGCATAAGGCAATACATGGCAATGTATTAGGTTTCTGGGGCTTCTGTAACAAACCATCAAACTGGATGGCTTCAGCAACAGAATTTTGCTGCCTCAAAGTTCTGGAGACCAGAAATTCAAAATCAAGGTGTCAATAGGGTTGTTTTCCTTTGGAGGGCTGTGAGGGAAAGAACTATTCCAGGCTTGTTTCCTAGCTTTTTGTAGCCTCAAGTGTTCCTTGATTTATAGAGGGCATTATTCCTGTGTCTTCATGTCTTCCCTCTGTACATGTCTGTCTATGTCCAAAATCCCCTTTTTATATGAACACCATTCATATCAAATTAAGGCGCACCCTAAAGACCTCATTTTAACTTGATCACTTACCTATTGCCAAATAAGATCACATTCTCATGTACTGAGGGTTAGGACTTAAACTCAACCTGTAACAAGCAACTAAGGAGAGTAATTCTGAGACCAGAAACAAAGAAAAAATGCCATGTGAGTGCTACAATTGCTTTAGCCTACAGATTTGAGGCCACTTCTAAGGAAGCAGAAGAGAGGGTAACTCAGATGGAACCCAGTGAACTCCTGGACTGAGGGGATGAAATAGATGAACCAAGATGGGTAAAGTTCATAGGACAGGGAATCAGAGTAGAGACAGCTGCACCAGAGCAACGCTTGCCATTTGGAGGAGACATATTGAGTTTTCAGTTGAGTACTTGTAAGCACGAACATGAGAGGAAACTACCAGAAACTGGGAAAGGTCCACATAAAAGAATTCAGTGTAATAGTACCCAGTGTTCACCCAGGGCCAGAGAGAGTTCCTGTCCCCACAAACCAGAATGGAGAACTTTAGAATTCCTGGAGCATTGGGTAGAGTATAGAGAGGGCTCTTATATAAGCAGTTGAGAAATATTAGCCTTAGACTGAGCACACTTAGGTCTCACTTTTTATAAAAAAAGCACTACTTGACATTATTAAACTGTTTCCAAGTAACTTAACTGTGGACAAGAACCACAAGAGATGAGAATACTTACATGAATAAAAAATGTCCAGAGCCAAACAAGGTAAAATTCACAATGTCTGGCATATAATAAAAAAAATTACCAGGCAAGCTAAGAAGCAGGAGAATATTACCTATAATGTGTATAAATATCAGTCAATCTTAAACCAACTGCAAACTGACACAGATATTAAAATTTACAGAGAAAGATATTGAAAGTGATTATAACTCTACTCCATATGTTCAAAAATTAAGTGGAGACGTGGATAATATGGAAAAGATCTAAATCAAATATCTAGAGATGAAGATTGTACTATATGAAATGAAAGATTCACTGTATGGGCTTGATAGCGTATTTGTTATTACAAAAAAAGATTAGTGAATTTGAAAAGGTAAATTAAGTACTATCCAATATAAAACACATAGAATAAAGAATAAAAACAAAATGAACATAGCATTAGTGAGATGAGTGAGAGCTTCAAACAGAACTTTGGCAAGTCAATAAGAAACAGACAACCCAATAGAAAAATGGAAAAGGACTTCAGCAGGCTCCAGTTAAAAAAAAAAAAAAGATATCCAAATGTGAATTATCGTTATCAAGCATCAAGGCAATACAGATTAAAATCACAAAGGAAAAGAAAGATTAGTGAGTTGACAAGGATTAGAACAACTCCCACTCTTGGTGGTAGTGTTAACTAATACAACTGTTTTGGCAAATTGTTTAGGAATATCTAATAAAGCTGAGCATATGCATACCTTGTGGCCCAGCATTAATAATCCTAGGTAGATACTTAACAAAAAAATGCACACACTCACATACATACAAACTTCCCCAAATACATGTGCATGGATGTTCATGGATACATTATTTTGAATAGCCCCAAATTTAAAACTATCTTTCAACATTAGAATGGATGGATAATTGATCGTATATTCATGCAATATAATATTAGAGAGCAATGACAATTAGTGAACTACTACTACTTACAACACTATCAATACAATTAGCAAAACAGACACAAACCATTCATACTCTTTGATTTCAGTTATATAAAGTTCATAAAAAATATGATTTAGGATGCTAAAAGTAAATTTGGCTGGGTAATGTTCATCAAAGTTCTGTGTAAAATATTGAAAAGACAAACCACAGATGGGAAGGAGTTATTGGCAACATGTATAAATATATATAACTTAAAATGGATTGGTGTAAGTATATATTAAATCTTTTTTAAACAAATATGAACAAAGACAAATTCAGAAGAAAAAATAAGCAAAAGACCTGAGAAAGTACTTAATAAAAGGGAGAAACCCTAATGGCAAATAAAAACTAAAATTTATTAGCCACACTGATAATCAAATAAATGCAAAAATAACAATGAAAACAAACAAAATAAATGAGATACTATTTTTACCCATTCAAAGTTACTAAATACACAAAAAAATTTTTAAATTGATAACATCAAGTATTGACAATTGTGTAGAAAACTGGAAGCCTTATACGCTGCTTGCATGAATGTAAATTAGTGCAACCATTTTGAGAAAGAAATTCACTTTATATAGTAAGTTTTACAATGTGTATACTTAAAACTTAGCAATCCACTCCTGGGTTTGCACCCTAGAGAAAAACTTGCACATATCCAGGAAAAGATATAAAGACAATTTATAGCAGAATTCTTCGTGATAGCAAAATACTGAAACCTATTCAAATGTCCATTAATATCAGAATAGATGAATCAATTTCTCAGTTTATTCATCCCATGGAATATCAGCAGTGGAAATGTGTAAATTACAACTTGCAATAATATAAATACATCTCAGACACATAATGTTAAATGCAAAAAGCAAGGTATAAAAATACACATGTAGTATGGTTGTAAAAATTTTTACAAAGAACAAAAATCTATAATATATATTATATGTATATTATATATGTATATTATATATACAGACATATATTATATATATATTATATACAGTCATATTATGTCTATATATAAAGTGTATGATAGAACTGTGACAAAATAAGAGAAAATATTAAATATTAAGGACTCAAGATATTGCTCACCTCTTAGGTAAGAGAGGGAAATGAGATCAAATAAGAGCTCACAAGAGCTGACAGATTTGAAGGGGTACTTTAAAAAAAACACCTCAAAGATACACAGGGGGCTTCCCTGGTGGCACAGTGGTTGAGAATCTGCCTGCCAATGCAGGGGACACGGGTTCGAGCCCTGGTCTGGGAAGATCCAACATGCTGCGGAGCAACTAGGCCCGTGTGCCACAACTACTGAGCCTGCGCGTCTGGAGCTTCAGCTCTGCAACAAGAGAGGCCACGACAGTGAGAGGCCCACGCACCGCGATGAAGAGTGGCCCCTGCTCGCCACAACTAGAGAAAGCCCATGCACAGAAACGAAGACCCAACACAGCCAAAAATAAATAAATAAAATTTTAAAAAAAAGAAAAGATACGCAGGTATTATTTGTTTTATAACTCTTTAACCTACACATACACACTACATAAACATTCTATTGCATCTAGTAGTATTAAATATAAAGAATTTTGAATGTTATAGAATGCAATAACAAAAGAATTTCTCATAATAAAATATGCACAGAGACTTTTAATTCTTTATTCTGTGTAAGTATATTTCACCAGAGGAGCATTCAATGTGTATTTGCATAGCAACTCATCACATTTCAGTTAGTAAATATAGATAAACTGAAGCATTAACTTCAAAATATAATTATAGCAGAACATAATTAGACTTTCATTCATGTGCCTTTCATGGATCCTGACACCCCATGAAGAGCCCTCTGTGGTCCCACTCCACCTGCTGATCCTCATATGGTGTCATCTGTACAAGTCACATGATCCCCATCCTACCATTAAAGACGATTGGACACCTGAAAAGCAGGTAACCCAAGCTACATTTGGGTGTTTGGTCATTGTGAATTGTACCCTGTGAAAATATAGGTGGAATATCATAGTTTTGCATTCTCAGGGAGATGAAATGAGAAATATAAACTCAATCAACCCTTAGCAGGAGTTGAAACTGAAAACATACATGAGCTAGAAGATACCATGGTGTAATGATTTTAATCTGAAGTTATGAAAAAGTAGAAACTAAGAGTAAAATAATCCTATGAGGAATGAAAAGATAAAAAAGTAGTAGAGAATAAATCATCTGTTAGGAAAGGTCAAAGGAAATGGGCACCTATAGAGTAAATCATTCATATCAGTGATGAAAAACTGAAGCTTAAATCCATATACTTATTTGGCTGAGATCTCTAAAATGCCTTACACTCAGGTCCCCTCTTCTGTTTCTGAAATTCTGAGGTTCTTTGACCTTTCCTAGCTTCTTATACATACATGATTTTACAATATAGCTTGCTTTTCTTGTGTCAACTTTAATTACATTAGCAGTGCTGACAGCATATGATAAGACCACTAAGAATAGCATTTGTAACATTTCTACCCAAACTATAATCTTAAATGTGAGGCAAAGTATCAATAATGTGAATATGTGTGCATCTCTGTGCATGTGTATATGCACATACTCATACATATATATGTATACTTGGATACATAAAATTAGCTTTAATCTGAAATCTGTGTATTAATCTGACTGATTCTGTTATTTGGGCTTACTGCCAAATAAATTTTTAAAAATCTACATCATGGTATATGCAGATGATATTGCCTATCTGTTCCTGGACTTTTATGATGGACCAGAGTGCAAAAGGTAGTTCATTTTATACTATTCATCAAAAAGCTATTGCCTAGAATGTAAGATATGACACCCCCCAACAAAAAATCCACCTGTGCCAAGTTCTGCATTAAGAATATGAATTATGTGGCAGCAGATATAGTTATGTTCAAGTGTATGCATATTTTGGCAACACTTTACATCAACCTGGATCTGCTTGACATAAGAATAGGCATATTTATGTTCTCTTTGTTGAATAACGATAATGTAATATTTATAGTGTGAAAGGCATGCTTTTATTCTGATGCACATTACATTTATTAATTATACTTGCATGTAGAGAAGGGTGAAAAGATTGATGAACATGATTGATCCCTGTCTGAACACACTGCTCTACATAATTCTCTTATTGCTTTACATGGGAAAGCCCCAACTACCTTTATTTCTAAAATCCTAAATCCTATCTAAAGCATTTTGGGTTATTGGAAAAAACTCATTTTCACACCGGTTTACAGTAAAAATTTCCCAGATTCAGATCCTGTAATACTAATACAAAGTGTATGTATTTTCTCTATTCTTACCACTACTTTTACAGTAATCTTTAAACCAAAAACACAGGAATAGAATAAGACCAATATTTAAAATCAGGCTTTAAGAAAATATGTGCTCCATGCTGTATCTGCCCAGTGTAAGAACTTAGAGAAATCTTGGATGTTTTGAGATTTTCATTTTGTAGAGAGTGTTCTTAATAGTATATGGCCACTTTCAAATCATTACTTCAGTAACAGATTTTCATTTACACTTGGTATGTGTGTAATCCACAATGATGTGGATGAATTTCACATAAACTGCTAAAATCCATAGATGCATATGAAAGGTATTTTGTAGCTCAGCATTTCTGAAACTGTGTTTCACAGTCACTAGTTCTTGGGATATCATTAGTTTCTATGTAAAGCTAAGAACAATAGTCAAAGGTGATGGGGAATGCTAAGTTATGAACAAATTAAAGAGATTTCTTAATTTTAGAATTCTTCATAACAAGTAATATGCATGGTGCATAGCTAAGAGAAGAATGCCCCCATGTAAGGCTATCAAATTTATTTGACCACTATTTGTTTTCTTTTTTTAACCAGATTAAACAGCCTACTTAAAATTGTCTTAAATAAAATTTTCTACCAACTGTACTCTTCTACCAACTTTATCCTTTCAGGATGGTTATTTTTATAGTCCAGATTAATTGAAAATTGTTTAGAAATGAGTGTTTCCTGCTTGATATTAAACTTCAAATTCTAATAGAAGAATTTATGAATGAATAGTACACCATGCAGTACATTAATGTAAGACTCTCAGCAAAACCATAGATCTCACAGAGTTTATTGTCTTAGCTAGCAGTTCCTATTTTCTAAATGTAGATTTTGGATGCAGAGATATTTGAGAAACAATCCTAGTAGAGGGTCTTTTTAGATGGTTATGATTTGTTTGTCTTTTTTTTTTTAACATCTTTATTGGGGTATAATTGCTTTACAATGGTGTGTTAGTTTCTGTCCCATAACAAAGTGAATCAGTTATACATATACATATGTTCCCATGTCTTCCCTCTTGCGTCTCCCTCCCTCCCACCCTCCCTATCTCACCCCTCCAGGCTGCCACAAAGCACCGAGCCAATATCCCTGTGCCATGAGGCTGCTGCCCACTAGCTATCTACTTTACTACGTTTGTTAGTGTGTATATGTCCATGACTCTCTCTCGCCCTGTCACAGCTCACCCTTCCCCTTCCCCATATCCTCAAGTCCGTTCTCCAGTAGGTCTGCGTCTTTATTCCTGTCTTACCCCTAGGTTCTTCATGACATTTTTTTCCCCTTAAATTCCATATATATGTGTTAGCACACGGTATTTGTCTTTTTCTTTCTGACTTACTTCACTCTGTATGACAGACTCTAGGTCTATCCATCTCATTACAAATAGCTCAATTTCATTTCTTTTTAAGGCTGAGTAATATTCCATTGTATATATGTGCCACATCTTCTTTATCCATTCATCCAATGATGGGCACTTAGGTTGTTTCCATCTCCGGGCTATTGTAAATAGAGCTGCAATGAACATTTTGGTACATGACTCTTTTTGAATTTTGGTTTTCTCAGGGTATATGCCCAGTAGTGGGATTGCTGGGTCATATGGTAATTCTATTTGTAGTTTTTTAAGGAGCCTCCATACTGTTCTCCATAGTGGCTGAACCAATTCACATTCCCACCAGCAGTGCAAGAGTGTTCCCTTTTCTCCACACCCTCTCCAGCATTTATAGTTTCTAGATTTTTTGATGATGGCCATTCTGACTGGTGTGAGATGATATCTCATTGTAGTTTTGATTTGCATTTCTCTAATGATTAATGATGTTGAGCATTCTTTCATGTGTTTGTTGGCAGTCTGTATATCTTCTTTGGAGAAATGTCTATTTAGGTCTTCTGCCCATTTTTGGATTGGGTTGTTTGTTTTTTTGTTATTGAGCTGCATGAGCTGCTTGTAAATTTTGGAGATTAATCCTTTGTCAGTTGCTTCATTTGCAAGTATTTTCTCCCATTCTGAGGGTTGTCTTTTGGTCTTGTTTATGGTTTCCTTTGCTGTGCAAAAACTTTGAAGTTTCATTAGGTCCCATTTGTTTATTGTTGTTTTTATTTCAATTACTCTAGGAGGTGGGTCAGAAAGGATCTTGCTGTGATTTATGTCATAGAGTGTTCTGCCTATGTTTTCCTCTAAGAGTTTGATAGTTTCTGGCCTTACATTTAGGTCTTTAATCCATTTTGACCTTATTTTTGTGTATGGTGTTAGGGAGTGATCTAATCTCATACTTTTACATGTACCTGTCCAGTTTTCCCAGCACCATTTATTGAAGAGGCTGTCCTTTCTCCACTGTACATTCCTGCCACCTTTATCAAAGATAAGGTGTCCATATGTGCGTGGGTTTATCTCTGGGCTTTCTATCCTGTTCCATTGATCTATCTTTCTGTTTTTGTGCCAGTACCATACTGTCTTGATTACTGTAGCTTTGTAGTATAGTCTGAAGTCAGGGAGCCTGATTCCTCCAGCTCCTTTTTTCGTTCTCAAGATTGCTTTGGCTATTCAGGGTCTTTTGTGTTTCCATACAAATGGCGAAATTTTTTGTTCTAGTTCTGTGAAAAATGCCGGTGGTAGTTTGATAGGGATTGCATTGAATCTGTAGATTGCTTTGGGTAGTAGAGTCATTTTCACTATGTTGATTTTTCCAATCCAAGAACATGGTATATCTCTCCATCTATTTGTATCATCTTTAATTTCCTTCATCAGTGTCTTATAATTTTCTGCATACAGGTCTTTTGTCTCCTTAGGTAGGTTTATTTCTAGATATTTTATTCTTTTTGTTGCAATGGTAAATGGGAGTGTTTTCTTGATTTCACTTTCAGATTTTTCATCATTAGTATATAGGAATGCCAGAGATTTCTGTGCATTAATTTTGTATCCTGCTACTTTACGAAATTCATTGACTAGCTCTAGTAGTTTTCTGGTAGCATCTTTAGGATTCTCTATGTATAGTATCATGTCATCTGCAAACAGTGACAGCTCTACTTCTTCTTTTCCAATTTGGATTCCTTTTATTTCCTTTTCTTCTCTGATTGCTGTGGCTAAAACTTCCAAAACTATGTTGAATAAGAGTGGTGAGAGTGGGCAACCTTGTCTTGTTCCTGATCTTAGTGGAAATGCTTTCAGTTTTTCACCATTGAGGATGATGTTTGCTGTGGGCTTGTCATATATGGCCTTTATTATGTTGAGGAAAGTTCCTTCTATGCCTACTTTCTGGAGGGTTTTTATCATAAATGGGTGTTGAATTTTGTCCAAAGGTTTCTCTGCATCTATTGAGATGATCATATCGTTTTTCTCCTTCAATTTGTTAATATGGTTTATCACATTGATAGATTTGCGTATATTGAAGAATCCTTGCGTTCCTGGAATAAACCCCACTTGATCATGGTGTATGATTGTTTTAATGTTCTGTTGGATTCTGTTTGCTAGTATTTTGTTGAGGATTTTTGCATCTATGTTCATCAGTGATATTGGCCTGTAGTTTCCTTTCTTTGTTACATCCTTGTCTGGTTTTGGTATCAAGGTGATGGTGGTCTCATAGAAGGAATTTGGGAGTGTTCCTCCCTCTGCTATATTTTGCAAGAGTTTGAGAAGGATAGATGTTAGCTCTTCTCTAAATGTTTGATAGAATTCGCCTGTGAAGCCATCTGGTCCTGGGCTTTTGTTTGTTGGAAGGTTTTTAATCACAGTTTCAATTTCAGTGCTTGTGATTGGTCTGTTCATATTTTCTATTTCTTCCTGATTCAGTCTTGGCAGTTTGTGCATTTCTAAGAATTTGTCCATTTCTTCCAGATTGTCCATTTTATTGGCATAGAGTTGCTTGTAGTAATCTCTCATGATCTTTTTTATTTCTGCAGTGTCAGTTGTTACTTCTCCTTTTTCATTTCTAATTCTATTGATTTGAGTCTTCTCCCTTTTTTTCTTGATGAGTCTGGCTAGTGGTTTATCTATTTTCTTTATCTTCTCAAAGAACCAGCTTTTAGTTTTATTGATCTTTGCTATCGTTTCCTTCATTTCTTTTTCATTTATTTCTGATCTGATTTTTATGATTTCTTTCCTTCTGCTAGCTTTGGGGCTTTTTTGTTCTTCTCTCTCTAATTGCTTGAGGTGCAAGGTTAGGTTGTTTATTCGAGATGTTTCCTGTTTCTTAAGGTGGGCTTGTATTGCTATAAACTTCACCCTTAGAACTGCTTTTGCTGCATCCCATAGGTTTTGGGTCGTTGTGTCTCCATTGTCGTTTGTTTCTAGGTATTTTTTTATTTCCTCTTTGATTTCTTCAGTGATCACTTCATTATTAAGTAGTGCATTGTTTAGCCTCCATGTGTTTGTATTTTTTACAGATCTTTTCCTGTAATTGATATCTAGTCTCATGGCGTTGTGGTCAGAAAAGATGCTTGATACAATTTCAATTTTCTTAAATTTACGAAGGCTTGATTTGTGACCCAAGATATGATCTAACCTGGAGAATGTTCCATGGGCTCTTGAGAAAAATGTGTATTCTGTTGTTTTTGGATGGAGTGTCCTATAAATATCAATTAAGTCCATCTTGTTTAATGTATCATTTAAAGCTTGTGTTTCCTTATTTATTTTCATTTTGGATGATCTGTCCATGGGTGAAAGTGGGGTGTTAAAGTCCCCTACTATGAATGTGTTACTGTCGATTTCCCCTTTTATGGCTGTTAGCATTTGCCTTATGTATTGAGGTGTTGCTATGTTGGGTGCATAAATATTTACAATTGTTATATCTTCTTCTTGGATCGATCCCTTGAGCATTATGTAGTGTTCTTCTTTGTCTCTTTTAATAGTCCTTATTTTAAAGTCTATTTTGTCTGATATGAGAATTGCTACTCCAGCTTTCTTTTGGTTTACATTTGCATGGAATATCTTTTCCATCCCCTTACTTTCAGTCTGTATGTGTCTCTAGGTCTGAAGTGGGTCTCTTGTAGACAGCATATATAAGGGTCTTGTTTTTGTATCCATTCAGCCAATCTGTGTCTTTTGGTGGGAGCATTTAGTCCATTTATATTTAAGGTAATTATCAATATGTATGTTCTTATTCCCATTTTCTTAATTGTTTTGGGTTCGTTATTATAGGTCTTTTCCTTCTCTTGTGTTTCTTGTCTAGAGAAGTTCCTTTAGCATTTGTTGTAAATTGGTTTGGTGGTGGTGAACTCTCTAAGCTTTTGCTTATCTGTAAAGGTTTTAATTTCTCCATCAAATCTGAATGAGATCCTTGCTGGGTAGAGTAGTCTTGGTTGCAGCTTTTTCTCCTTCATCACTTTCAGTATGTCCTGCCACTCCCTTCTGGCTTGTAGGGTTTCTGCTGAGAGATCAGCTGTTAACCTTATGGGGATTCCCTTGTGTGTTATTTTTCCCTTGCTGCTTTTAATATGCTTTCTTTGTATTTAATTTTTGACAGTTTGATTAATATGTGTCTTGGCGTATTTCTCCTTGGATTTATCCTGTATGGGACTCTCTGTGCTTCCTGGACTTGATTAACTATTTCCTTTCCTATATTAGGGAAGTTTTCAACTATAATCTCTTCAAATATTTTCTGAGTCCCTTTCTTTTTCTCTTCTTCTGGAACCCCTATAATTCTAATGTTGGTGCGTTTAATGTTGTCCCAGAGGTCTCTGAGACTGTCCTCAGTTCTTTTCATTCTTTTTTCTTTATTCTGCTCTGCAGCAGTTATTTCCACTATTTTATCTCCCAGGTCACTTACCTGTTCTTCTGCCACAGTTATTCTGCTATTGATCCCATCTAGAGTACTTTTAATTTCATTTATTGTGTTGTTCATCGTTGCTTGTTTCATCTTTATTTCTTCTAGGTCTTTGTTAACTGTTTCTTGCATTTTGTCCATTCTGTTTCCAAGATTTTGGATCATCCTTACTATCATTATTCTGAATTCTTGTTCAGGTAGACTGCCTATTTCCTCTTCATTTGTTAGGTCTGGTGCATTTTTATCTTCCTCCTTTATCTTCTGTGTGTTTTTCTGTCTTCTCATTTTGCTTATCTTACTGTGTTTGGGGTCTCCTTTTTGCCAGCTGGAGGTTCGTAGTACCCGCTGTTTTTGATGTCTGTCTCCAGTGGCTAAGGTTGGTTCAGTGGGTTGTGTAGGCTTCTTGGTGGAGGGGACTAGTGCCTGTGTTGTGGTGGATGAGGCTGGATCTTGTCTCTCTAGTGGGCAGGTTCACGTCTGGTGGTGTGTTTTGGGGTGTCTGTGGCCTTATTATGATTTTAGGCAGCCTCTCTGCTAATGGGTGGGGTTGTGTTCCTGTTTTGCTAGTTGTTTGGCATAGGTTGTCCAGCACTGTGGCTTGCTGGTCGTTGAGTGAAGCTGGGTGCTGGTGTTAAGATGGAGGTCTCTGGGAGATTTTCGCCATTTAATATTATGTGGAGCTGGGAGGTCTCTTGTTGACCAGTGTCCTGAAGTTGGCTCTCCTACCTCAGAGGCAGAGCCCTGACTCCTGGCTGGAGCACCAAGAGTCTTTTATCCACACGGCTCAGAATAAAAGGGAGAAAAAGTAGAGAGAATTAGTAGAAGTATGAGGAAAGAAAGAAGGAAAGGAGGGAAGGAAGGAAGGAAGAGAGAAGCAAAGAAGGAAAGAAGGAAAGAAGGAAAGGAGGGAGGGAGGGAGGGAGGGAGGAAGGAAGGAAGGATGGAGGGAAAGAAGGAAAAAAGACAGAAAGAAAGAAGATACAGTAAAAATAAAATAAAGTATAATAAAGTTATTGAATTAAAAAATACTTATTTAGAAAAAAAAAAAGGGACGGATAGAACCTTAGGACAAATGTTGGAAGCAAAGCTATACAGAGAAAATCTTACACAGAAGCGTACACATACACCCTCACAAAAAGAGGTAAAGGGGGAAAAATCATAAATCTTGCTCTCAGAGACCACCTCCTCAATTTGGGGTGATTCGTTGTCTAAAGGAGGGAAGGAAGGAAAGAAAGAAAGGAAGAAAGAAAGAAAGGACCAAGGTAAAGTATAATAAAGTTATTAAATTTAAAATTAATTATTAAGAAAAATTTTTTTTAAAAAAACCACGGACGGATAGAACCCTAGGACAAGTGGTGGAAGCAAGGCTATACAGACAAGATCTCACACAGAAGCATACACATACACATTCACAAAAAGAGGAAAAGGAAAAAAAAATCATAGATCTCGCTCCTGAAGTCCACCTCCTCAATTTGGGATCATTCCTTGTCTATTCAGGTATTCCACAGACGCAGGGTATATCAAGTTGATTGTGGAGCTTTAATCCGCTGCTTCTGAGGCTGCTGGGAGAGATTTCCCTTTCTCTTCTTTGTTCTCACAGCTCACAGGAGCTCAGCTTTGGATTTGGCCCTGCCTCTGCGTGTAGGTTGCTGGAGGGCGTCTGTTTCTTGCTCAGACAGGATGGGGTTAAAGGAGCCGCTGATTCGGGGGCTCCGGCTCACTCAGGCCGGGGTGGGGGGGGGGGGGGGGGGGCACTGGGTGCGGGGCGGGCCTGCGGCGGCAGAGGCCGGCGTGACGTTGCTCCAGCCTGAGGCCCGCCGTGCGTTCTCCCGGGGAAGTTGTCCCTGGATCCCGGGAACCTGGCAGTGGCGGGCTGCACAGGCTCCGCGGAAGAGGGGTGTGGAGAGTGACCTGTGCTCGCACACAGGCCCCTTGGTGGCGGCAGCAGCAGCCTTAGCGTCTCCCGCCCGTCTCTGGGGTCCGCGCTTTTAGCCGCGGCTCGCGCCCGTCTCTGGGGTTCGCGCTTTTAGCCGCGGCTCACGCCAGTCTCTGGAGTTCCTTTAAGCAGCGCTCTTAAACCCCTCTCCTCGCGCACCAGGAAACAAAGAGGGAAGAAAAAGTCTCTTGCCTCTTCGGCAGGTGCAGACTTTTCCCGGACTCCTTCCCGGCTAGCCGTGGTGCACTAACCCCTTCAGGCTATGTTCAAGCCGCCAACCCCAGTCCTCTCCCTGCGCTCCGTCCGAAACCGAAACCCGAGCCTCAGCTCGCAGCCCCGCCCGCCCCGGCGGGTGAGCCGACAAGCCTCTCGGGTTGGTGAGTGCCGGTCGGCACCGATCCTCTGTGCGGGAATCTCCCCGCTTTGCCTTCCGCACCCGTTGCTGTGCACTCCTCCGCGGTCCCGAAGCTCCCCCCTCCGCCTCCCGCAGTCTCCGCCCGCGAAGGGGCTATCTAGTGTGTGGAAACTTTTCCTCCTTCACAGCTCCCTCCCACTGGTGCAGGTCCTGTCCCAATCCTTTTGTCTCTGTTTTTTCTTTTTTTCTTTTGCCCTACCCAGGTACGTGGGGAGTCTCTTGCCTTTTGGGAGGTCTGAGGTCTTCTGCCAGCCTTCAGTAGGTGTTCTGTAGGAGTTGTTCCATGTGTAGATGTATTTCTGGTGTATCTGTGGGGAGGAAGATGATCTCTGCGTCTTACTCTTCCGCCATCTTCCCTAGGTTATGATTTGTTTGTCTTTTATGGGTGTTAAACAGTTCTTCCTTGGACTTTTGTTAAATCATGACTTTATAGATCATAAAATTTTTCCATAGGAAAAGATAACCAGTATTTTGCCCTTATATTCTTATTTTTAAGTGTATTTTATCTTATTATATAATTTTAATACCAAATGCAATACATATAAGCAGGTTGTTAATAAAATAGTTTGTAATTTTTGATAAATATTCATCTCAATTGGTAGGTGTATATGTGTGTAGGTGTGCATCTAGTAAACTACTAGCCGTAAATCTTTAGTGTACAATGGACATGGCACAGACCATTTTACAATAAAAACGGGACATTGGATAATCTGGCAAGTCCATTAATTAGAAGTTTAGAGAGAGTCTTCTATACATTAGTTTACCATTTTGCTTTGATTAGCACAGAAAAATAATGTTATATCTTGGCTAAGGAGCAAAGAATCTGAAGATCAACAAGAAATGGGTAGGAACATTCTCCTCCAAGGCATACTGCTTAAAGGCAAATGAGTACTCATCTGTTAAGAAACTTCATGTAATGGTGTTTGGCACTCAGTAGACAATTAGTATTTGTTGAGTCACTGAATAAGTGAATGATTGTATTAATATTGATAATTTATGAATTTTACTGACACAAAACATAGTTGAATCATATGTATAATATGCAATGCTCACCTTAATATTCACTGATCTAGCTGTCCTATGGGAAGGAATATAAGAATGGATTCGAGTGCAGTTATCAACTAGTGGCACATGAGGATGGAGCTATCCCTTGATATCAAATATATGGGGAAGCCCGTGCCATCCAGGCCACTTCAAAGAACAGTATCCATGTGAATTGTAACTCGCTTGAAGACCTGGGAAAATGGAAAGCTGGTTTGTGAAATGACATGCTCAAACAGCTTAGAAATGGTATTGCAACTTTATATAGCCTATAAAACAACATCAGAGCCATGGCCATGGGTAAATCATTAATAGTTCAACAAGAAACAGCAAATTCTTATCAGGAAAACTTCAAGGTTCTAAATCGAAGGCCGAGAACTGACATTTGCAAATTAAAGGCAATGTGGGAACAATAATTCAGTTTTAGAAAGTTTTAAGTAATATCTTTAGGAGTTGTTGTCCTTGGCAATTCTATTGAAACAGCGGGGACCTGCAACTGTGGGAACTCCTGGGTCTGTCCAGTGGCACATCTCATTGATCCAGTCGCCCAGCACATCAGCTCTAAAACATTTATGATTTCAAATATAACACTTTTTCTTCAAATAATTTTTCTGTTCTTATTGAAACTCCATCTTAAATTTCTATTCACTAAAAATAATTTATCATACCAGGAAAAAAAGTTTAAAACCATGCTTGCAGATCTTTTAATTCAGAACTGAATTTTAAAATCTCTTTCCCTAACTTTCTATTTTCATCTGGTTTAAAATAAATTCTTTATACTGAACTTCTCCATCTCCTTTAACATTCAGTAACAATAGAACAGAGTACCACACTTACATGAAGCAGCGGAATCAGAAGGTGAAGTGGTTGCCTGGCAACATCACCTGTGAGTAATTAAGCATCTCTTGAGAATTGCTTAATTTGGCTTTAAATACTTGGCCTTGTTACAAATAGCTATTTGGACTAGTTGGATTCTGCCTAACTATTGCATTAAAGATTATAATGCCCAAGATGGGGAACCAGGTAAGAAGGACTTATCACCAAAATTTGGTTTTTTGACAAGGTTCACATCTCACTCCTTTCCTTGTAGTCAGCCTAAGGCACAAACCAGGATAAGTAGAGATGACTGTGATTGTCACAGATGAAAACCTACATCCCCTCTAAGTAATTTACAATAGAACACTATTTTTTTGATTCCTAGCCATTCTTTGTCTTATTCTGACTTAAGTAGGTGCTAAAAATACATGGAGGAATCCAGTTCAGGTACTCTGACAGGAGGGCAAGGCATCTACACATGAGTAAGGTGGGTTTGAGTACCTAAAGAATGTTGAAAGCTAAGTCAATATTCTTTCAAATCTCAAGACTTAAAAATCATTTCAAACTACAAGAAGCATATGGTATGGAATTTCAGCACATTTTATAACCCCTCAATCATCATGCTCTCAGGCAACTTTTCAGAACACTCCTTTCCCCAAAGAAGTTCATCAAAGAGCATCCTCTGAGACACATTATGAGAACAAAGGTTTTGGAATGCTCTCAATTTAATCAAGATGCCTAAAGTACCTTTACAGAAATACATATGACTTGTGGGACTTTGTATATATTAAAACACTCTAAACTGTGGGATTTAAGTAGAATCAACATAAAAGTAATAATAACAAAGTATTTCATTTAAAATGCCAATAACTTTATAGTTAAAACTGATGAAATAAAGGTTAAAATGATCCAACAGCTTAATGAAATAAAGAGCAAAAAAAGTGAGGTAAAGATACCGCTGCAAATCTAACAAAAGAAGGCTGTAAGATAGGAGGTTTTTTTTTTTTTTTTTGCGGTACGCGGGCCTCTCACTGTTGTGGCCTCTCCCGTTGCGGAGCACAGGCTCCGGACGCGCAGGCTCAGCGGCCATGGCTCACGGGCCCAGCCGCTCTGCAGCGTGTGGGATCTTCCCGGACCAGGGCTCAAACCTGTATCCCCTACATCGGCAGGCAGATTCTTAACCACTGCACCACCAGGCAAGCCCAAGATAGGAGTTTTGAATGTCTTTTTTCAATAGAAAAAATAACATAATGTCAATGATAAAAACATCAATCTACAAAGAACAAACTCTCCATTATTAGCTTTTAGAAAATATAAATAGAATTCTTAAAAATAATCATGTTAAAAAAAACCTTCCAATCTTAATATATGGAAGTACATTCATTTATAAAGAGAAGCACAGTGATCTCTTAGAGGGAACAAGATGAATAAGATGGTGTACATTTTAGGAAGGTGCAATAGTATTAACTGTCGGTATTCAGTAAGTCTTGGAAAGTTTTGCCATCAAGGGAGCCAGCAAGGTTTTGAAAGCCATGAAATATCTTATCATTTTTAGGAGAAGCAGCTTGGCTCTAGGTTGTCAGTGTCAGCAATAGGTATGTTACTAAGGAAACCAATGAAGCTTAATGTAACTTGATTATTTACAAGAGCTTCTTAGTGGTTTCTGTAACGTGCATCTCTTGGCAGGTACCCAGAGAACTCACACATTTTAAATCTTGAACAGAGCTAAGAAGCTAATATTTCAGCGTGAAATCAAGCACCAACAATAGTGTCAAATACTACTCCTAAAATGATTGCTTCATTTTCTACTAATTTTGGCATTAATACAACCCCATACATTCCCTTCAAAATAAAAGAATTCTGGTTTTAGAGGATGACAGAAATGTGAGGAAAAGGCACAGAATTTGGCATTCTTGGTTTCCACCTGTACCTAAACTTTATAACTTTGTGATTTTGGGGGTCATATTAAAGGTCTTAATCTGAATTTTACAATTTACAAAGAGCACTATGATATATGATTCATAAAATTTTTATCTGTATATATATCTGTATATATATCTGACTCATTGCTTACTCCATATTTAGGTAATCAGGAAATAAATGTTATTAGCAATATATTGATATTATTTGAACAGATTTTCATTAAGCACTTACTCCATGGTGAGTACCATGTTAGGCTCTGGAATGCAAAGGGTAAGCAAAATAGATGTGTCCTCAAGATGCACATATTTAAAGTAGAGTTACTGCAGATATAAAAATAAATGTAAAATTACAAATTCTGGTAATGGAATATGGAGAAGGACAACATGTGTTCTGAGAAGAAATAACAAGGGTATACCTAATTTAGATTGCCAAAATAAAAGAAGGAATCAAAGGAACTATCTTCAGTAAGTGACCTTCTAAGCAGTGCCCCAAAAGATGAATAGAATGCAGCACAAAGAAGACATTCAACAGAGGGAATGATGTAAATGAATGCTTGAGGATAGGAAAGAGATGAGGGCATGTACAACACAGAAAGATGAGAGTGGCAGAAGGTGGTGAGAAAAAGGAGGAACAGCTTGAACAACAGAAGAGGGCTGCAAGAGGAAGGGCAAGCGCATTTTATATAGCTTTGAAGACCTTTCTCAGGAGTGACATTACTATAAGTCAGATTGGCTTGTTTGCAGGAATTTTCTACCTACATTTGACAGATCAAATTAGGGGACTAAGATTAGAATTATGGAAGTTAGAATGTTTTACTCAAATTTCCACATTTAAAGAGCTCTAGCAGGTTTCCCATGGAAGATATCATTACATTAAATATTGAGTAACATAAGTATACAATTGTAATAATTCAACCGAAAGATGATGGGGATTTATGTAGAATAGTGTTAATAGAGATGTGAGAGAGAGAATATGTATAATAAATATTTAGAAAGGTGAATCAACAGGGTATGGTAATTTATTAGAAGTTGCTCATCTCACTAACCTAATCCACAACTATTCTCCATCTCTTTCACTCTGTTCCAGCCATGCTAGTTGGCCCTACTACTGTGGTTGTGTCTAATCTTTGAACAATTACCTGGAATGCCCTTCACCAGCTACACCAATGGCTACCTCTATTGCTTCCTTCAATTCTCAGCTCAAATGACCATTTTCTCTATCTCCCCTTACAAGAACATAAACTACATGAAGGCAAAAATATTTGATGCTTACTTGTTTTTAGTTATTATTGCTCTTTTTTTAAAGGATAATTTTAAGTACTTAGAACAGTGCTTGGGTCTCACAGGCGTTTAATGAATTGTTGATTTGCTGTTGATAATAGATGTGCACATGAAGGGAAAGTTTTTTTAGAAAGACATTGGTGAAGTTTGAGTTATTAATCAGGATAAGATCTAGGATTCAAGAGAGTCATGTAGAATACATCTGTGATTTGTGTAGAGGTAGGCAATAATAGTCAGTTGATAATTAACTACATTAGCATGAATATGCAATCTAAGGTACTGTATAGATTATACATTGAAAATTACTGAAGAGACAGCCTTTTTGGAGCTAAGGTATTTCATTGGCAGCCATTTTAATAAGTGGGTGGTTTAAATATGTCTTAAAGGTAGAATCCACCCTCTAGTCTTTCATGCTACTTCCTATGTATATGTAATATGCTTGGTTGTTCTACCATCTGCAATAGATGCTACCAAGATTTGCCACTCTGAAGAAGGTTCAGTCTATTACTCTCTTCTAGCATCTCTGAGTGGGACTTACTGGATACTTGAGGTCAGCCTGTTCTACAGAGTTGGCATTCTTAATTTCAAGTTAAAGACACTGGAGGTCCTGGTTATGCATTTTGAACTGAGCTATGAATTCCATCAAAATCTATTAGAATATTTCCCAGAAATTAATAAAGTGGCTTTGTCCTTTGTCCCCTGTGTTTCCATTTCATTTCTGAACATTAGAAGTGAGGATAGGAGATTGATAAAATATCTGTACCAATCCGATTTTCAAACCCAGCTTTTATGATTATAAATTATTTACAAGGGAACATTTTTCCTTTTTACTCAAGAAATTATCACTAATAATATAATAATAAAAAGAATAAAATAAAATCACTTCTACACTGAAAAACAAAGAAAATTGGTGGTATGAAATGTTTTCATCATAGACAAATTAAGCCAGGGATACATAACAATAATGATAATAATGAAGAATGGGCAAAAGAGTAAGACAATGTGGAGATCACCTTCCTCCCCACAAATGTGTCAGAAATGCATCTACATGTGGAACAACCCCTACAGAACACCTACTGAATGCTGGCAGAAGACCTCTGCCGGCGCAGGCTCACCCCACATTCCGTACCCCTCCTTCCACCTGGCCTGAGTGAGTCAGAGCCCCCTAATCAGCCACTCCTTTAACCCCATCCTGTCTGGGCGGGAACAGACATCCTCAGGCAACCTACATGCAGAAGTGGGGCCAAATCCAAAGCTGAACCCAAGGAGCTGTGCGAACAAAGAAGAGAAAGGGAAATCTCTCCCAGCAGCCTCAGGAGCAGCGGATTAAATCTCCACAATCAACTTGATGTACCCTGCATCTATGGAATACCTGAATAGACAACGAATCATCCCAAATAGAGGTGGTGGACTTTGGAAGCAAAGATATATATTTTTTTTCCATTTTTTCTATTTTGTGAGTGTTTATGTGTATGGTTCTTTGTGTGATTTTGTCTGTATAGCTTTGCTCTTAACATTTATCCTAGGGTTCTTCTATCTGTCCCGTATTTTTGTTTTGTTTTGTTTTGTTTTTTAGTATACTTTTTAGCACTTGTTATCATTGGTGGATTTGCTTTTTCGTTTGGTTGCTCTCTTCTTTCTTTCTTTCATTTTTAAAATTACTTCAAAAAATTTTTAATTTTAATTATTTTTTATTTTAATAATTTTCTTTTCTTTTCTTTCATCTATCTATTTATCTTTCTTTCTTTCTTTTTTTCTCCCTTTTCTTCTGAGCCATGTGGCTGACAGGGTTCTGGTGCTCCGGCTGCTTGTCAGGCCAGTGCCTCTAAGGTGGGAGAGCTGAGTTCAGGACACTGGTCCACCACATACCTCCTGGCCCCACATAATATCAAACGGCAAAAGCTCTCCCACACATCTCCATCTCAACAGTAAGACCCAGCTCCAATCAACAACCAGCAAGCTACAATGCTGGACACCCTAGGCCAAACAACTAGCAAGACAGGAACACAAGCCTACGCATTAGCACAGAGGCTGCCTAAAATCATAATAAGGTCACAGACACCCCAAAATACACCACCAGATGTGGTCCTGCACACCAGAAAGACAAGCCCAGCCTCATCCACTAGAACACAGGCACCAGTCCCCACCACCAGGAAGCCTACACAACCCATTGAACCAGCATCACCCACTGGGGGCAGACACCATAAACAATGGGAACTACGAACTTGCAGCCTGCGAAAAGGAGACCGCAAACACAGTAAGTTAAGTAAAATGAGAAGACAGAGAAACATACAGCAGATGAAGGAGCAAGGTAAAACCCCACCAGACCTAACAAATGAAGAGGAAATAGGCAGTCAACCTGAAAAAGAATTCAGAGTAATGATAGTAAAGATTATCCAAAATCTTGAAAATAGAATGCGGAAAATACAAAAAACATTTAACAAGGAACTAGAAGAACTAAAGAGCAAACAAACAATGATGAACAACACAATAAATGAAATTAAAAATTCTCTAGAAGGAATCAATAACAGAATAACTGAGGCAGGAGAACGGGTAAGTGACCTGGAAGATAAAATAGTGGAAATAACTACTGCAGAGCAGAATAAAGAAAAAAGAATGAAAAGAATTGAGGACAGTCTCAGAGACCTCTGGGACAATATTAAACACACCAACATTCGAATTATAGGGGTCCCAGAAGGAGAAGAGAAAAAGAAATGGACAGAGAAAATATTTGAAGACATTATGGTTGAAAAATTCCCTAATATGGGAAAGGAAATAGTTAATCAAGTCCAGGAAGCACAGAGAGTCCCATACAGGATAAATCCAAGGAGAAACATACCAAGATGCATATTAATCAAACTTTCAAAAATTAAATACCAAGAAAAAATATTAAAAGCAGCAAGGGAAAAACAACAAATAGCATACAAAGGAATCCCCAAAAGGTTAACAACTGATCTTTCAGCAGAAACTCTGCAAGCCAGAAGTGTGTGGCAGGACATATTTAAAGTGATGAAAGGGAAAAACCTACAACCAAGATTACTCTACCCAGCAAGGATCTCATTTAGATTCGACAGAGAAATTAAAACCTATACACAGAAGAAAAAGCTAAAAGAACTCAGCACCACCAAATCAGCTTTACAACAAATGCTAAAGGAACTTCTCTAGGTAGAAAACACAAGAGAAGAAAAAGACCTACAACAACAAACCCAAAACAATTAAGAAAATGGTAATAGGAACATACATATCGATAATTACCTTAAATATAAATAGATTAAATGCTCCAAACAAAAGACATATACTGGCTGAATGGACACAAAAACAAGACCTGTACATATGCTGTCTACAAGAGACCCACTTCAGACCTAGGGACACATACAGACTGAAAGTGAGGAGATGGAGAAAGATATTCCATGCAAATGGAAATCAAAAGAAAGCTGGAGTAGCAATTCTCCTATCAGACAAAATAGACTTTAAAACAAAGACTATTACAAGAGACAAAGAAGGACACTACATAATGATCAAGGGATCAATCCAAGAAGGAGATATAACAATTGTATATATTTATGCACCCAGCATTGGAGCACCTCAATACATAGGCAAATGCTAACAGCCATAAAAGGGGCAATCAATATAACACAATCATAGTAGGGGACTTTAACACCCTACTTTCAACAATGGACAGAATATCCAAAATGAAAATAAATAAGGAAACACAAACTTTAACTGATACATTAAAGAAGAGGGACTTAATTGATATTTATAAGACATTCCATGCAAAAACAACAGAATACACTTTCTCCTCAAGTGCTTATGGAACGTTCTCCAGGATAGATTATATCGTGGGTCACAAATAAAGCCTTGGGAACCCTCTTGCTCTGTTGGTGGGAATATAAATTGATACAGCCACTGTGGAGAACAGTATGGAGGTTCCTTAAATAACTAAAAATACAACTACCATACGACCCCGCAATCCCAGTACTGGGCATATACCCTGAGAAAACCATAATTCAAAAAGAGTCATGTACCACAATGTTCATTGCATCTTCATTTACAATGGCCAGCACAAGGATGCAACCTAAGTGTCTCTTGACAGATGAATGGGTAAAGAAAATGTGTCACATATATACAATGGAATATTACTCAGCCATAAAAAGAAACGAAATTGAGTTATTTGTAGTGAGGTGGATGGACCTAGAGTCTGTCATATAGAGTGAAGTAAGTCAGGAAGAGAAAAACAAATACCATATGCTAACACATACATATGGGATCTAAAAAAAGAACAAAACCAAAATGGTTCTGAAGAACCTGGGGCAGGCCAGGAATAAAGACGCAGACACAGGGACTGGACTTGAGGACGTGGGGAGTGGGAGGGATAAGCTGGGACGAAGTGAGAGAGTGGCATGGACTTATATATACTACCAAATGTAAAATAGATAGCGAGTGGGAAGTTTCTGCATAGTACAGGGAGATCAGCTTGGTACATTGTGACCACCTAGAGGGGTGGGATAGGGAGGGAGGGAGGGGTATGCAAGAAGTAGGAGATATGGAGATATATGTATGTGTATAGCTGATTCACTTTGTTATAAAGCAGAAACTAACACACCATTGTAAAGCAATTATACTCCAATAAAGATGTTAAAAGAAATGAATAGTACCTCATCATGAAATAAATAATTGATGAGAAGTAATTCTAGGGATAAAAATGTTAATAAAAGAGATAGAAACTTTGTTTTTTATAATAGCAACATCAGAGTGCATGCTGAATATTTTAAAATATAGTATGACATTATGTGAGTTAAATAGTTTTGCAAGAACACAGCAGAAAAAAGGCACTTGAGCAAAACTATTTCAAACATATTTGCTTTAATAAAGCTTTTTGTATTTTATTATTTTATAACCTTCTATAAAGCTATTTGCCTCGTGATGCTGATACAGTAACTTCATATTTTAGATGTGAGTTTCCTTTTATAATGGGTACTAATTGGTTAGCAGCTACACATATAAACACAGACTGTATTTGCTATTGCTGTAAAATTCGCCAGTTCAATTAGATGACTCTTACGCCTCTTAAAAGGTCTTTTACATGTTCAAATTAAGGGGTAAATCTAATATTTTTGTGTGTATTCATTAATATAAATATTTTTTTTCAAATATGCATATGCATTTATTTTTACTCAGTTATGGAAATTTTCAAAAATATACAAAATAGAATAAGATAATGAATCCCCAGATACCTATTGCCAGCTTTAAAATATCAGCACCTTGGGCTTCCCTGGTAGCGCAGTGGTTGAGAGTCCGCATGCCGATGCAGGGGACACGGGTTCGTGCCCCGGTCCGGGAAGATCCCACATGTTGCGGAGCGGCTGGGCCTGTGAGCCATGGCCGCGTCCGGAGCCTGTGCTCCGCAACGGGAGAGGCCACAACAGTGAGAGGCCCGCACACCGGAGAAAAAAGCACGTTTTTGTCAATTTTGTTTCATGTATCTCCTCCCAATATATTTGTTTGTATCACTCCACATTTCACAGCCATGTCTGTGGTGACTTGACTTGTTTCCTGGCCTCTGGAACTACATCAGAAGTTCACACCATTTTAGTGGTTCCAGAGCTAGGTTATTTCAACTGCCACTACATTCCCTACTGATGTAGACACTCTCTTTAGAAGCTGCAGAAGCTCCAGCTTACCACGGGCTGCCTAAAAATGTTGATACAAAATGCAGAAGGGAAGGAAAGGAAATATCCAATGAAACATAAAATAAAGTTAGAGGGCTTAAGCTAGCAGATATCAAGACTATCTGAAAGTGATTTGGTATAAACCTGTGTATGTTAGTGCAGACAGACAAACAGACAAATACAATAGAATAGAAAGTCCAGAAATAGTCTTAAACATGCATGGTCACTTAGTTTGCTACAAAGATGTCAATAAAACTCAATGGGAAAAGATCTTTTCAAAAACTATTGATTATGTATAATGAAATAATTATACTTAACTTCTATGACATACAAAAATATTAATTAAAAATGGATGATAATGGTGAATTGGAAAGTTAAAATAATAATGTTCCAGGAGAAAAACATGGGAATATATCTTTATAACCTTGGGATAGGGACATATTTTTTTTTGAAAGCAGGACACAAAATTCACCAACTTTAAAGGAAAAGATTCTTGAATTGGATTACATTAAGATTAGGAAATATTGCATACCATTTAGAGTAAAAACAAAGTCATAAAATGGGACAGGATATTTAACAATGAACTGATAAAGAACTTATATCCAGAATTTATAAAGAACTTCTAAGCATCAATAATAAAAAGACAGAGATTATGAAAGAGAAATGTGTAAACAGACCTCAATAGGCACATTGCAAAAGAGTATAACAAAATGTTCAAAAATATGAAAATACATTCAAACTCATTGTTCACCAAGGAGATGCAAATTAAAACCTCAATTTGATGTACTTTTATGTCCATAAAATTGTTGTTTCTTTAAAAATTCATAATACAAAGTGTTAGCAAAGATTTGAAATAGTTCCAATTCTGGTTCCCTACTGGTGGAATATAAATTAGTATATCAACTTTGGAAAACTCTTTGGTGGCATCTGCCAAAGGGGAAAATATACATAATATAAAACTCAGAAATCTCACACTTTGGTGTGTATCTATGTCTATGTCTATATCTATATCTTAAACAACAAAAGACAAAAAATTTCAGAGTAGAATGATATTTGTGCAACTGAAATTTTCAAGGGACTTAAATGTCCATCAACAATAGAATATAAATTGTGGATTAGTCATACAATGGAATTCTGTACCATAGTAAGAAAATAAATGACTATTGCTACCTAAGGGTTAAAACTCAAAATATTGATTGTGAAATGATAGACACAAAATAACACATAGTGATTCAACCTATTAACAGAATGATTTAAGACAGGCAAAATTAAGTAATGGTTTTAGTAGTAGTAATATCAGTTACTTTTGGGGAGGAAAATTGGTTTAGTGACCTGGATAGAGAGATAAAGTGATTTTTCTGATATTATTCCATTTATTTATCTTGGTGGTACATTTGTGTCTTTACTTTGTGGTGATAAATAAAAT
The DNA here is from genome assembly GCF_005190385.1 of Monodon monoceros. NCBI lineage: Eukaryota > Metazoa > Chordata > Mammalia > Artiodactyla > Monodontidae > Monodon > Monodon monoceros. Next base: position 48,399,763 of record NW_021703772.1, read on the forward strand.
TTACACTTAAGATTTTTTCAACCGTTTTATGTTTATGTTAGGTAGAAATAAAAAGTTTACAAAAATAATGTTTTAAATAATTTACCTGTTGGATTGTGTTAAATTCTGCTTACATAATCATTTCTAAATGGAAGGCATTACAGGAAAATGAGCAGTCTTTTTTTCTTGGTTTCACCACCATCCCAGGACATATGCATATATTCTTTGAGAAGTGAGAATTTTTAAATGTCTAAAGAGTTTTGAATATAACCTCAGATTTCCCCAGATGCACTGCTTTGAAATGAATGGTGGTAACTTGAGGAGTCAAAGACTTTTCGTTTATTACCAGAGACTCAATTTTGTTAGTTAAAAATAGGCTTCTCAGCCTATATCTGTCATTTTAGTCTTCCCAGATGACATTCCAGCAATGTTGTGCCTTCTTCTGATTGGGGTATAGTCACACCTCTCTATTCCCCTATACTCATCAATTGCCTTATCTAGTGATAAACCTGTGAGTTAAACTATCCTTTTCACAAAATCTGGCCTGATATATATCCTTCTTAGAATTTTCCAAAATGAGTCTATTTAAAAAGATTCTGTCCTTTCAAAATGACAGACTATCAGCTCAAATATTCCTGTATAGGTGAATAAACCCATGACAACTTTGGTTCCTCAACTTAATTATCAGTTCCATATTTCTTAGATGGTGGAACCGAGTGGTGAAATTGATTGGTAATTCTAAATGAGATTCACATACATAAAAGCAAAAGCTATATAAAAAGCTAATTTATAATTATTCAAAGAGATATAAGGCAGGAAATACTCATGAAACTTGGCGTGTATTTTTAATTAAATGGGTAACTCAAATACTCATAGTGTCTTCGTAGGATTTTTGGAGGAGAATTCTTAATTGATTTCTCAGCTTTACCTTCCCTATATCATGAAGCTTTTTTAGAATACATATTTAACATTGTAAATTCTATCCTTATTTGAAAAAAATTTAAATATGAAAAACATAAAATTATGTTAACATAGTAAATTACTAAAATCTATTCCTTATTTCTGTATGGAAAGGAGTGCTAAAATGATTCCTTATACAAGTACCAAATATGCTAGGTATGTTACTGAAATATAATATATTTAAAATTACATTAAATATACTTAGTCCAAAAATTTATATTAAGGATATATAAAACTTTGTAAGTTGGAATAGAGAGTATTCACTAAAATCGGACACACAATTTTTTTCATGAATAAGAAGTCCTACATATCTTTAAGATGTTAAATCTCCCCAAAGTACACTTTTTAACATGATTCCAATTAGAACAGACTCTGTGGAGTGAATTGGCCCACATAGTATGATTTACTATGATACTGGAAATAAATGATCTCTATTCTCTTGGGTTCTACATTTGTCTCTATGAATTTCCTTTCTTTATCCTATATATATATAAAAAAATAGGTCTAGATTCTTCAGTATTCAATGGAGAGGTCCTTGGAAGTTACTGATTTGAGCATAAGCCACTATCAGAGAGTCTTTTACAATTTTTTTCTCTAAAAATGCAGCATTTGCTTTATCAAGCATATCATAGATAAATGATTTGTGAAGAGCAGTTAAAACACATAATACAGGCCTGTGGCATTGTAGTCATTAGGAGTTCAAGTCTCTTAAGTCTCTAGTTCTTCAGAATTCTTTTTTCATTTGGGCTTATTTTAAAAAGAATTTGGATTGGTTATTCATAAGCCAAAACTTTCTGGCCTTTGTCTTATTTCTGTTGTTTGCTTTTTTTTGCTTTTCCTTCTTTAAATATTATTCCTGAATTATATTTAATAATAATTTATATAATTTAATTTTAGTAAATATACAATATATTTAATTATATTTAATAAATATATATTATAAATATATTTAATGATGTTTAGGAATCATTTAATAATGATACTTACTATGGTATGAGTTTCCTACAGAATGCTTTGAAATGCACTCAGTCACTAAAATTCAACTTCCCAGTGAAGCTCAAACTCATGATACTATTATAGTTTCAAGAAGTATATAAATGTTTTTAAAAGATAGATATAAACATCTATCTTTATCTATATCTATGTTTATATTATCTACACTTATACCTATATTTATAAAAATCAACATTAGCAGTAAATCAACTCACATTTAGTGAGCCTCTAATTCATGTCAGTTACCATACTAGGCATCGTGAGCAACACAAAAATGAAAAAAGACATGCTTACTGCTCTTAGAATTTTATGGCTGCATTTGGAATAAAGCAAAGCAGTTTCTCATGGTTGTGAAAGCAAGTCATTTTACCCAACATATGTTATTTTTACATGTATTTAGTGTAATTTTAACTTGAAATGCATGAGAGAATAATTTATAATTTGGGATGCTGTTTTGCCAGAAACAACTTGGAGGCATTTCAAAGTATCTTGTGAAAATGCTATATATGCTTTCCATGCTGAAAATATGACAATCTTTGTAATTGAGTCTTTCTGGGTCATATGTATTAATAAGGAAACAAAATAGTTCAAGAAACTGTAGTAATCATAATTTTTATAAATGTACTTTTTTCTGTGCACTATCAGAAAAAAAGTGTTCTTTTTTAGTGTTTGCTGACACTTGCCTATAGGCAAACTATTAGTGCAATCAGTTAGGCCAAAACATCAATCATAGCTCCTTTTTTTTTTAAGGTTCATGTGTTTTTTAAAAAATAAATTTATTTTTAGTTGCATTGCGTCTTCATTGCTGCACGCGGGCTTTCTCCAGTTGCAGCTAGTGGGGGCTACTCTTCATTGCAGTGCGCAGGCTTTTCACTGTAGTGGCTTCTCTTGTTGTGGAGCACGGGCTTCAGTAGCTGTGGCACGTGGGCTCAGTAGCTGTAGCTCACATGCCCTAGAGCGCAGGCTCATTAGTTGTGGTGCAAGGGCTTAGTTGTTTCGCTGCATGTGGGATCTTCCTGGACCAGGGCTTGAACCTGTGTCCCTTGCATTGGCAGGCGGGTTCTTAACCACTGCACCACCAGGGAAGTCCCATAGCTACTTTTTAAGACAATCATTCTGGAGCTTTTATGAATATTCTTAGGATATGACAATCTATTATTTAAGAATTCTCCTATTCCACTGGAGTCCACTTCTATATTTAATGATAGAGAATCAATAGTTTTTCTTTAGGAATTAAATATAATACATACTTCTCAGAACTTTATTTCCTATGTATACAATTTGAATAAAAGTTCACTGTTTTTAGCCCGAACATGTCGATATAAAATACATAGTCTCGGGGAGGAGCTTCAAGATGGAGGAAGAGTAAGAGGCGGTGATCACCTTCCTCCCCAAAGATACATCAGAAATACATCTACATGTGGAACTGCTCCTTTAGAACACCTACTGAACGCTGGCAGAGGACCTCAGACCTCCCAAAAGGTAAGAAACACCCCCACGTAAGGCAAAAGAAAAAAGAATAAACAGAGACAAAAGAATAGGGATGGGACCTGCACCACTGGGAGGGAGCTGAGAAGAGGAAAGGTTTCCACACACTAGGAAGCCCCTTCGTGGGCAGAGACTGCGGGTGGCGGAGCGGGGAAGCTTCAGAGCCACAGAGGAGAGCGCAGCAACAGGGGTGCGGAGGGCAAAGCGGAGAGATTCCCGCACAGAGAATTGGTGCCGATCAGCACTCACCAGCCCGAGAGGCTTGTCTGCTCACCCGCCGGGGTGGGCGGGGCTGGGAGCTAAGGCTCGGGCTTCGGTTGGATCCCAGGGAGAGGACTGTGGTTGGAGGCGTGAACACAGCCTGAAGGGGGCTGGTGCACCACAGCTAGCCGGGAGGGAGTTCGGGTAAAAGTCTGGACCTGCTGAAGAGGCAAGAGACTTTTTATTGCCTCTTTGTTTCCTGGTGCCCGAGGAGAGGGGATTAAGAACTCCGCTGAAAGGAACTCCAGAGACGGGCGCGAGCCGCAGCTAAACAGCGCAGACCCCAGAGACGGGCATGAGACGCTACGGCTGCTGCTGCCGCCACCAAGAAACCTGTGTGCAAGCACAGGTCACTATCCACACCTCCCCTCCCAGGAGCCTGTGCAGCCCACCACTGCCAGGGTCCCGTGATCCAGGGACAACTTCCCCGGGAGAACACACGGCGGGGCTCAGGCTGGTGCAACATCCCACTGGCATCTGCCACCGCAGGCTCGCCCCTCATCCGTACCACTCCCTCCCCCTGGCCTGAGTGAGCCAGATACCCCGAATCAGCTGCTCCTTTAACCCAGTCCTGTCTTAGTGAAGAACAGATGCCCTCAGGCGACCTACACGCCGAGGCAGGTCCAAATCCAAAGCTGAACGCCGGGAGCTGTGCGACCAAAGAAGAGAAAGGGAAATTACTCCCAGCAGCCTCAGGAGCAGCAGATTAAATCTCCACAATCAACTTCATGTACCCTGCATCTGTGGAATACCTGAATAGACAATGAATCATCCCAAATTGAGGAGGTGGACTTTGGGAACAACGATATATATTTTTTTCCCCTTTTTCTCTTTTTGTGACTGTGTATGTGTATGCTTCTGTGTGAGAGTTTTTCTGTATAGCTTTGCTTTTACTATTTGTCCTAGGGTTCTGTCTCTCTGTTTGTTTGTTTTTTTTTAACTTAAAAAGATTTTTTTTCCTAATAATTATTTTTTATTTTAATTAGTTTTTAAATTTTATTTTATCTTCTTTCTTTTCTCCATTTTATTCTCAGCTGTGTGGAGGACAGGCTCTTGGTGCCCCAGCCAGGCGTCGGGGCTTTGCCTCTGAGGTGGGAGAGCCAAGTTCAGGACACTGGTCCACAAGAGACCTCCCAGCTCCATGTAATATCAAAAGGCAAAAATCTCCCAGACATCTCCATCTCAACACCAGCACCCAGCTTCACTCAACGACCAGCAAGCTAGAGTACAGGACACCCTATGCAAAAAACAACTATCAAGACAGGAACACAACCCCATCCATTAGCACAGAGGCTGCCTAAAATCATAAGGCCACAGACACCCCAAAATACACCACCAGACATGGACCTGCCCACCAGAAACACAAGATCCAGCCTCATCCACCAGAACACAGGCACTAGTCTCCTCCACCAGGAAGCCTACACAACCCACTGAACCAAACTTACCCAACTGGGGACAGACACCAAAAACAACGGAAACTACGAACCTGCAGCCTGCGAAAAGGAGACCCCAAACATAGTAAGTTAAGCAAAATGAGAAGACAGAGAAACACACAGCAGATGAAGGAGCAAGGCAAAAGCCCACCAGACCTAACAAATGAAGAGGAAATAGGCAGTCTATCTGAAAAAGAATTCAGAATAAAGAGAGTAAAGATGATCCAAAATCTTGGAAATAGAATGGAGAAAATACAAGAAAAGTTTAACAAGAACCTAGAACAACTAAAGAGCAAACAAACAGAGATGAACAACACAATAAGTGAAATTAAAAATTCCTAGAAGGGATCAATAGCAGAATAACAGAGGCAGAAGAACGGATAAGTGACCTGGATGATAAAATAGTGGAAATAATTACTGCAGAGCAGAATAAAGAAAAAAGAATGAAAAGAATTGAGGATAATCTCAGAGACAATATTAAACACACCAACATTCGAATTTTAGGGGTCCCAGAAGAAGAAAAAGAGAAAAAGAAAGGGATTGAGAAAATATTTGAAGAGATTATAGTTGAAAATTTCCCTAATATGGGAAAGGAAAGAGTTAATCAAGTCCAGGAAGCACAGAGAGTCCCATACAGGATAAATCCAAGGAGAAACACGCCAAGATGCATATTAATCAAACTATCAAAAGTTAAATACCAAGAACAAATATTAAAAGCAGCAAGGGAAAAACAAGTAACACATAAGGGAATCCCCAAAAGGTTAACAGCTGATCTTTCAGCAGAAACTCTGCAAGCCAGAAGGGAGTGGCAGGACATATTTAAATTGATGAAAGAAAAATCTACAGCTAAGACTACTCTACCCAGCAAGGATATCATTCAGATTTGACTGTGAAATTAAAAGCTTTACAGACAAACAAAAGCTAAGAGAATTCAGCACCACCAAACCAACTTTACAACAAATGCTAAAGGAACTTCTTTAGGTAGAAAACACAAGAGAAGAAAAAGGCCTACAACAACAAACCCAAAACAATTAAGAAAATGGTAATAGGAACATACATATCAATAATTACCTTAAATGTAAATGGATTAAATGCTCCAACCAAAAGAGATAGAGTGGCTGAATGGATACAAAAACAAGATCTGTATACATGCTGTCTACAAGAGACCAACTTCAGACCTAGGGAAACATACAGACTGAAAGTGAGGGGATGGAAAAAGATATTCCATGCAAATGGAAATCAAAAGAAAGCTGGAGTAGCAATTCTCATATCAGACAAAATAGACTTTAAAACAAAGACTATTAGAAGAGACAAAGAAGGACACTACATAATGATCAAGAGATTCATCCAAGAAGAAGACAGAAAACTTGTAAATATTTATGCACCCAGCATAGGATACTGTTAAATAGGATATTTACTGTATAGGATAAATACTGGATAGGATTTATCCTATCCAATATTTATCCATAGGATAAATACTGTTAGTATTTGCCTCAATACATAAGGCAAATACTAACAGACATAAAAGGGGAAATTGACAGTTACACAATCATAGTAGGGGACCTTAACACCCCACTTCCACCAATGGACAGATCATCCAAAATGAAAATAAATAAGGAAACATAAGCTTTAAATGATACATTAAACTAGATGGACTTAATTAATATTTATAGGACATTCTATCCAAAAACCACAGAATACACATTCTTCTCAAGTGCTCATGGAACATTCTCCGAGATAGATCATATCTTGATCACAGATCAAGCCTTGGTAAATTTAAGAGAATTGAAATCGTATCAAGTATCTTTTCTGACCACAATGCTATGAGACTAGATATCAATTACAGGAAAAATCTGGAAGAAATACAAACACATGGAGGCTAAACAACACACTCCTTAATAACCAAGAGATCACTGAAGAAATCAAAGAGGAAATCAAAAAATACCTAGGGCTTCCCCGGTGGCGCAGTGGTTGAGAGTCCGCCTGCTGATGCAGGGGATGTGGGTTCATGCCCCAGTCCAGGAGGATTCCACGTGCCACGGAGTGGCTGGGTCCGAGAGCCATGGATGCTGGGCCTGCGCCTCCGGAGCCTGTGCTCTGCAATGGGAGAGGCCACAACAGTGAGAGGCCCGTGTACCACAAAAACAAACAACAAACAAACAAACAAAAACCCTAGAAACAAATGACAATGAAAACACAACGACCCAAAACCTATGGGATTCAGCAAAAGCAGTTCTAAGAGGGAAGTTTATAGCTATACAAGCCTACCTTAAGAAACAAGAAACACCTCAAATAAACAACCTAACCTTACACCTAAAGCAATTAGAGAAAGAAGAACAAAAAACCCCAAAGTTAGCAGAAGGAAAGAAATCATAAATATCAGATCAGAAATAAATGAAAAAGAAATGAAGGAAATGATAGCAAAGGTCAATAAAACTAAAAGCTGGTTCTTTGAGAAGATAAAATTGATAAACCATTAACCAGACTTATCAAGAAAAAAAGGGAGAAGACTCAACCAGTAGAATTAGAAATGAAGAAGGAGAAGTAATTAGTGACACTGCAGAAATACAAGGGATCATGAGAGATTACTACAAGCAACTATAAGCCAGTAAAATGGACAACCTGGAAGAAATGGACAAATTCTTAGAAATGCACAACCTTCTGAGACTGAACCAGGAAGAAATAGAAAATATGAACAGACCAATCACAAGCACTGAAATTTAAACTGTGATTAAAAATCTTCCAACAAACATAAGACCAGCACCAGAAGTCTTCACAGGCAAATTCTATCAAACATTTAGAGAAGAGTTAAGACCTATCCTTCTCAATCTCTTCCAAAATATAGAAGAGGAAGGAACACTCCCAAACTCATTCTATGAGGCCACCAACACTCTGATACCAAAACGAGACAAAGATGTCACAAAGAAAGAAAACTACAGGCCAATATCACTGATTAACATAGATGCAAAAATTCTCAACAAAATACTAGCAAACAGAATCCAACAGCACATTAAAAGGATCATAAACTATGATCAAGTGGGGTTTATCCCAGGAATGCAAAGATTCTTCAATACACACAAATCAATCAATGTGATACATGATATTAACAAATTGAAGGAGAAAAACCATATGATCATCTCAATAGATGCAGAGAAAGCTTTTGACAAAATTCAATACCCATTTATGATAAAAACCCTGCAAAGAGTCAGCATAGAGGGAACTTTCCTCAACATAATAGAGGCCATATATGACAAACCCACTGCCAACATTGTTCTCAATGGTGAAAAACTGAAAGCATTTCCACTAAGATCAGGAACAAGACAAGGTTGCCCACTCTCACCACTATTATTCAACATAGTTTTGGAAGTTGTAGCCACAGCAATCAGAGAAGAAAAAGAAATAAAAGGAATCCACATTGGAAAAGAAGAAGTGAAGCTGTCACTGTTTGCAGATGACATGATACTATACATAGAGAATCCTAAAGATGCTACCAGAAAACTACTAGAGCTAATCAATGAATTTCGTAAAGTAGCAGGATACAAAATTAATGCACAGAAATCTCTTGCATTCCTATACTCTAATGATGAAATATCTGAAAGTGAAATTAAGAAAACACTCCCATTTACCATTGCAACCAAAAGGATAAAATGTCTAGGAATAAACCTATCCAAGGAGACAAAAACCTGTATGCAGAAAATGATAAGGCACTGATGAAAGAAATTAAAGGTGATACAAAGAGATGGAGAGATATACCATGTTCTTGGATTGGAAGAATCAACATTGTGAAAATGACTCAACATTGTGAAAATGACCCAAAGCAATCTACAGATTCAGTGCAATCCCTATCAAACTACCACTTACAATTTTTACAGAACTAGAACAAAAAATTTCACAATTTGTGTGGAAACACAAAAGACCTTGAATAGCCAAAGCAATCTCAAGAAAGAAAAACGGAGCTGGAGGAATCAAGCTCCCTGACTTCAGTTTATACTACAAAGCTACAGTAATCAAGACAGTACGGTACTGGCACAAACACAGAAATATAGATCAATGAAACAGGATAGAAAGCCCAGAGATAAACCCATGCACATATGGTCACCTTATCTTTGATAAAGGAGGCAAGAATATATAGTGGAGAAAAGACAGCCTCTTAAGGAAGTGGTGATGGGAAAACTGGATGGCTGCATGGAAAAGAAGGAAATTAGAACACTCCCTAACACAAAAATAAACTCAAAATGGATTAAAGACCTAAATGTAAGGCCAGACACCATCAAACTCTTAGAGGGAAACATAGGCAGAACACTCTATGACATAAATGACAGCAAGATCCTTTTTGACCCACCTCCTTGAGAAATGGAAATTAAAAAAAAATAATAAACAAATGGGAGCTAATGAAACTTAAAAGCTTTTGCACAGCAAAGGAAACCATAAACAAGATGAAAAGGCAACCCTCAGAATGGGAGAAAATATTTGTAAATGAAGCAACTGGCAAAGATTAATCTCCAAAACATACAAGAAACTCATGCAGCTCAATATCAAAAAAACAAACAACCTAATCCAAAAATGGGCAGAAGACCTTAATAGGCATTTCTCCAAAGAAGATATACAGATTCCCAATAAACACATGAAAGAATGCTCAACATCATTAATCATTAGAGAAATGCAAATCAAAACTACAATGAGATATCATCTCACAGTGTTCGGAATGGTCATCATCAAAAATTCTACAAACAATAAATGCTGGAGAGGGTGTGGAGAAAAGGGAACCCTCTTGCACTGTTGGTGGCCATGTAAATTGATACAGCCACTGTGGAGAACAGTATGGAAGTTCCTTAAAAGACTAAAAATAGAACTACCATGTGACACTGCAATCCCACTACTGGGCATATACCCTGAGAAATCCATAATTCAAAAAGAGTCTTGTACCAAAATGTTCATTGCAGCTCTATTTACAATAGCCAGGACATGGAAGCAACCTAAGTGTCCATCAACAGATGAATGGATAAAGAAGATGTGGCACATATACACAATGGAATATTACTCAGCCATAAAAAGGAACGAAACTGAGTTATTTGTAGTGAGGTAGATCGACCTAGAGACTGTCATACAGTGAAGTAAGTCAGAAAGAGAAAAACAAATATCGTATGTTAACTCATATATATGGAATCTAAAGAAAAAAAAAGAAAATGGTCAGAATAACCTAGGGGCAAGACGGGAATAAAGACGCAGACCTATTAGAGAATGGACTTGAGGATATGGGGAGGGGGAAGCATAAGCTGGGGTAAAGTGAGAGAGTGGCATGGACATATATACAGTACCAAACGTAAAATAGATAGCTAGTGGGAAGCAGCCGCATAGCACAGGGAGATCAGCTCTGTGCTTTGCGACCAACTAGAGGGGTGGGGTAAGGAGGGTGGGAGGGAGGGAGTTGCAAGAGGACAGAGATATGGGGACATATATATATGTATAACTGATTCACTTTGTTATAGAGCAGAAACTGACACACCATTGTAAAGCAATTATACTCTAATAAAGATGTTAAAAAAATACATAGTCTATACAATGTCCTCCACAAACCACATCAGCCATAATGAAATGAAATAAAATCTAACAATGCCCAGCTAGACTTTGGTTCACACAAAAACATATTTTTTAGTGAGCTTTCCTTCTACTCTCTTGCATATCTCCAATCAACTTGCTCTCCTCCTATCTGCCATTGAGCATGTGGCTCTCGCCACTGGTATGGTTCCTCTTGACAGGTGCAACAGTCTCTTTCTAAACACCATTGTTATTCTTTTCTAGATGACAACACTCATTATTTCTCCCCACTCTTTCTTTTTCCCTCCTTTCTCCCTCCCCTTTGCTGTCTCTCACCTCCCTGTCATTACATTCTTCCATCAGGAATAGAAAATCCACTGCAGTCTCTTAAAGGACAGTTAAGTCTCCCATTGTTGACTACTGCTATGTCACTGTCCACTGATGACAGTGTCATCATGGTGTCCAGGTTGTATGGTAGTTCTCAGAGAAATAAGAAAGTGCATCTTTACTTTTTCTTTTTCTTAGGCAGTTTCAACATAGTATGTTTTTATGAGTGGCTAAGGGTTTATAGTTTTATTTTTGTGTGTGTTTTTTTAAAGTTTTGTTTACATATACCCCTGTATCCCAGTATGTGTTTTGCTGAATTACGGATTTACTCATAGGTCTCAGGTCTTTATTTCCTGTGTGGGTCCTTTCCTAAGAGACAGCACATTTGCAGCCACATCAACTTTCTTGGATCAATATACCAGTTTAGCAACAAGCCTAGGTATACCTAAATCCTACTATTGGACATAACTGACTCAATCTTTAATCTCTTCCAACATTGTTTTTTGGAAGGGGGAATTATCAAAGTATATCAATGTCAAATAGAGGATATGCTTAGGTATATTTCTTTAGAGATTTACTCAGTTGTAATGCTCCAAACTGGTAGTTATCATTTCCTAAACAGTTTTCAAATCTTGTTATATATATTGCAGCTATTTCTTGGGGCATAATAGAACATCACTGGTTTATAACATAATCAATGTCAAATTTGTCTTAATATTTTCATTATCTTCTCAATAATTATATTCTGTTTCAACTTGAATTTTAACTACTGAAAAGTAATGTTAGTGATATTCATAGAAAAGTAAAATTTACCATTTTTGCAGTAATATGAATTCTGATAACAATAACATAGCATATAAGTCACTAGAAAAGTATAAAGATTCAGAAGGTAAAGAAAAAACCCTAAAATTCCTTAAATATAAATTGTAATAATTGATGGACATTGGTGTATACGAGTTACATTTGTTTGAACAATGACATTTTAATATTTATATGTTCAACATTTGTTATACTGCTTATATTTCAGTATAGAAAGAAATCATTCTAAGCTGCCTGTTTTTCTCCCACAATGATATATCATATTACAAAGTCATTAATTTTTTTAATCAAACACCCTGCTATGGAGTTTCATAAAGCAATCCTTTTATTTAAAGTTTCTTACTAGTGAATATTGCAGCCATCTTAAACATTTTTTTTCAGTTTCCCCTTGAACTTTTAACAGCACCAAAAACAAAAAAGGAAAATGCAAAAACAACAACAACAACACACTTCAGTTACAGCAGCATAATTAACATAGACTCTCAGGAAAAATATTAATAAAATATCTACTCTGTGAAAATAATTGGTTTTGTAAATGTTTATGGCACTTGTTACCTAAGAGTCTACACATAATGGTCATGTATTTTAATTAATATAAAAATATGGCTGCTTGTGTTGATGTTTTCATCATTTCTTCCTTTTTACTTGTTTCAAATTGATGTTCTTATACAGAATGTCTAAGGACAACAACTAAAAACAAATGTAAAGTGAAAAGAAATTATGGATGTAAAGAAAGAAACCTAGGTATACGAGTGCATTAAGGAGACTTGGGATGAATAAAGGGATCATTTATGGGCAGTAGATAACCCATGGCATTGCACGTTTATGCTCTGCTAAACTGCATAGTGTTGAAAAGGATTTTCAAACAAATTCTTGTATCAACTTTGAACTAATGTTTATATTAATTCTTCTTTTTTTCAGGGTACTTGGAAAATGAATTTTTCATTAACATTAATACAGTCTGTTTAGAATAGTTGCTAAATTGACAGGTACTACATTTTGTCTTTTATAATGTGCCTTTCCTAGAACAGTTATTTTGTTTAGTACATTTACAGTATTCTATTCTTTCTTTTTCCCATTGGCCAGCCTGGTATAATAAACTTAATTTGTCCTAATTCTAACTGTGTTTGAACTTAATTTGTCCTAATTTTAATTGGGTTTGAACGTTTCAGTACTATATCACTTTCTTTTAAAAAACATGTTTATTATAACAAGGCAGTCCTTGCCATTTAGATTCAAAAGAAGAAAACATTTACTGTAACAGATTTTACACTATGAACACCTGCCAAATTGTTTGGGTACAAAATATCAGTTCTTTAAAAAAAATCTTAGAAAGTAATGTAGGGCTTCCCTGGTGGTGCAGTGGTTGAGAGTCTGCCTGCCGATGCAGGGGACACGGGTTCGTGCCCCGGTCCGGGAAGATCCCACATGCCGCGGAGCGGCTGGGCCCGTGAGCCATGGCCGCTGAGCCTGCGTGTGCGGAGCCTGTGCTCCATAACGGGAGAGGTCACAGCAGTGAGAGGCCCGCGTACCACACACACACAAAAAAAATAATAATGTATACTAAATGTCTCAATTCCATAATAGGTGGGTGGTTGTTCTAAGTTTTCTCTCCACAATAGCTTAAAAAAGCATTTGAGCAAAGATCCAGTTTAAACGTGATTGTTTGAAATTATTTCATTCTTTCTTCATATCTCTTGTTGTACATGATAATGTTGATCCTGCTGTTTCATTGTCAGAATATGGCTTGATACTTTAAGAACCAGTGTGTGATGAAAATTTTTTTAAAAAGAGAGAATAATTTAAATGATATATTTCCATCAAGGCAAACATGGTGTATGTGTATATATATATGACTTATTTTATATACATAAAAAAATTGTATATGACTATATACACATATGAATTTATACTGTATTAATCAATGATTATGTATTCAAATTAATTTTAAATTATGAGGGATACTTAAAGATAAGTTAGAAAAGTAAATTAATAAAAAATTTACTGAAAAAAACCCATAGAAATAGAAGAGAAAGACTTAAGTCTTTAATTGTCATCTATCTCCAATAATTAAAAAATCTATAGCTTTGCTGCAGGACTTTCTTCTGAGTCCCAACGATATATAATCAACTATCACTGGATATACCACATAAAACTCAAAATAAATTTGTAAGAAACCATTGCATGTATTGGTACATTTTATACTTTATGATACCTATTCCTTATCATGAATTTGCATTTAAAAAAGAGCTTCCATTGTAAAGCACTTACTAACTTGAAAGCATACTTTTAATCAATGTTAGAAATGTTCAACCCCATGAGATCAGTCCTCTTATTATCTATATTTGATTGATGTGGAAATTGATTTAAAGATACATTCATTAATTTGCCCCAAACTACACAACCAGTAATCTTTAGGAAGATAGCAGTAGTCTCTAAGGAGAAAAATTAAATATCCCCTTTGTTCCTTGCTTTTCTTCTAAACCAGGTGACCACTAAGGCAAAAGGATGCTAGGCAGATGCTACATCATTGACTTTGTTCATGATTAAAGTCTAAGTTGGAGGACATGGCTTATCTTTACAGGCAAGTAGACATACTCATAATAAACTCCAGGGTTGGGCAGTGATGGACTAAGGCAGATCTCAACTTTGAAGAACTTTAACCCAGTTAAACTGATGTCAGGTCATGGAGGAATGAAGGAGACAGCTTGCTCACTTCAAAGAAATTACTGCCAAGAGGAAACTTAGGTGCAACAAAACTATACATTCCCACTGTATCATTTCAAAATTTACAGTATGATTTTCTACCTCTCTAGGGACAAAATGAGTAAAGGATCAGAGAAAGGCTAAAGGAGTAAAACAAAGTTCTTTACACATGGGAGTGGGGCGGAACTCCAGAAGTAAAGAAGAGTTGTTTCCTAAGTGTGATTATTTCACATTGTTTTTCCTTTTTACACTTTTCTGCCTTCCCTTTATGTTCAGGTGATGACTCCGCCTCATACTTCATCAAGAAATATTAATAGCTAACACTTACACTTACCTGGGGCCAGACACTGAGATTTGCATACATTAAGTCTTTAATGCAATGGAAGCACTCAGGCAGAAACTGCATAATGCCAAATCTGCAAACTTCCCTTCCTACTTAACGTAATCTTCGTTCTTTAATGTTGCAGTTTATAAACTTTTCTGCTTCTATAACAGGTCAAACATACCCCTCCAAAGCCATGCTCATGCTTTGGATCAATCTGCCTTTATTTTCTCCAGAAATTTGCTCCTGAAACTATGTTATTTTTATGACTAAATCTTTTATAATGTCCTTACTCCTCAGTCACAAATATCGCCTCTCCATTCATAAAAATAATTTCCCTCAGATTTTATAATTGAAGAGGTGACAGAACTCTGTTGCCATTTCCTCATCTCTTTTTTGGCATTGATCTAGCCCCGAATAACTTCCCTGTCAGCCACCCCAATAAAACTAATCCTGTCAGATGTGTCAGGGTGTCAGCTTCCATAATGTAAAACCCTGTGAACGTTTTTCTTTTGGCATATTCCTTAAACTTAGCATCGTTTTGCCTCACTTAGAACTTTATGCCTCTCAGTACAGGTTGTTCTTTGATGTGATGTGTTGACGTGACAGTATTTTCTTTTTTTTCACTGACCACTTCTTAAACCTCTTTGCTGAATCCTCTATCTCGTAATTAAAACTCAATGTTGAGATGTTCCAGAACACACTTCTAGGCCCTCCTCCTAAAGGCATCTATGTACACATGTTTTTAAACTATTTGTCTCTTGAAGCCTTCTACTATATGTTTCAAAACACTTTTTCTAGCTATTTCCTTTGATATTAGCACACATCATACATAATATGTGATTGCCCTTCCCTCAGACCTGCTTCTCCCCACATTCTTCCTATTGTACCAGATGGCTCTACCATCTACACAGACACCAAAGCAAAAACTCATGAGGTCTTGATTCTTCTTTTTAACTAAACTGTCATGTCCAGTACAAACACAAGTCCTTTCAGTTCTATCAAAACATAACTCAAACCCATCTTCCTTCCATCTCCACTGCCACCTTTTTGGTCTAAGTAACATGAATTACTGCAATAGCCATATAACTGGATTCTCTGCTGTGTCTTCCCTATTTTTGCAATCAGTCAGTTCTTCACAGGATTTTAAGAACGACCATTTAAAAATGTATTTTATTACTTCTGTCTTAAAAATCCTGCTAATTAGAGAAAAATATAGACAACTTTTTAAGAGTTATATGATTCCAGTTATTTAGCCACTGAGTAAATTTGGGCTTTCACATAACCTCATATCCTTTGGTACCCATATATGTTCATATAGGCCTTCCCTGGCCACCTATTCTATAGTATTCCACCCATCAAGTCACTCTGATACATCATTAAGTTTCTTCATAACACTTATTTACTCTCTGCAGTTAGTGTTTTGGTGTATTTTCCTTTGCTTACATATTTTGTTTGTCTCTTCCCACTAGAATATAAGATCTAAAATGGCAAGAACATTATCTGCTTTCTACATTACCATATCTCCAGTGGTAAAACAGAGCTTGACAGATGATAGGTACTAAATAATATTTTATTGGGCAAATGGATGAATATGTGTATAACGGTAATTGGAAGAGCATACACCAAAATAGCTTCACTTTTGCTAGTGTTGTGCGAAAATAATTATTGATCTTTTAGCAATGCATTAATATTTTTAGAGTGAAGGTGTTAACACTCTACTCATGTGCAGCTGGAAGGCATATAATACATGTGCTTATAATAGTTTTTGAAAAAAAAGTATTTTAACTAAGATGAGGAATTACACAAAAGGACGTATAAAAATGAAAAAAATCAAACAAGATCAATAAGGTTATTAAGTTCTTGAAGAAAAAAAACACTGAAACATAAGATATTTATTTATTGGGTATATGCTTTGAGCCTTCTGAGAAGATTTTTATGAGTTATTCATCATAAACACAATGATGGACAATGTTAAGCTGACATCCACAAATTGTAGGTGTTTCTAGTGCTGGTGATACTTAAAGACAGTATGAATAATATTTAATATATTAATATTTGTGATATGCAATATGAATTTATAATAGAAATTCCATATAAAAGCCAATATGGGATTTTCTGAAACCATATTTCAACAAAACTTGAACATAACCAACATTTTAAGATTAAAGCTTAAATTGAGATTTCTTCCATTACTTCTCTCTAATTTCTTACACATATAGTTAAAAAAAACACTGATTAAATCATAGCTTTGTTTATGTAAATTGCTGTAATAAACAAACATGTCTCTATTATCTAATTATCTATCTACTGTCTATTTGCCTATCTATCTATAATCTGTCTGTATACCTATCTATATTTTTTCTCATTCTCATCCCCGTTTTTTAATAACATATAATATTATATTAACACAAATGATATTGCCAAAGGCGGAAAACTACTGATTTATGATTGACTGTAATGTTCAGTTTTTATTTGCTCCCCTTTCTTTAGAAATATATTCTCAATTTCCTCTGGGGAATATCACCCCCATGCACACTCACACTTTGAATTTATAGGTAGAGATAACCTTAGGGGTAGACTCAAATGGCTTATTCCATCAGTATATCCCCTCCTCCAGACCAAAATGATTGGTATGAATTAAAATCCAATCAGAAGCAAAGACCCCCTATGATGAAAAAAGAGTCTTTTATTTGGAAAAGGAACATAAAAATAGGAGATACATGAAAGTTTTGGTTCCTTTGCTTCCAGGATATAGAGAAAAAATATCAAGTGGAGAGGAGCTTGATTATAAATTATCAAAGAATCAGGATGAAATGATGGAGGGAAACTTGGCTGCAAAAATAATTCTCACAGACAAACTAGTGAAAATGAAAGTTGAGGAAGTAACAGTAATATAAGCATATGGAAAATGAAGTAAAATTTCCTTATAGAATAATCTTTGAAGTTCCATGCTGTAATGGAATTTAGTACAACATGTAACTAGCAACTGCATATTCTATAATATTTTCATCAATATTTCTTCTACATAGCTAATTATCCATGCAAATTAGTTAGGATTAGACTAGACTTATAAGAAGGATTAGACTAAACTTATAAGAAGGAAGGCAGAAATAAAGAAAGAAATAATCCTACTCCCAGAGATAGCTATCAGAGACAGTATTTTTTCTCCAAGTTTCACTCTCTTTTCTAGTAAGAGTATGATACATTCCACCCCACTGTCTTGTGGCTTGCAGTCCATCCCAGTGACATTGGATTTAGCCATGGCTGAGAGCAGATTTAATGTACACCACATCTGAACAGATAATTTAAGAATTATTGCATGTTTCCACTAGATCTTTTGCTCTTTTTCTTCAGGAATGAAAATATAACATGGAAAGTAGGAGCTTCTAGATTCTAGATAAAAGACACGTGGAGAAGACCAGCAGCTCATCCAGGGTAACCGTTAGTTGATATGTGACATTTGTCAATATATATTACTGATATTTTAATGTTATGTGTTACCATAGTAGAGATGACTAAATCTAGAGCTGTCTAAGAACTTGATGTAAGCATTTGAATTTTGTTATTGCTTTGCAAGACAGTAACTGAAATAGATGACATAGATGGATAGATAGATAGATATATAGATGGACAGACATATAGATAGATGGCTAGAGACAAAGCTAAATATAATTGTGAACGGAATAAATTTTAACAGGTCAATTTAAATTTTTTTATTGCCATGTTTAATCAGTCATGGATGGCCATCAACTATATTTTCTTGAATACTCCAATGAATTTCTTATCTTAATTGTTCTGGAAAACTACATTAAATGCAAGTCATAATTTAGCCATGTGGATGGATCCTATTTTGTATATTCCTGCATTAGTTAGACAGCATGTTTAAAGTAAGAAAGAGACTTTAGGTTAACACAGTGGGCTTAAAACCTATCTCTGATGTTTTTGCTTAGACATGTTATTAACCTGCTCTGAGGCCATCTTGCCATTTCTGAAATGAGAATAATGTTTACACAGCATAGAGTTGTGAGGCTTCAAGGTCATAGGAGGGGCCACTAGCCTAGAGTTTAAGGTTTCAGGAGTTCTTCCTGGATAAAATGATGTCTAATTTAGGCAGGAAGAGTAGGTAGAATTTGGCTGGATGAATATGGAGTAGAAGAGAAGAGGCATGTTCCTGGGAATGGGAAATAGATGGATAAAAGCTTGGGATAAGAGAGAATGAAATCCCCTGTGGTGTGCCTGTAGTGTAAAGTTCAGAAACAGTGAAAAGCAATCAATAGAAGAGGCAGCAAGAATAGAGACTTGTAAGCTAAATTCTAGAGTTTAGACACTAATCTAAGTATAAGTAGGTGTCAGTGAAGGATTTTAATCTTCTGACAAGATCATATTTTTTCAAAGTGCTTTCTCTATTCAAAATGAGAAAAATTAATTCTGGAAAAGAAAGACTAGAGGCTGACAAACTAATTAGAGGCTGCTGCAATGTAAAATTTTCCTGAGCGGCTTCACAATAGCACCCCTGGGGAGAGGTAGATGAGTTTAAAAGTAATCTAAAAGGTAAGCACTGTGGGGATTTAATTTGTGGGATAGCTGCGAGGGAGAAGGAAGACTCCATGCACAATGCCCATGTTTCTGGCTTGAGCAGTAGATTATCTCACTGAGATTATACATTATACATTATGCATTAGGAGAATGATCGTTTGGAAAAGAAGTTAAAAATCTCAGTTGCTTTCCACTTAAATTTGAGGTTACTGCAAAAGATTCCAGTGGAAATGACTAAAGTTCAGGAGAGAAATCTGGTGAGGACAGATTTGAAGCCATAGGACAGGATTTTATCATCTATGGAGAGTGGGTAAACTAGAGTGGAAGGGAAAACAGTTTACAATAAAGCAGTTAAGAACAAGTCTGTAATAACTGAAAAGAGGAAAATGACAATGCAAATAATTATGAAAAGATTCAGGAGAATCAGAAAAAAATCATTCTAATTTGACTTGAAACTAGCATGACTTGTTTTAAGAGGAGATTGGGTAATACTTCAAATGCCATGAGAGAAACCTAGGGAATGTTTTTGAGGTTTTAAATAAGGAGGCCACTGATGGTGTTGCTTACAAACATTTGGTAGGGTGGGAGAAGATGGGTGGGAAGACAGATTACAATGGATTAAAGATTGAGTGTTTCTTGCAAAGTAATTCTGATCTGCCAGTTACCAAGGATTCTCAGATGTCTTTGCATTTACTTGAGCTCAGATTCTTATGGGTAATTTTTTTTCTTTTACTGTCATAGCACCAACTGACACTTATATTCTGCTATTACTCTTAGCATCCATCTTTGTTTCTCTACTTTTATACATACACAAAGTCATATGACTACTTGTGGTCTTGTTCATTGTCTATCTCATCTATCTCTCATCTACCTATAGTCATTCCATTTCTAATGTAAGTTGTATATAATTAAATTTAATATATTAAATTATTTTTTAATTGACATGACGAATTCCATAAGTTCATTTGATCACTAATAAATAAGAAGTGTTTTGATAGCCTAGGCTTAATACTTTACTTATGTTTTTGAGTATTCTTGTGATTTGTTGCTATCACTGCATTTTATTGCAATTTTCAAATGGTCTTGAGAGTTCAAAGCTGGACTAAAAAGAATAAAGCATAACTAATAAATAATATGGATTTAAGCAATACATGCAATATGCTAACACATATAGCTTTAAACCAATCACTATTTTAGTTAATATGAAATAAAGTATAATGGTCATCTCAAAGCATGTGCAGTACCCGATTAATAAAAAGAAAATCAGCCCCATCATTTCTATTTATCTATTGTATTAAAATTACCTTAATATTGTAAGAGAGGCAAAACTTTACCTTCTTAGGGTCTCTGACTGGGCCTAAGAAGTAAAGCAACATAAAACAGATTAAAAAAAGAAAAGCATACAGATGTTTACATGTATGATACATGGGATTCCCCATTAAAAAAATGAAGACCCAAAGAAGTGGCTTCTGCCTAAGTGGTTTTTGTTTTATGAGGTTAAATGAAGACAGGCAATTGTGGAAAAGTAAGCTAAAATATATGAGGAGAGTAAAGGAAGGTAAGAGTTATTTTAACAAGCCCTGTTTGCACACATTTCTCAGGGCCTCTACTCCCCATCTCTGGTGATAAGAATGTTTCTTTCTTCCTGGAATAGAGAAGGCATCCTTCACATGGGAGTTTTATCTCCTGCTTTTAGGTAAAAAGAGAGAGGTCAGAGTGCTCCTCGTGCATCTGCTGTTTTTCAAGTGTCTTTAACTCAAAATAATCCTTATGCCAAAGGGACATATATCAAGGTGCCACCCTTCAATATTTAAGCATCGATCACGGAGAAGAGATATTTCTTAAGCTAAATGTTGTTTATTTTTATATTAGAAAGAATGAAATTTTCCTGAGAAGTATTTTAAAAAATGTGTCCATGTTAAATCTCCTGGCTTGTCTCTCATTCTGCCCAACGCTCTTAGGAGAAATCTCATTAAGAAAATGAAATTGCTCTTAATTCTGTCACTATAGATAGCTCTGGATGACATAAAATTAATGCTGTCCCAGTACACATCTAAAATGCAAACCAATCAAGCTTTTATGCTGCTGAGGCATACTTAACTGACAACATTCAGATAGAATGAATGATCTTTGACAACTTTAATGTAATACCTCGACATCCTTCAAGCAAAAGAAGTAATTCTGATGGCTTCTTTTTAATGTGAACCGTATTCTAAATATTACCAACATATGTAACTATGCATGGTGACTTCTACATCCTTGGTAAAGTATATTTTGTAGATTATTTATTTCATTAATCTTTTTGCTATAGCCATAGATTCAACTGCTAGTAAAGATTATTTTTTAGAAAAGCTCTTCTAGAAAATGTTACACTTTGTCAGTTATACAGGAAAGGGTGATGGGAAGGTTTTTTTTTTTTTTTTTTGCGGTACACGGGCCTCTCACTGCTGTGGCCTCTCCCGTTGCGGAGCACAGGCTCTGGACGCGCAGGCTCAGCGGCCAATGGCTCACGGGCCCAGCAGCTCCGCGGCATGTGGGATCCTCCCGGACCTGGGCACGAACCCGTGTCCCCTGCATCGGCAGGCGGACTCCCAAGCACTGCGCCACCAGGGAAGCCCTGGGAAGGTATTTTTGATTACTCATTCTACAATCCTCCAAAGACTCAGAAAGTTTTCCCAAGTTTCTCAGGTTATATTTATGTACACATGCACTATATGTATATATGTGTGTGTGTAAAGTATATAGTTTTATTTTAGATAATCATACAAAAAATTCACATGAACATTTCCTGAATCATTTGTATGAGCAATTTAAATCAAGGATTACAAAGCAATTTCTGTTGCTGTGTTGTCTTTTCATTTATAGTTATATTGATCTTATTAGTACCACCTTAGTGTACCTGGTAAAATATATATGAAAACATAAATGGAAAAAGGACAGAGGTGATTTTTAATGTAAATTATATATTCTAAATGAGTAAGGTCAAAAGAAGCCATGATTTGCTAGACAAACATTTTGGCTTTGCAATGCTTTAAGTAGAAAAAAGTAGTGGGAAAATTAAATCATCACACAATATCAAGAAGTGTAGATATATAAAATTCAATAGAAACTGCATTGCAGACATCAGTGCCATATATACTGTATAAAGAAATGTAATTACAGTAGAACAACACCCTCAGTCCTATTAAATTTATGTTACTTTGATTTTTAGGTTTATTATTTCATGTGTTAATAATAAGTAAATTAATCATAGTTTTATATTTCTACATAATTAATAAATATTATAATAAAATAATTTAAAGTCATGCTGATGAGTAACAAAATAGTTATCCCTTTAAAGTGTATTTCATACACTACTCAGTGAAGATAGCTTACCTAAATGTCAACATGGAACAGTTTAGCAAATGACCAATAGGTTTGATCTTTCCATTCTGCATTTTTAATAAAAATAAATAAAATAGGATAACAAATGGTGGGGAGAGGTGTTTTTTGACCTCATTCTCAACCTTAATATTATGTATCGACATTGGCTAAAATCAGTTATTAATGGCCATTTCCACATTATCCAACCAAAAGTTCTCACCTTTGTGAAAAGGCACTATGCATGTTTGAGCTTTGCTAGAGGACATAAAACTGAAGAAAAGTAAGTGAACTGACTCAGTAAATAAAACATCACAAGGCATTATTCTTCTATTCACATAATTTCAGACTATAATGCTCATGTTAAGATAAAAATTTTTTTCTTTTATTTTGCTTTGTTGCAAGCTCAATTTGTTCCAGAAACAGATTCTGTTCCTCAGCCTTTTATATCAGACTAGCAGAACTCATTCTATATCAAATATATTGAAATTTTATAGAGAGGTCATGTTATGATAGACAGAAGAAAATGATATTTCAGGCAATTTCACAAGTGATTCTATAGAGATTTCTCATTTAAAACTTAACCAGAACCATCATGTATACCTGACCTCCCTACAAGAATCCCATTTGAATGGAGAAAGAAAATTTAAAAATTAATAGCACTACAGCACCAAAAAATAAAATAGGAAGTATGTCACTGATAGATGAAAATATTTAAGGAACTTCTGGGAAATAGCAAACAGATGACACTTGATTGAAAAAAATTAAGATCGGGCTTCCCTGGTGGCGCAGTGGTTGGGGGTCCGCCTGCCGATGCAGGGGACGCGGGTTCGTGCCTCGGTCCGGGAGGATCCCACATGCCGCGGAGCGGCTGGGCCCATGAGCCATGGCTGCTGGGACTGCGTGTCCGGAGCCTGTGCTCCGCGACGGGAGAGGCCACAGCGGTGGGGGGCCCGCATACCGCACACACACACAAAAAACAATTAAGATCAAGAAAACTATAATCAAAATTGGCTAGGACATAGTGGAGAATGCCTCTTGCCAGGAGAGCCCCAAAGAAACTCATTGTCAAGAATATAGTGAACAATCAGCCTTAAGTTTATCATCAAGAAATAATGGATGAATGGACAGTTTGAAAAACAGGTTGGGACCTATGCCTACCCTTCAAACCCATATCTCCAATTAAAGCAAGCAAAGTTACAGGGAAGAAGGGAAGTGTTGGTGAGAAGCAGGAGAAATTGTATAGGCAGTGAGAGAGATTTGTAATCAGGCCTGAGGTAAGTTCCGATTTTTAAAATTGATGTACAATAAAAAAGGCAATGCGTTCTGTGCATAAGTAAAACCACAAGGCTTATGAATTAAAGTCTTTGGGGCACTCATTTTCCTATTATCTGCATATACTTCCTGAACAGAAGTGTGCTAATCAGAATACCCTAATCACTCCTATGCAGAGCCCTACATTTATAATTTACTATTTGGAGGGGCCAGGGTTATGGAATGAGATTTATACACTTGTCAAGAAATTCTTTCCCTCATCCCCATATTATGTAACCTTATTTATTATCCAGAAATAGTATACCAACAATGATTACTAAACATTTGAGGCAAATAAGAACATAAACAAATAATCCACAATAAGAAACTAAACAATCAACCACACAAGAGGGTTTGAAAAGCAGTTATGACATGGAAACAAAAATTTTTGTAAATAAACTTTCAAGTTTAGAACAGCTTAAGATTTATAGAATTATTGGAAGATAGTGTAGACATTTTCTCTATGGTACACACTCAGTTTCCCTGTTATTAATATCTTATATGAATATGGTGCATTTGTCACACAATAAGATTATTAACTAAAATCCATACTTTATTATAATTTCCTCAGTTTTTTCCTAATCTATTTTTTCTGTTCTAGAATTCAATTCAGATTGCATTATATTTAGTAGTTATGTCTCCTTAGGCTACTTTAGATTGTGAAACTTTTTCAAAATTTCCTTGCCGTTTTCAGTTTTTTTATGACCTTGACAGTGTTGAGTGTTACTAGTCAGATGTTTTATAGAATATCTCTCAATTGGGATTTGTATGATGTTTTTCGCAAGATTGGACCCAGGGTGTCTTGGGAGAACGACTATAGATGTACAGTGCATTTTCATCACATCCTATTAAGTACATATTCTATCAATATGACTTATCACTGTGATGCTAACCTAAATCACGTGGCTTGAGATAGACTTTGTCAGGTTTCTCCACTGTAAAGGTACTTTTATTATTTCTCTCTTCCAAACTGTACTTTTGGGAGGAAAGTCACTATATACAGCCCAAACTTAAGAAGTAAAGACTTATGGTCTAACTCCTAAAGGGAAGAGTATCGAAAACTTATTCTGCACAGGAGATTTATTTATTCTCTCTCATTTATTTATTCTATCATTGATAGATATCAGTAGAGACTCATGGACATTTATTTTGTACATTGGGATATAATCCAATACTACTCGTTACTGTTGTTCAAATGGTTACCTATTTGGTCACTGGGGAAACTTTCAGTGTTCCTGTATGCCTTTTATATGTTTGTTTGTTTATTTAAACACTTTTATTTGCTGGCATTGCAAGATGGTCCGGTCTCATCCTGTATTACTGCTCTAGTCATAGAAGTCGCCATTTTTTCCAAGGAGTTATACGATTGTAAACTTACCCTCATGTATACATGTTAAATGTTTCTGTATGTAACCAAATGTGTCTATATTAAACTAGAGTTCATGCTAATGACTCCAACTCTAATCCATTACGGCGTAAATCTTTTTACCTATTTCCCCTGCTTATTGTAACCTCCCATTCCAACAGAAAAACATCTACTATCACTCCCACCCCTACCCAATTAGTTAATAGTTCAATTCCTTATTCAGGTGTACTGATTTCAGAATTATTATCCCATACTCTGCTGAGGTGGTGGAGGGTTGGGGAAGAGCATTATCCATTAGAGCAGATGTGTTTATGTACAGTTCCTTTTTCCTTTATTACCACTTATTTCCAAAGTTGCTTAGGTCAGTACCTTATTCCCTCACTGCCTTAGATTAGTTTATTTCATATATTTGTAATACATTTAGATCATTTTACTACAACCTGTGTCATTCTAGGACACTCTGACCTCTTAAAAAATATATGTATTTTTTAATTTACATGGATTCAGGTTTACACTTTGTACTGTAAATTTCAACATGTTTTGATAAATGCATAGGATAAAAGTATCCACAACTAGAGTATCACACAGGACAGTTTTATGACATTAAAAAAATCCTGTATTTCAGCTATTTAACACCCTCCTCAACTTCCAAGCCCTTGGTAACATCTGATCTGTTTACTGTCTTTTTGTTTCACCATTTTCAGAATGTCATATTATTGAAGTCATAAACTGTGTAGCTTTTTCAGACTGTCTTTTTTCCCTAGCAATATGAATTTAAAGTTTCTCCATGTCTTTTCATGGCTTGATACTTCACTTCTTTTTATTGTTGAATAATATTCCATTGTATAAATGTACCATAGTTTGTTTACCCATTAACCTATTAAGGGACATTGTGGATACTTCCATTTTTGGGTTATTATAGATAAAACTTCTATATATATTTATATACAGACTTTTGTGTGGACATAATGTTTCAACCGAATTGGGTAAACACCAAGCATGTGCAATTGTTGGATTATATGGTAAGAGCATGTTTAGTCTTGTAAGAAACTATCAAAATATCTTCCCATGTGTCTGTAACATGTTCCATCCCCACCAGCAATGAATGAAGTTCCTGTTGCCTGAATCCTTGTCAGCAATTGGCATTAATCAAATTTTGGATTTTAACCAATCTAAATGGTGTGTACTGGTATCTCATTGTTTTAATTTACAACTTTCTAATGACAAATAATATTGAGCATTTTTTCATATGCTTTGCCATCTTTATACCTTCTCTGGTGAGGGATCTGCTCAGATGTTTTTGCCCATTTTTTAAAATTGAAGTATAGTTGATTTACAACATTGTGTTAGTCTCAGGTGTACAGCAAAGTGATTCAGTTATATATATATATATATGTATATATATATATATGTCTCTCTATATATTTCCGATTATTTTCCATTATAGGTTATTACAAGATATTGAATACTTTTCCCTGTGTTATACAGTAAATCCTTGTTGCTTGTCTATTTTATGGATAGTAGTTTGTATCTGTTAATCCCATACTCCTAATTTACCCTCCTCATCCTCTCCTCTTTGATAACCATAGTATGTTTTCTATGTCTGTGAGTCTGTTTCTGTTTTGTATATAGATTTATTTGTATTACTTTTTAAAGTTCGCATATAAGTGATATCATATAATATTTGTCTTTCTCTGTCTGACTAACTTCACTTAGTATTGTATTTTCTAAGTCCATCCATGTTGCTGCAAAATGGCATCATTTCATTCTTTTTTTATGGGTGAGTAATAGTTCATTATATATATATATATATATATGCCACATCTTCTTAAACCAATCATCTGTTGATGGGCGTTTGGGTTGTTTCCATGTCTTGGTTATTGCAAATAGTGTTGCTATGAACATTGGAGTGCATGTACCTTTATGAATTAGAGTTTTCTTCTTTTCTGGATATATGCCTAAGAGTGGGATTGATGAATCATATGGTAGCTCTACTTTCAGCTTTTTAAGGAACCCCCATACTGTTTTTCATAGTGGCTGTACCAATTTACATTCCCACCAACAATGTAGGAGGTTCCCTTTTTCTCCACACTCTCTTAAGCATATAGTATTTGTAGACTTTTTAATGATAGCCAATCTGACTGGTGTGAGGTGATACCTCATTGTGGTGTTGATTTGCATTTCTCAAATAATTAGCGATTTTGAGCATCTTTTCATGTGCCTATTGGCCATCTATATGTCTTCTTTGGACAAATGTCTATTTAGGTCTTCTGCCCATTTTTCAATTGGGTTGT
The DNA here is from genome assembly GCF_005190385.1 of Monodon monoceros. Taxonomy (NCBI): domain Eukaryota; kingdom Metazoa; phylum Chordata; class Mammalia; order Artiodactyla; family Monodontidae; genus Monodon; species Monodon monoceros. Next base: position 48,427,462 of record NW_021703772.1, read on the forward strand.
TCAATTTTTTACTGTTGAGTTGTATGAGCTGTTTGTATATTTTGGAAATTAACCCCTGTTGGTGGTATCATTTGCAAATATTTTCTCCCATTCCATGGGTTGTCTTTTCGTTTCATTTATGGTTTCCTTTGCTGTGCAAAGCTTTTAAGTTTGATTACGTCCCATTTGTTTATCTTTGCTTTTATTTCTTTTTCCTTATGAGACTGATCTAAGAAAATATTGCTACAGTTTATGTCTGAGAATATTTTGCCTATGTTCTCTTCTAGGAGTTTTATGGTGTCATGTGTTATATTTAGGTCTTTAAACCATTTGAGTTTATTGTTGTGTATAGTGTGAGGGAGTGTTTACATGAGACTGTCCAACTTTCTCAACACCACTTGCTGAGGAGACTGTCTTTTCTCCACTGCATATTCTTGCCTCCTTTGTTGTAGATTAATTAACCATGGGTGTGGATTTATTTCTGGGATCTCTATTCTGTTCCTTTGATCCATATGTCTGTTTTTGTGCCAATACCATGCTGTTTTGATTACTGTAGCTTCATAGTATTGTCTGAAGTCTGGGAGGGTTATGCCTCCAGCTTTGTTCTTTTTCCTCAGGATTGCTTTCTTTTGCCCATTTATCAATTGAATTTTTTGTTGTCTTGCTGAATTTTTAAATTCTTTATGTATTATTATTTTTCCATTTATATAAGATAAAAAACAAACTCAGATTCTAATCTTTTTTAAACTTAAGCATTCATTAGCTGTTAATATATCTTAAGGAAAACAAATCTGGAGTTTGCATGCTTTTTGGGTTCACTTGTTTTTTAATTTCTTATGGTAAATTACTTTTAAAACTGCTTACTAGAAAAATTGAATCCTAGGAAAAAACCTAGAAACAAAATACTACAGATATTAACTTTTTAAATTTATAATATAAAAATGAATATTTTATTCTTCTTGTACATATAAGAATTATTTTCCTGAATTCATCATTTATTTATGACAAAAGACCAGTAACTTCACAAAATAGACAAGAATTGCTTTATGAATACTCAATTCAACCTACTTGAATGTATAGACAAACTGATGTTTATATATTTCATTATTGTTTATTTAACACCTTAACAATCAATTGCTTTACAAGCATTATTCTTAACATAGTTTATTATACAAATTATTATTATTTATTCAGAGTAGAGTAAAAATATTAAGGTGTTTTGATTGTTTCATGTCTTTATTAATGCTAAGCCTAGGCTTATGTTCAGAGAATATAAAAAGTATTTCCTGTACTATCTGTATAATTTCTCCTTTTTATTATTGATACAAACTGGAATTATGTCTGTATCCAACAAAATTGTGTCTATAAAGTTTACATAACATTTCAGATAACTTGTCAACTGTCTTAATAATTAGCATTTATCACCTCATAGAAGTTAAGACACACCTGATTTGATGTAATAAAAAGTGTTCATGATGCAGTTTCTTAGGTACTGAGACTCATTTTCCCGTATGGTTAGTGTTCTGGCTATCTTCCATGGGCATTTCAAGATCCAGTCTCCACCCTGATCTATTTGTGTTGCCTCAACAGCTTTCTTTCCTTCTAGCTTCTGCTGTGTTGCCCAATGGAATGCACCTTACTAGGGATTGATTATATACTACTTAGTATCCCTCAGTTCAGACTCAGTTGTCTGTCTGTTCCCCAACCAGAAATCACAGGTTCTGTCAGATAATCCTCTTCACCTCTTCAAACCTCTCTTCTGCTCCCTCCCCTTTTCCCTTTTCTCACATTCTCTCTCATTCTTTCTCTCTCTCTCTTCTATTTTCTCCCTGTCTCTCTTTCCCTAGTAAAGTGATCTTATTTGTTACCTAGACAAAATTGACTGTAAATGTTTTCAAAAATATTAAACATACTTTCCCACATTTCCATGAAAAAAAGAGGAAATAAATAAAATTTTACTCAGAATAAACAGTGGACAAAATTCCTCTATATCATAAATAATCTTTTTTTTTTTTTTTTTTTTGCAGTAAGTGGGCCTCTCACGCTGTGGCCTCTCCCGTTGCGGAGCACAGGCTCCGGACATGCAGGCTCAGTGGCCATGGCTCACGGACCCAGCCGCTCTGCGGCATGTGGGATCCTCCCGGACCGGGGCACGAACCCGTGTCCCCTGCATCAACAGGCGGACTCTCAACCACTGTGCCACCAGGGAAGCCCAAATATTCTTTTTTATTATTTGAGATTGTAAAAGATCTGTTCAGTTTGCTAAAATTGTCAAAGAATGTATATATTTAAAGAAGAAAAGATGTAAATATATATACTTAATTAATTTGCTCCTAATTACTGTAATGATCTTAATAAGTCACTGTGAAGATGACTTTCTCTACCCGTAATGTATGACTGTATAATAATTGCCAATTTACAGCAAAACTATCATTACAAATATAATGATTAAAGAATCACAATGCACTGATAATATTTTGATGTATCATACTAGAAAATAAAATATTCTATGTTACTTGCATCTCATGCTTTCTTTACCAGATATAACTGTAAACTAATAAATGTTGACAGTCATTATGGTAGAAAATGTGTTCATTTAGCTTCTAGCATACAGAGAACTTAATATAAAAGGTATATTTAAGCAGTGTAATTTGTTGGATACTTTCATGTTGATTAAAAACAAAGAACAAATGCAAAAAAGAAAAATATCATGTGTCATTTGATTGAATAAGCAAAAAAGAATTATACTTCAATTTAAATCAAATCCTATTTGAGATATAAAAATTTCAAATTTTCTTTCTTAGCTGAATTTATTCTTTGTAGTTCTGTAGTACTCATATTAACAATTACCTTGCAATTCAGACCCTGAGACTTATGATTCATGCCTTTTATTAGCTACTGAAAATGTCGATTTATATGTAAAATAATGTTTAGATTGAATTTTAACATGAAATATAATTTTGAGTAGTGCTATATAAGCACAGGCTTAGGAAAAACTAAAGGATTTTTAGAAATCGGGAAAACCAAAGTCCCTGTTAAGATTACCAATCTAACTTCAACAACAAACTAAATTTTTATTAACCATTGTCAAACCTTGCCCCAATCATCATTATTACTTTAAATCTCTCTTAATTATGGTACATTGGAAATTGGCTGCTGGCTAGTGCCTTCTTCCAATCCTGGTTTTTTTTTTTTTACCATAAAATTAGTTTTAAATCAATTCTTTACATTACTTAATCCTTCAGACTTAATTAAATTCTGAAACACCATTATCTGATTTGTATTATGTTATAACAGTGCTATCCCATGGGTTACATTGCTGCTGGCTATTTTTCCAAAACTATTTTTATGGATACTTTGAGCTTACTTTCATTGTCAAAAATTGGTTATATCTTATTTTAACAAAAGTTTGACAAGTGTGATTTTTCTTCACCAATAATGCAACAAAGTAAAGAATGGGAGATAGTCTTCACAGCCACAGCAACATTGTCCAGGGGGCATAACAAGTAGAATATCAAAGCCATAGAAATGCAAAGTGTGAATCAGGGAATTGTTTCATCGTCAGCTAAATAACTGGCATACAGAATTAAAATTATATTGTTTACACTGAAGACATTTTTAATATTTTGTATGATCCATAGTTAGTATCAGTGACATTTTAGGCTCTTCCCTTTCTTCCAAGACTGTTTTATTTCCAGTGTAAAAAGGTGTTAAGCATCTAATTCGGCAGGACTCAACTATCTAATTCTCTTCTGTTCACAGTAATGTTGAAAAATTTAGATTTACATTTTATATGACATCTTGAAAATTTTTATTAAATATATCCACATGCATATAGTATTTCATTTAAGTAGTTCTTTTATTTACTATCTAGATTATATTCCCCTAAAATTAGCTCTGGCTATTTGCAATGGTCTATAAATTTTTGTAATCAGCATTAAACATATACTGAAATATTCTCAAGTCATTTGCCATAGAAAAAAGCTAAAATGAAGAAACAGCACAAAAATCTAAATAAGAAATAGAATATACATTTGTTAGACAGAGACTGTCTTTGAAGTGATTAAAGTAGCACACAAAAGTGTTTAAAGTAGAAATATTAGAATGTGTTGATATACTATCAGTACTGATATACTATATAATATTGATATATCAATCTATCCATTGATATACTTTTCCCTCTAAATCTTAAATTAGCCTGGTTATAAATATTTAGTTTCCTTTCTTAAATGGATGTAGTCATGTTTTTATTTAATTTCAAAAGGAATCATATCTCTTATTCAAGGGTCCTCTGGGAGACATTTTTGTAATGTCATATTTTTTTAGAATGTGTGTGTTCCAAATTCAGAGATTTTAGCACAATACCAATAAAAATTCCAAACTAGAGATGTAGTGAAAAAATAAGAACTGAGAGCTGGAAAAAGCCTTAGTGGTCATGTAGCCTACCCCTCTCATTTTACAGCCTAAGATTGGAGAACAGCAAGAGTACCTGATGTTCACCAGATCAGGAGAGCAAATTTATCATAAAGCTAGGACTTGAACTCACATCTCCTAGGGACCTGACACCCAGAACAAGCCCTCCTTCCACTCTACTAGTCAATGATAGTAGTATTTATAGTTATGTATGACTAAATTTATTCTATACATTCTTCTGTCTTCAAATTATATTTTTAATTAGATACCTTAATCACATTATTTTAATATAAATTTGTAATTTAAAGTTAACTACAAGAAGCATGAAAGATAGATTGTGTGTTAAAATAAAGGCATATTAGTTTTCAAGAACGTCATAATTTGAAAATACAGATTTGAGTAAATCAAATATAATCCATGTTAAGGATACAATATGCTAAAGTTCTAAGATTCACCAGTAGATCTTGTTGGTTAGTACTTGTAAATGGACAGTGGCAAATTTTGGAAACTGTCAAGTCATTCTTTTTGTCATTCTCTGCTGAGTCAGTTAGGGGACAAACCAATTTCTATTAATTATAAGTAAAATTAATTTTCTATTAATTATACATAAAATTTTTCATTCTGATACATTAGGGAAACATATTAAATTTCTTGACATATTTTATGTTCCCTGTGTTTGCATCCCAAAGTATTCCAATCTAGTATCCCACTTTTTGCAATTCCTTTTCAATGTATAAGTACTAATTGCTCCTTTTTTCTTCTTTAAAAGAAAGTCAGCTTTATTAATTTATAATTTGCATACCAACTCTTTAATGCAGGAAATTTAATGTATATATTAATGGATGAACAGATAAATGGAAAGACATACTTGTGCACATAAGGCAATACTGTATAAATAATTTACATCTTTTTTTTATTCTTTCTACATATAAGAATCTTTCTGCCATTAGAGTTTTATCATTCATAATGGCTGCATGTTATTCCAGTGTATGCATTTACCTAACTTATTCAATTATTTCCTTTTTTCTGTGCTTTTAAATTATTGCTAGTTTGAGCAATTGTAAGAAAGGGTTGAATATCTTTGACCATATGTTGAGGGCAGCATTCTGCATTGTTTTCTTAAAAGAAATTCCCAGAAGTAGAAGTTTGGGTTCAAAGGAATGGTTCATTTAATATTGTTGCTAAATTATGGGAAATGATTATCTCAAGCTATTATTGATACTTTATTTGCCTTAAAGTTGATCTATATTGAGTTTTAACATTTAATTTAATTAGAAGATAATATTCAATAATTAATTGTTCATTTCTTGGTTACTTATATAGCTGACAGTTTATGAGCTCTTTGAGTTTGTTTATTCACATTTTTCTTTAACATATTGAAAACCCTATTAAGGATCAAGAGATATTTTTAATGTGTGTAAGATGTTGTTTTTCTTTCCTTTACACGTTGTTTGATAACCCCAACTTTTATATCAATACAATGTTATGATCTCTATAATGTCTGTGGGTTTTATAGTCATAATTATTTTAAATTTTTGATATTGGTTATTTGTGACTTATTTTTTTGATCAATTTCTCCAGAGGTATGTTAATTCATCCATCTTTTAAGTAACCTACTGTAAAACTTTGAATCCTTGAGTGAAATTTTTTAACATACTTTTAAGAATTTAACTCAAATTTGGAACATTTCCCTTCTATTTTCTTTAGATCAAATTTCCTGTTCTTTACATTTTTGAGATAGTTGCATAGGTCACTGATTTTCAGAATTTTTGTCTTTTAATATATAACTGTGTAACTATAAAATTCCCTTCAAGTACTGATTTACTTAAATTTAATGTTTTGATGTTTGATATGTTGTATTTTCATTATCATTTTTATTTTAAAAAATTAAATTTCATTAACACAGCCTTCTATACATCTCTAGTATAGTATTTAACTCACAATGTTCTAATTATTTACATATGTCTATATTTCATTCGATATTATAAACATCTTGAGGACAATACTATATATAGATGCTAGTCCAAACTAGAACCTGGCACATGGAAAATGTTGGGGTGAGACTTTGGGAGGGGTCATTCATTACCCCTAGATTTAGGGTTCCAAATGAAGGACCATCCTTTAAGGCAGCCATGTCCGAACTTACAGAATATCCTCTTCACTACACCTCCCACCCTGTGAAAAGAAAATGATTTACATGTTTGATGTGTTTTGAGAAAGGACTTAAAATGTATGTCTCAGTTCTTTCTCTTTTCTACTTTTACACTTCTCCTGCCAACAGAGAACACATATTCTCACCTCACTGGTATCAGAAAGTTAGGGGTAGACCACTTTGGACAGCTGTACTGTCAAGCTGTTTCTATACTTGGGTGCGTAAGTCTTCCTATATTAGTGATAAATATTCACAAATTCATGTGCCTATATGTAAAATACACGTTCTCCAGTCAATCTTTTTTAGTAATAAAGTTGATATTTTGACCCTGTCTGTCTAGACTCAGGAAAGAAAAAAGATCATTATTTAATATTAGTCCTATCCAATCATAGTATCTGATGCATCAGGCGTGAATATTGAAAAATAGTGAATAGGATTATAGAAATAAAACTTGGAGGATGAATTTAGACTCAGGTTTAGTAAGCATATGCTACATGGAATTCTAATATTTTTCAGGTCACTGTAAATCACAGAAGGTTTGTACAAAGTTGAGTGGCTATTTTGGTTTAAGAGTACAGCTTTGTGGGTTGTTAGTATGTTGGATGCTGCAGTTGTTACTAAATTATATAGGTACAATTCTTACCTAGGCATATATGGATGTGGCAAGAATTGGGTTCTAAGCAAAAATTAGTTTTCCATTTTCACTGCAGGCAGATAACAAATAAACTTCAATAAAAAATTTCTGTTTTATTTTATTTCTCATTCACTGTGCAAAATAGAGTCTGAGTATTATTATTTTCCAAATTTATTGTGTATGCAGCCAATAATGTATTAATCTTATGTAAGTTACATTATAAATTGCTCCTTTATTTTATACATAAACCCCTTATTTATACATAAATTTAATGTAAATTTATATAAATTGCTCCTTTAGCTATATCACACATGAAAGACTAACTTAAATTTTTAGGTTATGAAAGAACCACAACCAAGGAAACTACATCCATGCACCTACTTTAAGAAACTCGTATTATCACCATCAGTGTGATACATATGAGTATGTATCACATTCTCTGGCTGAGGCTAAGCAGAATAAGAAATTTGGGAGAAGGAATTTTGAACCATATGTGCTATGGGCAACTAAACACACAAGATAATTAATTTTGACATCAATTCCCTTGGTCTGTACTTGGGAATTTAAATTTCAAAGAAATTTTTATTTTACCTTTACCATCTCCCTAGGAAGTTCATAATGGGAGACAGTCATTTTAAAACGTGATAAATTCTAATGCCATTTAATCTTATGGCAATCCCCATGATTTACTATATTCCACATATATGTTGAACCAAATTTGGGGTGAGAAATGGAATAGACTTGAGTATAGAATAACTTTAGAGTTAGTTTATTATTGCTCCTTACTGATTGGTGGTAAAATCATTTGAAAGCAAAATATTTATTGCCATCAGCAGTCCCAGAAGGAGCCCCAGAAGAGAAGAGGAGGGCTTTCATTTATTTTCCTACAGCTAGAAGTCAAGTCTATCTAATTCAGCTGGGGATATCTTTAAATAAATGCACCCATTTAATTCAAATTTTCTCCTAAAAGTTACTTTTTATAAGTAATAAAGCTGATAACTTGTTATCTATCAATTAGTTTCCTTTCTCTTTCTCAGAAATTAGGCTAAGAAAATGGGAGCCGTGTAGTTATTGATTCTGTTTGATACACAAACGTTTGCCTCCTCTCAACTTTAAGGAAGTTGTTGAATCACAAATTAAACACTTCAACATAGACTGAAGATTCCCAGATAAAATGTATTTAATGAGAAGATCATGAAAAACAACTTGGGGTGACACTCATATTTTCGATGTTTGGAGTTTGGAAAGCATTGGCTCTTCTATTCCTCAAATCTCCAAATTACTGGACTCCTACTCAATTTTGAGAATGCCTCTGTTAGCACAGTTGTACTTCATTTTACCTATATTCTCTCATTGATTAATTCTTTCCTGAGGTTTTCCTATTTTCTTTTCTCTTTCTTTTGTGATAAAGAAACAAGCGTATGTTCTGACTTTTCCTAGTTTCTTTTGCTATATCTTCAGGTTTTTTAAGCATTTGATCTCCCTTCCAAGCTATTGAAGATAAGCAATTTATTGCATGTTTTGCATAGCATAACAAGGGTCATCAGATTTCCAGCTTCAATATCTATTTGTAAGACACATATTTTAGTATTTTGCTATAGCAGTATCTCAGTACCTCCAATATCAGATTTCTTTTTACATGAAGGAAATGCCATTGTAACAAAAAGATCTCAAATATGACTTAAATAAAATGGAGATTTATTTTTCTCTTGCATGACTATCCATAGGAGAGAAATTCAGAGCTAGCCCTACTGTCTTCAGCATATGGCAGTCATCTCTGTATACTAAGCGTAAGCTCTAGAACACTTCACAGTATCTAGAAAAGGAGAAAGAAAGAGGTATCTAATAGTTTTCTTTTAGAGATTGTGAAGAGATTTGGCATAATTTCTGGTCATAAGCCTGCGGCCAGAACTTGAGCACATGGCCAAAATTAACCATGAGCAGTGCTGAGTCATGCTATTTCTAGGGAAGCTACCATCTTCCCAGAAAAAAACTTGAGGAAAGACAAAGAAAATAGATAATGAGTGGATAATTGGCTGTCTCTGCACATGCTGGAACTCATTTATTTTGAGTTTGTCTTTATACTTCCTTGTTTACAAATGTGATTTTATGAGCATCTTAAAAATTGAATGACAAATAAATACAAATTAACACTATTTATTATGAACAGAAATTCAAAGAAAATCATTTTGAGTTGATATCTTTAGTTATTTATTGGAGCTTGGTGAAAATATTAGTCTTTCTGTAATCAACACAAGTTAATATTATATAGTCTAATGGTTAAACATTTCAGTTAATAAAGATATTTCATTGTTTTCCCCCACCTTTTTTGTAAATATTAAATATTTTGCTTCCCTGGACAAATAGTCACACACCTTTAAATTTTCTCTGTATCTTAGTTGACAAATATTGTGACCTCTTTTATTATCAGTATTCCTTTGCAACAGACTTTTTGAAGTTCGTGAACTCTTGACTATAAGGTATACCTACTACTGACAATTTCTCATGTGATGCTTATACCTCTGTTCTGGGGACCACACTTTGACAACCACTGACACATAGAATACAATTTCTTCAAAGTTCTGCTGGTTGTTACCTTCTCTGTGACTTTTTTCTTAGTCATCTGGGTTCCTCTACATGTTAACCTAACTCTTATAATATGACAATTTTTCTCTCTCCAAAAGAGGCTCTAATATACCTCCTTTGAAGTAAAATTAATTGTAGAGTTTAATAAACAATGAGTCCTAGTACATCTGGGGTCATTTTGTTTGAAGCTTCCCATGAAATAATTATTTGACATTTTATGATTACTTATTCTTGCAAACTTATTCTTACTTATTCTTACAAAAATTTTTCATTAATTTTGATATAAAGGTAAATTGATTATGTTATACCACGATCAAATCATCAGATAGAGTTCTATAAGTAAAAGAAACTGTTAGATAGTTAGTGCTAAAGGGAGCTATGGGAAGAATACAGGAGTCGGCACACAAAATCAAGAGGCTTGGAGAACCAAATTTGGATATAGGAAAGAGCCAGCCCATCAGAAGAGTAGATAAAAAAGAGCCATCAGAAAAACCTCATAGCAAGTAAGCTCATTTCATAACACTGATGCCCTGGAGGGATTAAAGAAGACTACTGTTTATCAGTCTTTATGTCTCTCTACTTGGATTGAGTAAGAGTGTGGGTGGAAATGGAAGATTTTTATAAACATACTACCAAAATAAGAGGAAAGAATGAAGCTAAAAATGGTCCAACCAGATCACTTATAATGCAAAATGAATTAATTCTAGAGAGTAAATTAGGATGGCTTTAGGAAGGAGGAATGACTTTAGGGCAGACAAAACAAACAAGCAAATAAACAAAACTCAAGTTTCCACTACCGTCCATTCTTATGGCTGCTGAACATAAATTAACAATCTTTTCCGGCACATATACTTCCACAATATTCCCATCTGATATAAGGCACTTATGCCATGTAAAACAAAAAAACATATCCCTTTTATAAAAGAATACAACCTAAAAATGATAGAACTTTTAGATGCTAGTTCCAGGGCCATCATCTGACAGGATAATGTGGACTCCTCCTAGAGGTCTTCTCATCTAATAGTAATAATAGGTGTAATAAAAACAACCATTATTTACTGAATATTAAAAACTTACCAGGAAATTTTATAGCACTTATTTATTTATTTTCGGTACGCGGGCCTCTCACTGTTGTGGCCTCTCCCGTTGCGGAGCACAGGCTCCGGATGCGCAGGCTCAGAGGCCATGGCTCACGGGCCCAGCTGCTCCGTGACATGTGGGATCCTCCCGGACCGGGGCACGAACCCGTGTCCCCTGCATGGGCAGGCCGACTCTCAACCACTGTGCCACCAGGGAAGCCCTTATAGCACTTATTTTTTATTGTAATAATTCTGAATCCTATTTTATAGATATAGACTCTGAGATGCAGAAAGTTTCTTCTCAAAATAACTCATTCAAAGTCACATAATTAGTAAGCGGCAAGGAAAACATGAGGTAAATTTAATTGCTACAATACAGCATACATACACAACAGGATGTGTGGAGAGGCATAGGAGAAGAGAGAGAATAAGTTAAATTTCATGGCTAGATAAGTGGCACAGCAAGGTAGTAAATATTAAGTAAATGAGTTAAGACTATATTCTCATGTCTGCAACTGACCATCTAAATATAGCCGATACAGTATTTGTCATATCTTTCATCCACTCCATATCCTCTTTGTCCAGAAACTGAGAAGATTGAAATGATTTTGTCTAATACAGTAACCCAAACATTCATTCTTAATGAATCTGAGCCCAAGTTTGTGCTGCCTGAGTAGGTCTGAAGAAGCTTCTGATGATTGTTTTCATTGAGTCTTATTATAAAGTGAAACCTGGAGGATGCCTAAATATTCATCCATATCCTTTCTACCCCCAACTCTATAGACATAACTCTGATAATCAATCACTATAATATAAAGTATAACCCATTTTTTGGACCCAGGTATCTTGTGGCATATAGCCGCTCCAAATAGCCTGGTGATGGCCTTGTCATCTAATCCAATGGAACATACCATAATATTTTATCTGGTAGAAATGTTTCATTTATAAACATTAAATTCTATAATTGACTCAGAGTGACTAGGACAGTTTTTAAAAAAAAAAAAAAGCGGGTGTATTTCAAATATTTGGGACACCCTGCCCTCCATGTTATTCAGTGGTTTACGGAATCATTCTTCAGGACAGCATTTGAAACTCACTAAGAGCTGTCTTCCATTTAACACTGTTACTAGAACACTGGGTCATCCAGTGTTTACAAAAGCCTCTGCTTCTGGGTGATGAGATGCGTGATAAGGCCATCACATAAATCACAAACGTATTAATCTATTGGCTTACATTTCATCACTGTGAATGAGGTTCATGTTTCAATATTTTGTTGGGTGTAACATCATAAATATATATGAGACTGTCAATAAATACATGAATGGCAATACTTGCAAAGGCAAAATGTCTGGCAAAAGCAAACCCAGATTTCTGCTTATTACCAAATTGCTTGCTGGACTTACTGACATATGATGCCATGCCTAGATTTAGAGATATGAGCAATGGGATCTGAAGAAAATTATTAGGGAACCTTTTCGAGGAGGCCATTATTAAACATTTCCTTATTAACACCCTCATTTTTACAAATGACATTTAGGAAGTTATAAATTTTACTGGCATTGCAATGCAATAACCCTCAAAATTAAACCCTAAATACATTTTTCAGGAATTTTGATATTTATTATATCTGTAAGACAAGAGATTACTTTAACAAATTCAGAGTTATATCTCAGCCTCTCCAGTATGACAATCTGCTTCATTAAAGCATCCAAGCCAAGAAAGCAATAGAAAGAGTGTACAAGCAAGAGGGAAGTCAACGCCCTTTGTAACCTAATCAAAGAAGTGACGGCCTATCACTGTTGTTTTCTATTCTTTAAAAGTGAGTCACTAAGTCCAACTCATTCAAATGGAAGAAGTTGCACAAGAGTGTGAATATTAGAAGGCAGGGTTATTGTGGCCCACCTTAGAAGCCTGTCTACCACACAAACTGTGCTTCAATCAATAAGGCTAAAGAAATGTGGTCCAGGGCTTCCCTGGTGGCACAGTTGTTGAGAGTCCACCTGCCAATGCAAGGAACGCGGGTTCGTGCGCCGGTCTGGGAGGATCCCACATGCAGCGGAGCGGCTGGGCCCGTGAGCCATGGCCACTGGTCCTGTGCGTCCGGAGCCTGTGCTTTGCAATGGGAGAGGCCACAACAGTGAGAGGCCCGCGTACAGCAAAAAAAAAAAAAACAAAAACAAGAAATGTGGTCCAGTACATCAAACCGCCTGCTAGAGTTACTATAAAATCTTTAAAATGCCTTAATATAGTAGACGCATATGAAGTTATCTCAATCTGCATAGCCATATTAATGAAAAATATATGCATAATGCATTTTAAAGTAGGCTTTACATTCATTCACACTTTCTATCCCCCCCAAAAAAAATAGGATAGAGGAAGTAATTATTATCTATATATTTTCAGTAGGAGACACTGAAGTCCAAGGATTGACTATGGTTTTAAGCTGAGTGGTTTATAGAACAACAGAGACAAGCTAAAAGAAATAATAAAGCAATTTTTCAGTATCATTACTTGATTATAACCAAATTAATCATGACTAACAGAAACACTAATCAAGCCATGTAAAACAAATTATATGTTAGAGAGATTTACAAATGAGTCAAGCTTAGCCTAGCTTTTCAAAATTCAAATCCTCATTAAAAGATCTTTATCCCAGTGGATTTAAGTAAAAGACAAGTAGGACAATAAGTACTTCCTTTATCCTAAAAAGAGTTGAGGGTTAATGGAGGATGGGAGCTATAATTTATTAATTTTAACAATATAGGCAAATTAAAATGCTTACTCTTACTTTTTTGGAAATAAATCATATAGCCATACAAAATAAATTTTCCTAGAATTTGTCACAGGAAAATATACCTGTTCTTCCTCAAATATTTTCCTATAGCCTTACCAATATTTTACTCCAAGAAACAGAGAAATATAAAACTTACCTATATAATTTTGTCTTTGGGAATAACAATCTAGGAAATAGTGGTAAATACAAGCAAAGTACTTGAAACATCAATTTCTTTTCTAATCGACTTATTTATCACATTCCTAGATTTAAGAAACACTTTTAGATAATATAGATTAATAATTCCCAATAAAAAATTAAAAGCCATTACTTTTAAATAACAGGGATTTTGGTGTTCTGTGTTTCTGTTATTTTAGATACTGTTTGAAGGTATGTATTATTTCTTATGCAGTAACCTCTTTTCATAGGAGAGATGTTACTACTTATTATTCTGTTTATTCTGAAATTTTTAACCAGATCTCATGTTGTGAATTTTCTTCCTGCCTGGACCACTTTCTGCTTTTTATAGAAAACTAAATCTGTATGTGTGTGTGTGTGTGTAATACCCCAATATCCCACAGGCTTGAAATGCATTTAGGAAATAGGGTGAGGAAAAACTCAGTCAACTCAAACATTCTCTTCATAAATGAAAAACATTGTGGCTTTTAGAGATAAGTCTGATTCTCTCTGACTTGACGAAGAAATTGGGTCTTTAAAAACATTACAAAGGGATAATAATCTTCTAAAGTTTTCTCCAATAAAATCACTTTCAGTTCTTACTCTCCAAAAGACACATTGCCAGAGGTTGCTTCTCTGTAGAGCCTATCAGAGACCAATTTTCCCCTGATACTGGTTGCAGATAAGGAAGAACAGATACTATATAAAGAAATTCACGACATAGGAAAAAATGAGGAAACTCACATAAGAAATCCGTATTTTTTCCTGCTTCACCTTTCCCAAGTTCAAAAGAAAACTGCATCATTTAGTTAGGGTATCTATCATTTAATTTTCTAAAATATGAATCAACTCCTTGAAATATCTACAGGATAATAATTTAGTTGAAATATTTGTTTTCAGTGTTAAAGTGAGCTTGTATGATAGTACTTGCATGTACCAAAATATATCCTACTTAAATAAACTGTATTAGTGAATAGAGTTTTGTCTTTAAAATCCAGAAAAGTTTTCATTGTAATAGTGTGTACATACACCTTCCCTATGAGCAGTTGCCTTTCAACAAGTAACACATTGTTTTTTATAATAATTATAAATTATTAACAAGTCATAAATTGTTTTTTAAACCTTTCCGAAAATTTGTTGCTTTAAGGAGAAAAAATAGGAAGAATTTTCCAAAATATATTTAGGTTATTGATTAAGAGATCATAAATCATGTCAATAACATGAAGCTTATATTAATATTGTATCTGTGTTTAAGTGTGTATATGTTTATACACACACATGAATATATATGTATACACATACACAATCCCTGTTTACAAGAAGAGCTGTGCTTTTTGAAACTGAAAAGTTTTTAGCTCAATTACATTTTCATTAAATGAATATATTTATAATTAAATTCCATATAATTACATATTTCAAAGTATAGGTTCATGCTCAGATAAACACAAAATTAGTTTTATAAACAATAATATGAAAACAAATTCATGAAATTGTTACTGGTTTTTTCATTCATAAATATTAGTCAAATACAAAAATACTCACACTCCTGCTCCCAAGCAAGGATTTACCATGTGTATACAGTGATTAAATTTTTGATGTTACATAATAGATTCCAAAGAAAGTATTAAATTGGGGATTTAAAGTAGATACTAAATAAAATTTTGTTTGAATTGTATATGCCTCTTTCACTTCGCAGTGACATAAAGCTAAAACTTTATATATGTGTGTATTTCTTAGTTGCATGATTATAACTTTGACTCAATTCTGACTTTTAGTCAATGTTTAATTTTGATAATATTAAACTTGAAAAAAGCATTGAGAAACACAAAAGTAGAAAAAATATTCCACCACATTTGAGTATTATAAAAAATGCCTGAACTATTACTATCATAAAACTGAACTTATCTCTTAATGCTATTCTTATTTTTTGAATAAGAAATTATTATATTTATTTAATAATCTTAAATTAATTGAATCAATTTTGATATTTATTAAAATATTTTTCTTTTTATTATATACATTATTGTATATATTTATTATAATACATTAAATTATCTTCAATGCAATTCATATCAAAATTACAATGGCGTTTTTCACAGAAATAGAACAAAAATATCCTAAAATTTGTATGAAACCATAAGATACTCCAAATAGCCAAAGCAATCTTGAGAAAAAAGGACAAAGCTGGAGGCATCATGGTTCCTGGTTTCAAACTATATTACAAAGCTATAGTAATTAAAATCTTATAATATTGGTACAAAAACAGATACATAGATAAATGGAACAGAATAGACAACTTAGAATTAAGCCCGCACATGTGTGGTTAATTAATTTACAACAAAGGAGCCAAGAATACACAATGGGGAAAGGACAGTCTCTTCAGCAAACAGTATTGAGAAAACTGGACAGCCACATAGAAAAGAATGAAACTGGACTATCTTATACCATACACAAAAATTATCTTACACCATACACAAAAATTAACTTAAAATAGATTAAATACTTGAATGTAAATCTGAAACCATAATACTCCTAGAAGAAAACATAGGTGGTAAGCTCCTTGACATTTATCTTAGAGATGATTTTTACACCAAAGCAAAAGCAGTAAAAGCAAAAATAAACAAGTGGAACTACCTCAGACTAAAAGCTTTTGCACAGCAAAGGAAACCATTCACAAAATGAAAAGACAACCTACTGAATGGGAGAAAATATTTGCAAATCATATATCTGGTAAGGACTTAATATCCAAAATATGTAAAGAATCCATACAACTCAACAGTAAACAAACAAATACACAAAAAAAAAAAGATTTGAAAATGGACAGAAGATCTGAATAGGCATGTTTCTAAAGAAGACATACAGATGGCCAACAGATGCATGAAAAGATGCTCTAAATCATTTATCATCAGGGAAATTCAAGTCAAAAACCACAACAGATATCATCTCAAACCTGTTAGAATGGCTCTTTTCAAAGAAATTAGAATTAGCATGTGTTGGTGAGGATGTGGAGAAAATAGAACACTTGTCTACTTTTGATGAGAATATAAATTGGTGCAGCCACTATGGAAGATAGTATGGAGGTTCCTCAAAAAATTAAAAGTAAAACTACCATATGATCCAGTAATTCCACTTCTGGGTATTTATCTGAAGAAAACAAAAACACTAATTTGGAAAGTTCTATGCACCCCTAAGTTCCATTGCAGGATTATTCATAATAGCCAGGGTATGGAAACAACCTAAGCGTCCATCGATAGATGAATAAATAAAGAAATTGTGGTATATATACACAATGGAATATTATTCAGTCATAAAAAATAATGAAATCTTGCCATTTGCAACAACATGGGTGGACTTTATGGATTATGCTAAGTGAAATAAGTCATACAGAGAAAGACAAATATTTTATGATATTTCTTTTATGTGGAATCTAAAAAATAAAATGAAATAAAATAAAGCAAGCTCATAGATACAAGGGATAGATTGGTAGTTACCAGAGGCAGGGGGGTGGGAGGGGGAGAAACTGGTAAACTGTTTTTATTTTTGTTTGTTTTGTTTTTTGATTAAATAAACTTAATTTAGAAATAAATAAATTGTATTAACAGAGTTCATCCTACAAACCAAAGAGTTAGTATCAATACATGCAAGATCTTGGGGTATAATTAAAATAAGATATTTAAGATTAAATAGTATTATATTTTATTAAATTAATTTTGAAAATCTATAAAACTATTCTTCAGTCTTATTGTACCACAGCACACTCTATATCCCTTGCTTCTCTCTAGGCTTTTTTCAGAGTTTGCTTTCTGAAATTTTATCTGTCATTGTCTCTAGAGGAAACAGATGACACTAAAATTATAATAATTCAAAGAAACGTTAACAAAAAAACTATTTAGAAAATTGTGGGAGTGTGTATGAGAACCACAGGTTGTTATCATATTGAGAACTGAAGACCTTAGAGGAAAGAGGGATTATCAGAAACCAAAGAGGATCACCCATTTAAAAATGACATAGCCGGGCTTCCCTGGTGGCACAGTGGTTGAGAGTCCGCCTGCCGATGCAGGGGACCCGGGTTCGTGCCCGGGTCCGGGAAGATCTCACAGCGGTTAGGCCCGTGAGCCATGGCCGCTGAGCCTGCGCATCCGGAGCCTGTGCTCCACAACAGGAGAGGCCACAACAGTGAGAGGCCCGTGTACCGAAAAAAAAAAAAATGACATAGCTAACCAATGAGACTTACAGGGAAGAATCTAGGGCATTAAGTATCCTGATCTTACTCTGAGCCCTCTCTTCAGTTGCATTCTGGGGCTACCTACTGACTGAAATCAACCAGAAGTCTGAGACAGTGAGTCAGATGATATAGTTCATACAGATCAGTCACTGTGGCAGAAAGGATAGATCTAGAAATAGTTGGAAAATTTTGCTATCTGGCATTTCATTGGAAATTTATAGATAGAAATGTATGTTTCTGAAAATGGTAGTATCAAAGCAAAAGTTGCACCAAAATTAAACATGCAATAGGTGAGAGAAACCAGAATACAGTATGAACTGAACTCCCCTGAAACAATGGGAGGGAGATATTTTTTAAGAGCTGGAGTGGTTGGGATCATAGGTGATCTGTGTTTGCTAATTGGCCTTATGCAAAAGAAAAGTAAACTTTCTCTAATCTTCATGACCGTGTGAAAGAATGTCAATCTAAAATGGAGCCAGAGGATATGAAATGGAGAATCTCAGGTATGCACCTTCAGAAGAAGGAAACTTAAGAACTGAGAGACAGATTTCCAGTAAATGCCTGATTTACAGAAGACTGAGACCAATACACATTCACCAAGAACCTCTCCCCATCCTCAAGCCAGTGAACTTACTGCTTGCACTGTGGCTGGACTTCCCCCTCTTCGCACTCCTTGCCCATGAACACTGTTCACCTCAAACCCTCAAAGGACTTTCCTGTAGCCTGCTACAGCATGTATTTCCTGAATTGCTGTTTTTCTGCTCTTCCCGAATAAACTTAATTTCTGGTATTTGGAGCTTGCCTCAGTTTACCTCTTATTTAGGTTGACAATAGGGTGAGAAGAAGGTCAGGGATCTAGAGGTAGGAGGCCTGTCTAATGTTCAGCCAAGCTGAGAGAAAGTTAAGGCCTTATTCTCAATGGCCTCTATTTCTTCAATGGTTACTTTTATTTAAGTTCAGGGAATTTACAAGTATGAACAATTCACCGGGGATCTTTCTGATTTTTCCTGAGCAGGCTCAGTCTTATGCCTGTGCACAATCTTCTAAACTACCAGGAACAAGTGAGATTTTAGCCAGGCCTCAGGCTCTCCCTTATGCTGGATCTCCCTGTTAAATTTTTGGCCAGTCTGCCTTTGTTGTTGCTTGCCCCAGCTAGTACTATGACCTCTAGCTAGCCCATATTAGCCTTTCCTAACTATTTGCCACTGAAGTCTCTATTGTTTTTGACAGTGCCCTGGGCATGGATGTTTCCACACTCCACTCCAAATAAAATTAGCCCATCTGGCTGTACAACAGGGCTGCTGGTGCTTAAGGCCTGCCCTACATGTTGGGGACACAGAAGCAGTCCCTGGCTGAAATGCCATAGACTCCTAATCTTAGCAAGATTTAGTAGGTTTTCTTAAATAAATCATGCTTCTCGATTTGTTTAATCTTGAAATGTTTGTTTTGACAACTTTATCTTGTCTTATCACTGCTTTGGGTGGATAGGACTAACATTAACCAAGTCCCTCCCTCAGCCATTCTGGAAGTCTTACCCCCATTCACTTTCTACAGTATTTTTCCAGACTTTTCTTAACTCTAGTTGTACAGGGTATTCCTTATCCCTGAGGTGAGAAAGGCCATTCCTGGGGGTGCTTAAAAAAAGGATAACATTCTTTAATTAGGACTGTAATATTGTGATTTATAATAAGAAATATAACTGTAGCTGGTTAGTCAGAAACAGATGTAACAGCCTGGGTTTATGACTAGCATCTGAAGTAGAGGGCGATCTTGTGAGGTAGAGCCCTTAACCTGTGGAACGTGTTGCTATCTCCAGGTTAGTAGTGTCAGAATTGAGTTGAATTATAGGACACCGAGCTGGTGTCCATTGAATTGCTTCCTTGTTGGTAGTGTAGGGAAAAACCCCCTCCACACATTGGAATTGGACGCAGAACCCAAAATAAGGACATTTCACTCCATACCATACTCTGCCTTATTTCAGAAAAGATATAATATCGCCTAACTGATCTCCCTGATTGATCCAACTTAAAACCAATGTTCCACTACACTGCCATCACAGAATCTGACTGAAATATAATGTGACTATGACACACAAATACTTGCTTAAACGTATGACAGGAACCCTAACACCTCTTCAAAATTATAATCTTCTGCCTTATCTAAACCCATCCTACCTCTCTGCCTCATCTTTACTAACCCTACTTGCACTTTATCTTTCAATAACATGGAACTTCATGTAGTTTTGTGGTACATACCATACTGCTGTGTGTCTCTGCAAATTGGAATGTATTTAATTAAATTATAAATGTATGGATTACGTTTCCCTAATATTTATCTAATTATCATTCAGTTGCCATTTCAGAGTACACACTTTTTTTCAGAGTACACGACCAGACACACAATGATTATTCTCCCATTGCATAATGAAAGAATTGCTTTGTGCTGTTCAAAATATGTCATCTCGTAAATGTACACACACTTTACTTTAGTAGCGATAGTAGTAGCCATGAATACACACACACACACACACACACACACACACATACACACACACCCTTTACATTTCTGTTGCAAAATACTCTGGAATATTTTTACAAACATTGGTCGATGAGTAAACAAACATGCTATTTAAGGATGAGAGTTTTAGCTCTAATTTTTAGCCTAATATTTATATTTTATTTATTTTCATATTGTATTATCTAGAATATCTAATAAAATCTTGAATATTTCACTGTTAGTGTATATTCTTAATTTTGACTTTAATGGGTATGTTTATATGTTATTAATTTGGATTTAATTTGGTAAAATATTACAGGTAGGCCCAAGGAGCTAAGAGAGGGAGAAGGGCTAACCAACCCAGCCTCAAGGGTGGGTGTTCTGACAATGGAACGTGTGTACTCTGAAAAAATTCAAGAAGTACATCTATCAAAAACAAGCATATTTCTAAAGTAGATATAAACATTTTCCTATTCTTAGTGTGTTCCAAAACATTTAAAAGATGTTATTCCTTAATAGTTTTTAAACTTGAAGCATGTCTTGACATAAGTTGTTTTTATATTATGTATTTTTTTTTTTTACCAGCAAGTCTTATTCGTTACACCAACCCCCTTAGATTTTAATAACAATTTTTTAAAAATCTTACAAATGTACACACTCCCAAGAAGAATAGCACTGGCACTTTTTCACTAGGTCTTTAGTTTCAGTCTCATGATGTTCTTCCCTCTGATGTCCATCTGTTAGAGCAGAGTCCAGGATTATTGCTACCCTACCCACATACACAGTAAATGCAATGCTTGAACAGCTTTCTAATATTTTTGATTGTCTTCTCTATTTATGTTTTATTACACTCCAAGAAACTGGATTGGAATGAAGAGCTAAAAGTTTGTAGTGACATATGATATTTTTAAAATGAAGCTTTGTTGGGCCTATTTCTTATCTTATTCTTTTTTTTAGATGCTCACAAAATTGTCCATTTAAATAACTGGTGGTGGGACTTCCCTGGTGCTCCATTGGTAAAGAATCCGCCTTCCAATGCAGGGGACGTGGGCTCAATCCCTGGGTGGGGAAATAAGATCCCACATGCTACAGGGGAACTAAGCCTGTGTGCCACAACTACTGAGCTCGCGCACCTCAGTGAGAGAGCCCTCATGCCACAAACTACAGACCCCACGTACTCTGGACCCCATGTGCCACAACAAGAGGGAAACCCAGCGCCACAATGAAGAGCCCATGCACCCCGAGGAAAGATCCCGCACACCTCAGTGAAGACCCCATGTGCCACAACTAAGACCCGATGCAGACAAAAAAAAAAAAAAAAAGAACTGGTGGTTTTAGAAGTTGAACTGCCAGTGGAAAGAATGTTCCTGTCTATGCAAGAGTGTAAAAGCTTGACATATTCATTTATTTTAAACTTGAAAACTGTTCATACTTGGTCAAGACTAAAGAAGATTAAAAAATAATTCTGAGCATAGTTTTCATGTTTTAGAACAATCCAAGCATGGTAACAATGAAAAGTACAACAAATAGACTCTAATCTATGGCACTAGTTCAATAACATATCAGGACATAAACAGTTAAGAAGCAAAATCAATTCCTTCTCTCTCCAAATTGTACTTGGTGTTAATATTTGCCTGTCTTTGTGTTAAAAGCTGTGGAAACATGAAGCTCTCTGCCCATAATGCATTTTTTTCCTTTTCTTTTCTTTTCTTTTCCCTTCTTTCATCCCTCCCTTTCTTTCATTCTTGATGGGGGAGGAGGGAGGAAAGAAGTAAACAAAATACACAAATGTTTTTAATTGTAATAGTTGTGCATAACAGGAAACTGTAATAGAGGATGAGGTGGCAGTTATATCAGATGGAGGGGTCTGAGAAATTTGCTCTGAGAATGAGCTTTTGAAGGTGAGGCCTGTTTTACGAGGGAAGAACATGTATGAAAAGGAAGTGGTATAATATTATTGAGAAAAAGAACAACTCTAGGTGTGGTTTTTATGCTTCCAAATATCACAACAATTATGACTACATCTTTTCCATATGGACATGAAATTTGTTGCTACTCCCTGGTCATATTATGCCCACTTTATTCCAGAGCTCATGATAGTACATTCAATTGATTTCTGAATAATAGTTAATTATGAGAATGACTAGGTTCTTTTTTCTCTTTTTATTTAAAGTGAACTCTAAATGCCACAAATATTTTTACTAAACATGTAATCTCACCAGTCTTCTGTGATAGTTTTCCTTTTTGCAAAACATATTATACATGCTTTCACATTTTATACATGCCGTAGCCCACGATGGATATGCCCTGTGGGGATAGAGTACGAAAACAAAGAACTTAAACTGAAACTTCAAAGAAAAAAGATTTATTTTCTCATATGGTAGTGTTTGGTAGAGAAGATGAGGAATAAAGGAAAATGGCAGGCAACTTCAGAGAAAAGAGGTTTTTCTGCTTGGGTGAATACAAGATAATTTTTCTTATTTGCTTCAATAACTTAGGACATCATCTTGGTAAAGGGCAGATCTTGGAAAGTGAACAAGAAAAACACACCAAATAGGACACATTACATTATATATTTCAGAGACAACTAACTTACCCAATGGAAATCCAGGACATCTGGGCCAATAAAGTGAAATTTTGAAACAGAATTGTCAGTAAATAGGAGTAGAAGAACAAATGAGAAGAATGGGAAAATTAAAGATATATTAAGTATGTTCTGGTTTCATTTGCAATTGATACATTTTCAGTTGGATATATTTGTTTTAGGGTATGTTTATTCAATTAAATGGATTTATAATATTTTATATTAAAGTGTAAGACATGGTGTGGATATTTTCCAAGCAATGAATTTCAGCTGGCACTAGATTTAGGAGGAACCCATGTAAGAGAAAAAGGTTTTTTAGAATCTGCTTCCTTATCTAGCCCATATTAGCTGATCAAATTGAGCATTCTCAATACCAGACTCTGGACACTTGTTTTTTAAAGGATTACTTCATTGCAGGCTAAGTAAAAATACCACATTGCCATCTTCCCTGAACTCCCACATTTTATCCCAGGGCAAGTCATACTCTTGGTTTGGGTATTCAGCATGATGGTGGAGATGCCTGATTATGGTTAGTAATATGTGACTTCTCGTAGATCATAAATTGATCCTTACTTGGCAGCTCTCTTCCTTTGCTTCTTCAAAGGGAGAAACCAAAGTGTTGAGTAGGATGTGACATGCCATCTTAACAAGCAGGATGTTCAGACTGAGAGAACATGTGACAGAGAAAATCAGTGAAATTTATCAGAATTAATATGGGAGCCCAGCAGGTTAGCATGTTATACAATCAATATACAAAATTCATAGTTTCTCCAATTAATCAGAAATAGCAAGATAAAAGGTCTCATCGGTAAATACTTTGATCAGGTATAACAAGAAAACAAAAACAAAACCACATCTACGAATAAAGTTACCAAGATATGTGTAAAATCTCTATGAAGAAAGTGATGACAGTTTATTTAAGAATACAGAGAAGCTCTAAAATATGCAGAGATGACAGGTTAATGAATGGACAGTCTCAGTGTTGTGAAGATTTCAGTTCTCTCTAAATCTGCTAATGGAACTATAATAAGTAACCATAATATAATAATAATAATAACTGAATAGAAAGAATAATAATATAGTATCACAAAAAAGACATACTTATGGTAACTTAATGTATGATGAAGTTATTCTATATCAATGGATAGAGGATAGATTTTAATGGTATTATAAAAAATAAATATTTATAAAAAATATCTATCTATCTATATAGAATAAAGAAATCAGAGAGGAAAATTTCAAAACATTTTTGCCTTAGACTTTAAAATTTTCATACATAAGACTACAACATGAAAAGAAAAGTAACATACTGGGAAAATAATTGCCATATATGTACATGTATATGTATGTACATATATATTACATATCATGTCGTGAATTAACTTCAAGTAATATATAAGGAAATTATGCAAACGTTAAGAGAGTAAGGGCCATCACATAAGTTTGGTTAGGCTGAACCTTGTATAAGCATGACTACTGAGTGGCAAAAGAATTCCACTAGAATTCTAGTCTACACTGTGCTCAACAAACCCTGCCATCATGGGGTTGTATCGAGTTGGAGGAAGACTTCTTTCTATTTTCAACAAAGTGCCCAGTGGCTTATAGTGGCCCTGATGAAGAAAAAGGATATCAACAGACAATTCATAGAAGAAATACAAAATGTTCAAGTTGCATATGCAAAGATTTTCACTGTGCTTGTAATCTAATTAAAATTACTTTGCATTACCTGTAATGCTAAGTAAGACAAGAGGAAAAAATACGAATACAATAAGTTAAATGATTTAAAATATCCAAAGTTGGTATGGGTAAAAAGAAATGAGTACCCTCTTTACAATGTTAAAGTATAAATAAGTATAGAATTTTGGAAGATCTCTATCAACTTACAAAATATATATAAGCTCAGCAATTCCACTTCTAGATATTTATTTTACAAATGCAGATATATATAAAGATTCATGAACAAATATTTTAGTTGCAGCAATGTTTCTAAAATTAAAATAGAAAAATAAGTTTTCATCAATATAATAAGGGATAAGCAATTATTTTAAAATCATTTCATACAATAATACATATATAACATGTGAACAAATAATAAATTTAACATTTATTAACATTATAATATCATTATAATATCTTACAGAGTATCATTATAATATCTTACAGAGTATTTTCACAGACCTAAAATTCTCTGTGCTCCACCTGTTAATGCCTTTGCACCCAACCTTTGACAACCATTGATCTTTTTACTGTCTCCATAGTTTTGCCTTTTCTAGAATGTTATATAGTTGGAATCATACAGTATGTAGCCTCTTCAGATTGCCTTTTTCTTACTTAGAAATATGCATTTAAGCTTCCTTTATGCCTTTTCATGGCTCGATAGTTCATTTCTTACTACTACAGAGTAACATTCCATTGTCTGGATGTAACATAGTTTATTTATCTATTAGCCCCTCAAGGACATCTTGATTGCATCCAAGTTTAGCCAATTATGAATAAAGCTGCTGTAAACATACCTGTGGAGATTTATGTGTGGATATAAGTTTTCAGCTCCTTTGGATAAATACCACGAGCATGAACTGTATAGTATGGTAAGAGTATATTTAGTTTTGTAAGAAACTGCCAAAATGTCTTCAGCATTCACATTAGCAATGTCTGAGTTCATATTGCTACACATCCAAGCCAGGATTTGATGTTGTCAGTGTTCTGAATTTTGGCCACTCTAATTAGTGTGTAGTGGTATCTTATTGTTATTTTAATTTGCATTTTCCTGAAGGCATACAATGTGGAGTATCTTTTCAAATGCTTATTTTCCAATTGGTGAGGTGTCTCTTAAGGTCTTTGGCCTATTTTTTTAATTGGATTGTTTAGTTTCCTATCGTTGAGTTTTAAGAATTCTTTATATATTTTGGATAACAGTTCTTTATCGGATGTCTCTTTCACAAATTTTCTCCCAGAGTTTGACTTGTTTTCTCATTCTCTTGATACGGTCTTTTAAAGAGCAAAATTTTTAACTTTAATGAAGTACAGTTTATCAATTATTTCTTTCATGGATTGTGTCTTTGGTGTCGAATCTAAAAGGTCATCTTCATACTGAAGGCCATCTAAGTTTTATGCTATGTTACCTTCTAGGACTTTTAGAGTTTTGTGTCTTACACATAGGCCTATGCTCCATTTTGGGTTAATTTTTGTGAAAAGTGTATGTTCTGTGTCTAGATTCAGTTTTTTTTCATGTCCAGTTGTTCCAGTGCCATTTGTTGAAGAGAATTTTCTCTATTTTATTGCCTTGCTCTTTTGTCAAAGATCAATTAATTATATTTATGGAGGTTTATTTCTGAGCTCTCTATTTGTCTATTCTTCATATATACTATACTGTCTTGATTACTATAGATTTATAGTAAGACTTGAAGTGGGGTTTTCAGTCCTCCAACATTGTTCTTCTCCTCCAGCATTATGTTGGCTATTCTGTATCTTTTGCCTCTCCATATAAACTCTATAATCAGTTGATCAATATCCACAGAATAAGGTACTGGATAAGAGTTTGTAGTGTATAGACTGTAGTATATATTGATTGGAATTGCATTGAATCTATAGTCAAGATGTGAATAAATGACATCTTGACAATATTGAGTCTTCCTTTCCATGAACATAGAATATCTGTCCATGTTCTAATGGGTTCTAATTTAAATGACATTGTATTTTTATTTTCAAATTCCACTTGTTCATTGTTGGCATATAGGAAAGCAACTGACTTTGTATGTTAACTTTATATCTGTGAACAAAGAGTCTTATTTCCTTCTTCTCAGTCTGTATACCTTTTATTTAATTCTCTTGTCTCATTGCATTAGCAAGGACTTCCAATACAATATGTGTGATAAAGGAGTGGTGAAAGGATACATCCTTGCCCTGTACCTGATCTCAGTGGGAAAGCTTTGAGTTTCTCTGTTAAATATGATGTTAGTTGTAGGTTCTTTGTGGATGGTCTTTATCAGTTAAGACATTTCTTTTCATAATTTACTAAGAGTTTTATCATAAATGGGTGCTATATTGAGTTTTATGATGGATAAATAAATATATGTAATCAAGATAGAAGTCTTGTATTAGAACCCAATGGTTTGCTTCCCCATCCATTCCTATGCCCCTTGTACAAGGAGTATAATTCCCCACCTTATTAATTTTTTGGCTGGACCATTATCAATGGAATGTGAGTGAAATATTATATATTATACATGCTATCTCCAAGCACAATTTAAAAGTGCATGATTTGGTTACTTCTTTTGCTCCTTATGTTACCTGTTGCATGAGAATACCATGTTCTAGAAATGGGGGCTGCTCTTTCAGCCTGAGATGTGGAATGAGAACACGTGGTGAGGAAACCTGTAGCATCACCCGCAAGCTGAAGCAAAGTCTTGTCCTGGAAGAAAATCTATTGAGTTTATTACTATTGTTCTTGACTCTCTTGGAAAAGAGTAGCACATTCTAGGTTTCTTAAGTTAAGAAAAGAACAGTAAGTTAAGGAAGGCTGAGACTGTCGATGATTCTGATGACCCCTCTATATAAGAAAGTGTTAGAATAGTTTCCCCTCTTATACAGATAATCTGATACTTGACAACATAAAACATATCCTTGTTGTATATATAGAATATCTAGTGACATGGAAATGTTCTTTTAAATGTTATAAAAAAATAAAAATGGTCTTTATAGGAACATAAAAAGACAATTAGTTTTATTGTGCATTAGGAAATTTCATAGATCTATTTCTCAAATAAGGAAGATTAGAAAACAAATAAAGGATAAGAAAATGTTAGCACTTAGATTACTTTCAAAATGTACATATTTTGCCAAATTCAATTCATTTTTAAAAGGTCATCTATTCCAGTTCTTAAATAAATTTACTTTCTTTCTTTGTTTTTGTCTATTCTAGATAATAAAAAGTACCTAGCTATTAATTGGAGTATGTCAGCTGCTATTAGAGGGAGAAAGACATAGATTAATTTTCTTTACCTGAGAAAGAAAAAAGTGTTTCTCTTACAATTGCATAAATATGTTATTTGATTGATTTATTAATTTCTTCAAGTGATTATTTGGAGAATATTATGAGATGAGTCTGCTACAGGAAACATGAAAGAAATCTTTCCAAAACTTAAATATCAGAAAAGCAATGATCAATAGCAGAAATAAATTCATTTTAAAAATCATACATGAATGTGAGATATAAGCTCTAAAGCAAATTAAATTCCCAAGAGCTGCTCATCAGCCAGCCACGGCAGGTTTGAAGGTCATTGTTGCTGAATATTTGGCTAAATTTCAACTCAATTTGAACCCTGATCAGTGATTCAAAACTGACCCACACAGATGGGCAACCATGTGGTGCCCCAGTGCATATTAATCAGAAGATTCCTACACTCCAGAAAGGAATAGATGGG
This sequence comes from Monodon monoceros, assembly GCF_005190385.1. Lineage (NCBI taxonomy): Eukaryota > Metazoa > Chordata > Mammalia > Artiodactyla > Monodontidae > Monodon > Monodon monoceros. The sequence goes on from NW_021703772.1 coordinate 48,455,983, forward strand.
ATGTTTGAAAAGAAACTGTATGAGGACAACATGTAGAAAGCTTGAGTGATGTGCCAAACAATTCTGAGACACTTTGCATCTTGACTCTTCACTCTGTGGCGCCCTTTTGCTTCTAGGGAGTCGAGACCCTAAATCATTTTTCTGTGTGTGAAAGACACAATCAAGGAATAAACATTTGGTTCAAATGATTAACAGAGATGTTAGCTCTATAGAATACAAGATTTGGAGTTCCCTGGTGGTCTAGTGGTTAGGATCTGACACTTTCACTGCTGTGGCTGGGTTCAGTTCCTGGTTGGGGAACTGAGATCTTGCAAGCCACATGGAGCAGCCGAAATAAAAAAAGAATACAAGACATACTAACTTTCTATTTTTTGATTTTTTTATAGTGAATATAGTTAGTTTTTAGTTATTCATTTATTTTGTGCCTGACCTTCTTGATGCCTTAGGGGTATGGCGAACTGGAAGTGTGAAGTAATCAAAGCATGGATATATGTGACTTTGAGAATTCTGTTTCATTTTGAATCCAAATTTAATAATGTCTACATTGGTTTAAGAAACTTATGTCTTTTTCATTACCTAATTTCGGATATCTGAAAATGGTTCCTATTTTCTCAGTATGCTTTGATAAAAATAACTCTGTGTAAAACCAAACAAATGATAGATATAACTGATAATATAAAGTACAGTAAAAGTTACTTGAATATTTTCTATTCCCATATATTCTTTTATTTCCTCAATAGACACATTTATAAGAAAAGAAATAACTTGAATAATTTTATGACCAAAATTACCCACTAAGAAAAAAAAGATTGTGATATCTTCACATTATGAATAGAAAATATAATAAAACAAATATTGATTTTAAAAACTCACTAACAGTGAGTATCTGATTCTCAGGTTCTGACAATCCCTTGCATTTAGACAGAACTTCCTTAAAAGTGTCTTATTTGGATAATTTAAATGAGCTTTAGAGAGCAACTTTACTCTTCCTTTTATAACCAAATCAACCTTATCAAATCTTTACCTCTTTTTAATTATTTCTCTGCAACAACAACAAAACAAAGCAGCATTCTTAAATGCAAATTTTCAACCACTTTAATAAAACCTAGAATTTCTGACTTGGTATTCTATCCTGGACTTTTTTCTTGTTATACCCCTTTGTTACAAGTGCAGAATCTGAGGCTAACCAGGTTTCAGTAACTTGCCTACCATCACACAGCTAATCAGTAGCAGAGCTGGGATTCTAAGGTTCATATATATCTCTATATGATCTAGATAAATCTCACTCAAAAGGTCTTAGTCTTACCATCACATTAGTATATGCAGATACAGACCATCTTTCTTAATAATGACTTCTCTCTGTCATAACTATCTAATCAATTGCCAAGCCTCACTCTTTCTTCCTTCTTTAAAGCATATTTTCAACTTATTTTCTCTTTTTTAAATGTCCATTTATCCAATAAGTATTTTATCTCGATAGACAGGTAACTGATTTTTTGGCTTTATTTTTCTCTCTGATAATATAGCCAAACACAAGCACTAGTTTTAATCCCTTAAAATACTTTCATTTTTGTTTTAACACATAATTTTCATCATAGTATGTCTTCACACAGGGGTTCCAAATTGTACTCCATCTATGCATAGTGGTTTTCCTAGAGTGTGGTGAGGGGTAGGGTCTGAGGAGGCACAGATATAATTCCTTCATCCCCCAATTTTAACAGAATAGATCTGCTTTTGTCAGTTTTACATATTGGTTTTTCCTCTGTTTTAATTTGAAGAAAGGATTCCTTTATTGTCATTAGCACCTCTAGCAGTAGCAGTAGAGAAGTAGTAGCAGTTACAGTAGTAATAATAGAAATATGTTTATCTTAGTTATCCTAATACTTCATAATGCAAACTTCAAGCCAAAGGCTACATTTTAAAATATGAAAGTCATCATTTAACTCATATACATTCTCAAGATTTTAGGATCATTAAATCTGAGCAGATGTCATAAAAACCTATTATTTAACATAGCTCAAATGCAAGGACCCTGAGCAGTCTAAATTCCCTCTACTCACCTAACTTGTACTTTTCCTGAACTGCAGGTTTGGATTGTGTTGTTTTGGTGGTAGGTGCTATTAAACTGGATTCACCAAGCCCTTGGTGCATTCCCAGGCCCAAATGTAAAACCCTGATAAGCTTCAAGAGTTCTTTTATCTCCCAGCCTCCTTTCCCCTCTTTGTTCTTTGAGAGGCAATACGGAGAAGGGTTAATATTTAGATTTTCTTTAGGTGATGATAGACGTTTATGTTATTATTAATTATTAAAAAGTCTCCTTAAGGGACTTTGGTTTGCATTTATTTATTACAACAGATATTATTTAGGCTCTCATTAGAGTGTGATTTTTAAAATTTAATAGTCAATATCTAATTTGAGTGAAGAAATTGTCAATATCTTGTATTCTTCTTTCACTGGGATAAACATGTCTGGTCTTTTGTTTTCATTTTATTACCAACTTATTTTATAATATCAAGATAGAAAAGAAGACTATTAACTGAAATCTTGAACAATCAATTAAAATAATACTGGGAAAAATTGTACCACCCTAAATTCCCTACCGTTTTGAGATAAAATGCCCAAAATTAGAAGCCTTCCACCTGTGGCCAGATCAAAGTATACGAAAAACTTTGTCCTTAAGTTTTCAGCCTCAAGACTTTTTCTCTTCAATACTTTTCCTGCAAGAGTAAGGAGAACCTTCTGTAATACTTGTTCTGAACTTCTGTAGTCCTTTTCTTTAGCACTTTTATTTGTGTGTGTGTATATATATATATAATTGGGGGATAATCCTCTCATCTTGGAATATGAGGTTTTATTTTAATATGGAAAGTATCTATATACTATTGTGTTTATTTCACTTTGAGGAAAGTCATAATAAACATATTTAATTATCTAATTTGAGGATGATTTTGATTATAACATAGGATGAGGTATTAAAAAACCAAACCTTTAAACTGGCATATAATACTTGATCACACCAGTATACAGTACGGTAGATAATACTAGTTTCAATTTGCATCTTTAATCAAAGTAAAGCATTTAATAATAATTATGTCCCACTTTTCTGTGTGGGGTTTTGGAATAGAGAAGCTAATTGTATATACAATAAACTCTGACGTAACATATAATAGACTTGGAAAAGAAAGATTAAGAAAAACCTTCATTGCTCAGACAGGTTAAAGTAGGTTAGATAAAGAAAACGCAGCAAAAGTGGAGAAGTGCTGTTAAAATACTCCTTCTTGTCACCAGCTGAAAGCTGCCATATTTGGACTACACTTATTCAGAATATGCACTAAAACAACAATCACCAGTAAACAATACCATGCTTTTGATATATTAGGCTGGCTAATCACAGCAAGTCTGTGAGGAGAAAGTTCAAAGCAGGTCTATTGGAACCTATTGTCACTTTTTAAAAAATGTAATGTCTTATAATTGGAATTTTTCTTGTAACTTTTTATTGTGAAATAATTACCAATTTACAAGAAATTGCAAAGAAATCTACATGGAGGTCTTATTCACCACCCTCGTCCAGCCATGTTTTCCTCTTGTGTAACTACAGTGCAATCATCAAAACTAGAAGATTGATATTGGTATAAATCACAGAGTTTATTCAGATTTCACAAATTTTTCTTTCATGCACTCATTTGTGTACTTGTGTCTCTGTGCGTATAGCTCTATGTAAGTTTATCATTTTATCACAAGTGTAGTTTCATGTAACTATCACCACAGTCAAGATTCTTAACTGTAGCATCATCACAAGACTCCCTGTACTGTCTTAATAACCATATCCTACCCTCCATTCCATCCCTAACCCCTGCAATCACTAATTTGTTCTCCATGTTTATAATTATTTTGCTTCACAAATGTTAGATAAGTAAAGTCATGTAATACCTGTCCTTTTGTGACTGCCTTCAGCATAATATCCTCAAGATTCATTGAAGTTATGTGTATAAATAGTCCACTCCTTTTAATAGCAGAGTATTATTCCATGCTATGGATGCATCCCAGTTTTTTTAACCATTTACCCATTGAAAAATGTTTGGGGTTTACAGTTTTTGGTTATTAAAAATAAAGCTGCTTTAAGTATTCATGTGCAATTTTTGTGTGAAAATAGATCTTCATTTCTCTGAGTTATATACTCAAGAGTGCAATTGCTGGGTCATTTGGTAAGTCCACTTTTAGTTTAAAGAGGAATTACCAACCATTTTCCAAAAGTCTGTACTTATATAAAACGTCTAAGAAAATAGAAAATTTGGGGAACTCGGGGCTAGGCAAAGAATTAACACCAAAAGAAAGATCAAATAAAAGTAAAAATATGTAAATTGGACCTCTTCACAATTAAAAACTTTTACTTTGTGAAAGATCCTGAGAAGAGAATGAAAAGACAAACTATAGGACTGAGAAAATCTTTGCTAATCATATAACTGATCAAGACCTTGCATATAAAATATATACAGAATTCTTAAAACTCAGCATTGTTATTTTTTTAATCCTTGAGCCACACAAGTGCTTTACTCCTAGGAGGAGTGAGAGAAGCCTTGAGGTTCTCCAGAGAGTACAGGGTGTGACGAGTATACAGTTACACAGTACCATAGCATGGGCTGCCCTCTACTGAATTTATCAGTAAACTTATCTGTTTTAATTAGACTATGATAAATATAATGGTATATTTATATATTTATATACATAAAATATGTATGATAAATAAAATATGATCAATAGTATAAAATAGGAATGATCACAGTGTTGTGAGATCACTTGCATGTTCTCTTGCCTCTTACTAATTCTAATCTTTAGGAAACTTCTTTCTTCCTAAGGAACCTACTTATATACCACAAACTGAGGCATAGACTGCAAATGACAATGAAATATCTAAGCAGATATATTAAGTGCAGAATTTGAAAAAAGAATCCAGTTTGAGAAATATATACTGAATTACAGAAAAAAAGTGATGTGGGAATTCACTGCATAGATCTAAAGGGAGATTAGATCAGGATAGGGAGATTAGATCAGGATAGGAAAATTAATAAAAATCAAGAGGAAAAAAGTCATTAAGACTAAAAAGAATGACATAAAAAGGTTTTAGATAATTCATATTATGTAAATTATCCAATTTAATCATATATTTGTGTGTGTTGGTAATTTATGACATTATCAAGTAATTCTTATGAATCTTTTCATGGATCTTTTTTTCAACGTTATGCTGTAATGAAAGTTCTTTGGCAGATGGTGAGCAGGGGAGAGAGTTGGCAGAGGGAGTATATTTTCCATCATGCAAACCATTGTGTATGCAGACAGCCAAATAATTTGCCTCCATATAAGTCCAGAACTTCAAGGAAATAAGTTATTTTTAAACCATTAAATCAAATTATCTTACTAGAATAAAATTACCAACACAAATCACTAACAGAGAGAATGAAACAGCATGAACTAAAGTCTCTTTATAAAACTTCTAAATGGTATTTTTTTTCATTTGTATACATACTCCCACAAATTGGTCTTTTCAAAATGACTTTCTTTTTTCAATATTCTTTACCTATTTTTCACTGAATTTCATTAGAGCATACTGACTGTATAGATGAGTTCCATACTTCCCTTTGACTAATTTTCTTACATTCTAAAAAAAGCCATTAAAAACCATGAAATTGCTTTCCATATTAAAGTTATCCTAAGTAAATATTCCTCAATCAGTTTCACTTTTAGCTTTTTATGTGAGTTTGTAGGAGAGTAAAACATATCACACAGTGGTGCAAATATCAATTTTTTCCCACTCAATGACTTTTTGTCTACTCATCTATAATTTATTTAGAGAATTTCATTCTGGCATAGAAACGATTCATCTGTTCTCTTAACAGTGGCTGAAGATACTCAACAAAATCAACAGATTGGGATTATTCCCCAAATTGTGAACTTTAAAATGTGTGCAGAAAACTATATCAGAGATAGTACTGCTCACTTGAGGGTAATTTATCTAATTCTTCATAAATTTGCTTATTCTTCAATTATTTCACGTTTGATATTGAATCACTCTAAATGACTACATCTTTTCAAAAATTACTGAAGGCACTTAAAGGATAAATCAATGGATAGGTTTAGTGAGTTAAGAATAAATAAAACACTTCCATTATCCTCATATTTCTAAAAATAAGCTACAAACTTCTTTTTAAGGCAATTTGTTAACAGCTCACATAATTGAAAGGATCATATATTTGACAGAGCAATTCAACTTCTACAAACGTATCCTATAGATATATTCAAACATATATGCAAGACATGCAAATTAATAGATAGGAGATAGACTTATATAGACCTACAAGTATGTATGTTAGAATAAATTTTCCCAACAAAACAAATATATTTAACAAATGTATGTATAATATTGTAGTGAGTTATCATTGAAAAATTCACATTTTATATTCAAAACTTCTATATTCCTTCTGCATCTCCCACCTGTCACTCCTACATACCCCTCTTTACAAATTCATTGTTAATTACTTTCTTCTTACTAATCATTTTGTCCTGCTTCCATTCAGTTATAGGTACAGGTATAGGTATAGATATAGTTACAGTTATAGATACATCCTTCCCAATTTTACACACAACAGCAGTTTTATCATTACTTTTCATTATTACATATAAAGCATCTCCTTTGAAACCAACTTTGAAACTGAACACTGCCAATGTATAATTATTTATCATCTCTTTCAGGTTATTTAAACATATTTATTCTTTATATGCTCAAATCATATTTCAGCTTAGGATTGATGACTATTTTCCTACAATAAAGGTCTTCATATTCATTTTTTTCTATAGCAATGCTCTAACTTAGATGGACACCAGATTTTGGAAACCTCAATAGTTAGTGGAGAGGACTTCCAGAAAGGTGGTAAGAGGAGATTGGTGGGCACTTTCCCCAGCAAAACAATTACTGGTGAAACAAATTATCTGGTGCAAATTATTAAAACAATCTCATAGAAGGTAGACATTTCACTAATGGCAAGCAGTAAATGGAGAAATATTTATTCAAGAATATATACTAGGGCTTCCCTTGTGGCGCAGTGGTTGAGAGTCTGCCTGCCGATGCAGGGGACACAGGTTCGTGCCCCTGTCTGGGAGGATCCCACATGCCGCGGAGCGGCTAGGCCCATGAGCCATGGCTGCTGAGCCTGCGCGTCCGGAGCCTGTGCTCCGCAGCGGGAGAGGCCACGACAGTGAGAGGCCTGAGTACCGCAAAAAAAAAAAAAAGAATATATACTAATTCTCATTAAAATAAGTGAGAGTCTGTGGCATTTGAGCCACAGCCCACTTAAATTTCCTATTCTCCCCTTCCCCTCAGCAGCTCTTCACTGATCAAATGTAACCAACAGACCGGACTCCCTTTCTCTACGAACTCCTATTCTAGGGCTATAGTTTCAGTCTACAGCTACAGTTCTACGCTGGGAGGGCCAGCGTGCCAATTCTTATCCCCAACTCTGAGTTGCAGGAGCTCTATCCCTAGTAAATATGGCTAAGAAGACTGTGGTTCCCTTAACCCACCTTCAAGAACTCATAGGACAAGAGCTCTATCCAAAACAGGCTGAGAATACTGGGCCCAGATTGCCCTTCCTACAGGTTGCTCACAAGGTAGAGGTTCCATATTGGGAGGAACCTCTGCTTTCATCACATTTGGTAATGTCTCATTAATCACACTGCTTTAAAAATTTGAATCTGTTTCCACTTATTTTGATGTTGTTTTGCTACTCAAACTATTCATATGTACATTAGAGTTTGAGAAGAATTATTTAAACTTATTAACATAAAAGTGCTTATCTACTTAAAGCTTTTTGATTTGTAGTTAATATAAGAACTGATGCTATAACCATTTATTTTATAAAGAGAGCTATAAATGTGTAATACATTGAGTGGGAAAAATGTGAAATTTTAGCATGAAATTTTACAATATACTCAATCATTACAAATTTAAAATTGTAATATATAAAGTTTATTTTTTCAAGAATATTTAATATAAATTAATATTGAGTTAATTAACTTAATATTCAAAATATACAATAAAAAAGACACTCTACAAAGCTGCTTCATTACATTATACATTTTAAAAGCACTGCCTGATTTATCATCAAGTTAAGCACACTTGATTACTGAAGTATTTCTCTACTATTTTTTTGATCCCACTGCCATCTTTCTAGACCAATTTTTCATTACTACTCACATAAACCATTTTGATTATGTTTATCTAATTTCTCAGTATCTGGAATCAACTTTGAGATCATAGTTCCAGAGCCTTTCTCAGTCTCCAAACAGCTTCTGGGTGATGGCAATGGTTTTTGCATTCCTCTAAATGCCCACCCCTCCAAAATTTATAATCCCTAGCCAGATTGCGTCCTTGGGTATCAAAATCACAACCCAGTGCATTTTGCACATTTTAACTCGAAGTCAAACAGTTCATTACCAAATTCATTCCCCACCATTTATCTTCCCTAGCAAGTGCCCTGACTGCCTTCCTCTTCCTCACTGGAATAAACATATTCCTTTGATGCATATTAATCACAAATATTTATTACATTATTTTGCCATTATCCCTTTCTTTTCCCTTCTATATGATAGGAGAGAAGCTGTTTACATATTCATTAAAACAATACATATTTTTAGTATATAGTATATATTAAAGGTGCTTTCATTATCTTACACATTTTATATCTTCAGTATCAAATACTATACATTTAGTTAAAACTGAATAGAGACGTGGGATAGGGAGGATGGGAGGGAAGCTCAAGAGGGAGGGGATGTGGGGATATATGTATGCATATGGCTGATTCACTTTGTTGTACAACAGAAACTAACACAGTATTGTAAAGCAATTATACTCCAATAAACATCTATTAAAAAAACCTGAATAGAGCATACATGCACCTATACAATTCAAAACTCAAAAACCTTACTGGTTTTGAAGTGCCAGCTGAATAAATTATATACTTTTCTGCATGTTTTTCTGAATTTTCATGATCTGGTTAAAACCTGTTATTACTTTATATATTCTATTTATTTTCACTCAATCCTAATTAAAGTAACTTAATAGCGATTTTCTCTCTATCTTGTTTTCTTTTCTTTATGCCTCATCCATTTTGTTTCCTTGTAATGTGTTCTCTATCTCCCATGCCCTATTCTCTCTTAGGATCTTAGTTCCCCAACTAGGGATCAAACCCATGCCCCCTGCAGTGGAAGCGTGGAGTCTTAACTGCTGGACGGCCAGGGAAGTCCCTCACTCACTTTTAATCTTAGTAGGAATTTGAAGATTCATCTTTTAACAGCTTACTTTCTAATATACATGCTAAATCTACCCATGAGTGACAATTGAAATGTTATGAGGCCTTTTTTCTCTCTGTAGAAAGTGTCACACCATTCTTCCCTGTGTTTCTCTTCGAAACATTGTATTTATTTTGATTAGGCTTATATCAGCAATGACTTTTGCAAGTTTCTTATATTTTAACATATCTGGATCTCTTCATTTTTGTTCATTTCTAAGTCTCTACTTCGTATCAATTTTTTTTCTTTAATCTTCTATATAACACAGATCTGCTGGCAATGAATTCTCTGTTTTCATATGGCTGAAGGTCTTTTCTTCCTTCATTTTTCAAGATATTTTTGCAGAGTATAGTGTTCTGAGTTGAGAATTTTTTTCTTTCAAAATTTTAAAGCAGTCATTCCATTGTCTTATGTTCCCACAGTTTCAAAATGTAAGCCAGACTTCTTTATTATTTATGCATGAAATATGTCTTTTTTGGTCTGGATACCTTCAATACTTTCTTTAAATCTTTAATTTTAGCAGTTTAAATATGAAATGTCTAGGTGCTGTGTGTGCATGCATGTGTATGTGTTGTTCATCTTGTTTGGGTTTCACTGTGATTCTTGGATCTGAAGTTTGATGTCTTTTTCTTTACTCTTGGGAAATTTTCAGTCCTTACCTCTTTAAATATTTCTTCTTTCCCATTTTCTCTCTCTTCTCTTCTGGGATTCCAATCGTGTACATTATTTTTTAATGGTTCTGCAATTTTTGAATGCTCTCTTCTATTTTTTTTCTACAATCCTTCTTCTCTGTGTAGTTCAGTATGGGTAGTTTCTAAAGACCTATCTTCAAGTTTCCTGATTCTTTCCTCAACTGTGATGAGTCCACTCATGGGCTTTACAAAATAATTCTTCACCCTGGTTTCAATAGCTTCAATTTCCAGCATTTCTATGTGAATTTTATTATTTCCATTGCTTTCTGTAATTCCCCATTAGGCTATGCACATTTTCCATAAGTCCCACTAGAGACTTTAATGCATGTGTTACACATTATATATTGTATACAGTGTAAGAGTTATTTAAATTCCCTATGTGGTTGTTTGAACAACTGGACCCATATCTGAATCTGGTTTTATTGTTTGCTTTATCTTTTAAAAGTGGATTGACAGTTTTTCTTCATTTTTTATAATTTTATTTGAGTGTTAGACATTGAATTCTGTATATAGAGCAGCAGAGACTGAAGTAAATAGCATTCATGACTGGAAAAAGGCATACTTTTTTGTTGATGGATATTTCTGGGATTTAGTCAATCTAGTCCAGAGTTGAGATGGGTTTAACTTTGTTTAGTTTAGTTTTGTTTTCCTATGGTTACTTTTAATACCTTAGTGGCAGAAAATTCCTCTAGAATTACCTTGTGCAGCTAGAGATACTAAAATATTTTTTAAATTAATATTTCCATTCCACCCTGAATGTTCAGTCTTCCATTTACAACTTTGGCCCAGAGTGGGTTTCTGTCTCTGCCTGTCTCTTTCTTCTCTCTGGGGTAGAGTGTGATTTCTTATGACTCTGTTCTTGATAATTTATTGATTAGCCATAGCTGGAATTTTGTGCTGTCCACTTTCATCCTCTGTTTTAGGCAGGTCCTGTTTCCCAGCCCAAATGATTATCCAAAGTCAAAATTAAATGCAAAAATTTTCCCATGAAGATCTTTTTTTCCTTCCTTCAGATGAATTTCTACTTTCCCTTCTTCTTAAATCGCCATAGAACTTAATATATCCCTCTTATTGGTGATTTACACTTTTTATTTTATGATATATATGCATGCATTTATCTCTCCTATGAGGTATTGAGACTTTAAGTCTTTGCAATGTCCTATAAATCTTGAAATTCCTAAAGTAGGTAGAACATAGTAAGTTATCAATATTCAAAGAATAAAACCACCTTGTAATATAACCCAATGTGTGATACACGTTTGGAGTGTATGCATATAGAGCTCAGTATCAACAGCTTATAGTTTAAAATAATCATTCTAAAATGAACATTTTCATGTATAAAAAGAACAAAAATATTTGATGTAAAGGGGTCTGAAGATAGAATCACAGACTTCCCTCCTAAGTTGCTGGCTTCATGTGTCAGGTTAATTATTTCACTAATTAAAACTTCTGGGTCATTCATGGTAGGATAAAGATCTAATTTTTTAAAAGGTATAGCCTCACAAAGTTTTGATGACTCTGCAATGCTAATAAATTTTATTTCTTTAAAGTACATCCTGTTCAATGAAAAAAAAAAGATGATCTAGTGGAGCTACTGGATTGATATTGAAGGGGCACTGGAACTCCCATAATAGTAAGAGTTGAGCACTTTCATTATGGCGTAATGCCAGGATTCTGCATAATATATTAGAAATTATGTCTACTTTCTTAGCTTCTTTCCATTAGCATTCATATGCTATTACATTATTCATCATATAGGAAATTTAACTTTTAATGACAGTAAAGGAATTTTTGGATTATGCAAAAACTGCTTATAATTCTTTCACAGTCAATTTTACAAGTCTACATTATTATATCAGGTAATTCTCTCTGCTTTGAAATGCTATGGTGGTTTGAAAAATATTAAATATACTTTCCTTTTGTGGAAATTGACAAAGTCCCATGCTTAGAATATTTTCAAATTTAAAACATGAGATATTATAAAATAAGAACCAAAATATTTAAAGTAGTCAATTTATAGAATATTATTCTGTTTATTTCTTATGCAAAGTAAATGTATTCCTGGGAAATAAAATGAATGATTCTAATAAAAGATTGGTATACATACTAATTGTGATAAAAGATGAACTAATTCCTTTTCAAGACACATGAAAGACAATCTTTTGTGTGAATTTCTCAAGAGAATTTTTAAAAGAATTACAAAATAAATTATAAATTATACATAAAGTATATTAATTTATGCAATCTTTTATCTAACTGAGGTTATATGGAGTGTTTACTTCCAAAAAGTTATTTATATGAACCCTCAAACATACTATTTCCCTGAAGAAATGCACACACACACACACACACACATACACATGCACACATTTCCTTTTCCCTTTCTTACTATTAAAATATTTACTATAATTATTGGAGTTGCCCCATGTGGAAAGATGCCATCATTGTATAACAACTACAACCATAACTTTAATGTTATTTTATATGTATAAATTTACTTTTAATTTCTCGTGCACTTGTTCATCTGCATGTATGCTTCACAAATCCCTTTCAGTTCAAGATTGATATGTAGACCCAACAATCCCACTACTAGGCATATACCCAGAGAAAACCATAATTCAAAAAGACACATGCACCCCAATGTTCGTTGCAGCACTATTTACAATAGCTGGGTCATGGAGGCAACCTAAATGCCCATCGACAGATGAATGGATAAAGAAGATGTGGTATATATATACAATGGAATATTAGTCAGCCATAAAAAGGAATGAAATTGGGTCATTTGCAGAGACATGGATGGACCTAGAGGCTGTCATACAGAATGAAGTAAGTCAGAAAGAGAAAAACAAATATCGTATATTAATGCATATATGTGGAATCTAGAAAAATGGTACAGATGAACTCATTTGCAAGAAAGAAATAGAGACACAGATGTAGAGAACAAAAGTACAGACACCAAGGGGGGACAGTGGCAGGGGGGTGGTGATGTGATGAACTGGGAGATTGAGATGTATACATTAATATGTATAAAATAGATAACTAACAAGAACCTGCTGTATAGAAAAATAAAATAAAATTAAAAAAAAGATTGATATGGAAATTATTTCAACATCTTGGATAAGCTAAAATGTCTCCATCATGTCTTTCTTTAGGGCATTACTTCAAGTAGATTAGATGGCATCATTATCTGTGACAACAATATAGTAGTGAAAGTGGGTTTCCTATAGATGCAGCAGCAGTTGGTGAAATATATAATCTGCTCTTTTGTAGTTATTATTCCTTGGCATTTTTGCCCTGATGAAATGGTCCAACTAATTTATGAATAGGCAGTTTGCCACTCAGACAGATGGCTCTGACTGCAGCCCAGAGACAATGTATAGTCCAAAAATGTTGATGTTGACAGGATTTTCAGGCACAAAAAATCAAATGTCTGTCAGTCTCTTCTTAAGATGTGTCATCACTAATCCACTATTTATTGCATTATGTTCTAATACAAATTTTTTTCATTTTCATCAGGAGAGATTATAAAAAGAAGTATTTTAATGGGAAATTCAGAGTAGAGCTTCCTGTTCCAAACAACAACAACAAAAAAAACATTTCTTCTTCACCTTCATCTTCAAAGAATACGAAAGTATAATTCTATTCCATGACTTTATACTCCTGGGCCAAATCTGGTCATGCCACCAAAATAAATAGACTTATTGACTTGAAGATAAAAATTTCATCATAGCCTCAATAGTTATTTGTTATGATTTTATCAACATCAACAGAACTACTAAGCTTATTTTCTGATCAATCTTCAGCTGAAGATAAAGCATATCAATCACACACTGATACTATCAACATTATCAAACAGTATTTATAGTGAGTCATATAGACTTAAATGTCTATGTTATGGTACATATAGACACTGATCTTATCTATCATGTTATCTTGATATAAAATATTTTGCTAAAAATATCTCTGTTTTGATGTTTGACATGACATGGGTAACATTAGACACAAAATTTTATTTTGTCATAGAGTTTTCTTTAAAAAATCTTTTTGTCATGTAATGTTCTAGTGAATTTAGAGGAAATAGCTGTTTTATGGTGCAGAGAAAAAGTTACTCCATCTAAATATTGCCCCATTTAAATCCCAAACTCACTTGCAAAGTCATCTGGTACTGTTTAAGCAGTCACTTCTTCTTGGTCTTTTTTTTTTTTTTTTTCCAGTACGCAGGCCTCTCACTGTTGTGGCCTCTGCCGCCGCGGAGCACAGGCTCCGGATGCACAGGCTCAACGGCCATGGCTCACGGGCTTAGCCGCTCCACGGCATGTGGGATCTTCCAGGACCGGGGCACGAACCCGTGTCCCCTGCATCGGAAGGCGGGCTCTCAACCACTGCGCCACCAGGGAAGCCCCTTTCTTGGTCTTTTTACAGCTTGATTGGAAACAAAGAGGGGTTAAATTTAAAAAATATATAATTTATTATATATATATATATATACAAACAATAATTATTTGCAATTTCACTACTAGTTGAACAAAACAAAGAGGACTGAATCCTGGCAAATTTTGAAGTCACATGGTAAGGTTATCAGCATTTATAGACTTGCAGCTTTAGAATAGTCATACTAACAGGCAGCAGTTATAGTGACTTCTTTTAAGTAATCACAGTTTGCAGTCTTCTCCAAGAAGCCAAATTGCCAATATGGGCCAGCTTGGGGTTCTTTAGCAAGAACTCTAACATAAAGATAGATGGCTAGTTGGTTAGTGATTTACAGATATTCCCACATCTTCACTGTGCAGAACCCTGTGTGAGAGGAAAATGATAAATCATAGATCTTATTCTTTAGAAGTTCAGTATACAATTTACGAGACAGGGCACATATCAAAATGAAGATGTAATAGAACCCAAGTGAAAGAGATATAATATAAAGAGTTTGATAAGAGTTGTATCAAAATAACAGATTGATTAAAACCCAGGTATAAGAAGAAAGAAAATTCAAATATCTTATGAAAAGAAAATATTAAAAGATACTTTTTCAGAATTGGCAGTTTACAAACAGTTGTTTGATGTGAGAATGATAAAATTCTTATTTGCAAAAGCAAAATTTCTTTTTTTTTTAATTAATTTATTTATTTATGGCTGCATTGGGTCTTCGATGCTGCGCACGGGCTTTCTCTAGTTGCGGTGAGTCGGGGCTACTCTTTGTTGTGGTGCCGGGCTTCTCATTGTGGTGGCTTCTCTTGTTGTGGAGCACAGGCTTTAGGCACGTGGGCTTCAGTAGTTATGGCACGCGGGCTCAGTAGTTGTAGTGCATGGGCTTAGCTGCTCCATGGCATGTGAGATCTTCCCGGACCAGTAATCGGGCCCTTGTCCCCTGTATTGGCAGGGGGACTCTCAACCACTGCATGACCAGTGAAGTCCCAAAAGCAAAAGTTCTGAAAATATCTTTGATACTTCCTTTTCATTCCTCATAATATCATGTTACCATTCTTTTTTTTTTTTAGTTGGAAACTGTTTCAATCTCACAGCAGAGTATAATTATGTAATTTAGATGTACATATTAACTAAGATTTCAAAGAGCATGAAAATCCTACCTAAAAATTCAAGATCAAGAAGGAACCATGCTATAGCTTGTGGGAAAAAGTGGCCTCAGAGACCAATCTTCTGGATGAAATTCCATGCAATGGTAAATCTCAGAAAACTACCAGCCAGCAAGAAATATGCTTACTGAATAAAATGTGCATTATCTAAGGTAGGAAAACAGATACCTTCTTTGCATAAGTTGATTTGGGGAGTGGGGTGAGTAGAGCTGTGCCAGTTCTCCACAGACTTGATGGGATTCAAATTATTCCAGCAAAGTTACATAAGAACATAGACAGAGCATACTTGCAGAAAGTAGTAAAAGTTGTGACTTCTGAAAACCCTTTGCTTTGTAAAGCCTATCATAATGCCTGGTGATACCACTCCCTCCCAAAATGGGATATTCTAGCAAATAACTGATTCAGAAAACTCCAACTAATTCAGTTAAAGGTAATGATGAAAGGAACTAGCATAGCATCGTGTACAGATTCAATAATAAAAAAAGTGAGCTAAAGAGCGTCAGAGACTACTAATAGATAAATAACTTTTACCAGAGGAAATACACCCATCTAACAAATGAGTGTTATGATTAAACATTTCTCATAAATTAGAATTAATCAATGGAATTATAATCAATTATGCTTCCATATATGTTGGCAGGTACAAGATTCACTTTACTGCAAAAAGAGCCATAAAAAACTTGATAGGGCTTCCCTGGTGGCACAGTGGTTAAGAATCTGCTTGCCAATGCAGGGGACACGGGCTCAAGCCCTGGTCAGGTAGATCCTACATGCCACAGAGCACTAAACCTGTGTGCCACAACTACTGAGCCTGCGCTCTAGAGCCCATGAGCCACAACTACTGAGCCCACGTGCCACAACTACTGAAGACCTTGCACCTAGAGCCTGTGCTCTGCAACAAGAGAAGCCACTGCAATGAGAAGCCCAGGTGCTGCAATGAAGAGTAGCCCCCACTCGCTGCAACTAGAGAAAGCTCACACACAGCAACGAAGACCCAATGCGGCCAAAAATAAATAAATTAAATAAATAAATTTATTTTTAAAAAACTTGATAAATTACTAAAACAATAACAATAAATCCAATATAAAACAACAACAAAAACAAAGGACAATTTGAAAGAAAAACTCAATCTATTTGAAGACATTAGAGAACAACCAAAAAAGTCAGGAGTTGAGAAGCCAGCTTAATTAACAAAAGAGAATCACTCTGAAATGTGCTGGGTATATTCATAGCCTTCCTCTCTTTTCCTCCAGAGGAAAGAGAATATGCCCATTTGTGAGGCATTCCATAGACTGTTGGGCTGCGCCCCTCAGTCCTGCAGTCTTTGCAACTGCCCAGCCACAGACCAAAGAAAAAACCTGGAGTTAGTGACAGAGACATCAGTAATTTATAGGACAGAGACTCTTACAAGTCAGAGGCAAAGGTCCTGGAGCAACACCCCACCATATATGGATAAAGGCAGGCAGGACAGAGCAGCAATCTTCGCTGCACAGGGGAGGAAGAGGCTACCATTTATAGGGCGCATGACATCCAAAGGGCTCCTTTGTTGCCAGGGAACTGCAGGAACTCGACCACCACAGCTCTTTGGGTTACCAACCATTGAGACGGCCGCTGTTTCCTGTTGATGACTGAACATACTGGGGCCGTTCTGGTCTGAGGGCTAGAACAATCATTTGCTGGGGGTCAGGCCAATCATACAGGCAGCTCTGATTAAACTTTAAGCTTAGGAGGGGGAGGCAATCATGTGCATACAGGCCAGGTCAGGCAGGGGGTGTCCAGAGAGCAAGGGAGCAGCCATCTTATGGGGCCTGACCATACACTTCACCCCTCCATATGCTGCGTGACTCTCACAGTCTATCTGCCTTTCTTCTGCAATATCCCTGGGTTCAGGCATGCAGAGGAATACTGCAATCAGATGTCACAAACACAATATGGACAGCAGCAGCTAAAGAGTACTAACAGTAAGATGCCAAATGTATTGAGAAGCGTTATTCTCCAAGAGGTGGATAAATGTTGTAGCTAGGCACTAATGGGGTTGATTGAGATGGAGTCTATGACAGAGATGTGCCCGTCTAGGGCTTTCATAGCAGAGGAAATATTGTGAGAATTATAGAGTATATGCACACAGCATTGGGCTTTGACAAGGGCACAACTAGCACCTTGTGCCGCTGTTAACGTGTCTAGGGCCATCTGGTTTTGTAGAGCAACTTGCCTCATTTGGGTAGTTTCTTTAGATGAGAAGGTGATTGCATGTCTGGTGGTATTGAAGGCAGCAGCAGTGTGTTTATCCAGCGCCTCCACTTGCCATTCCACATCTATAGCAGCAGGCTGGGGAGCAAAAAATAGACCACAGGTAAAACCAACAAGAGGTGCATTATCCATAGGTGTCCACCCTATATTATGTTGGATGTCATTAGAGAAAGACCCATTATGTGTCTCTAAACAATAGGCAGTTGGTTCTATTAGCTGAATTTGGGTCATCAGGAGGCAGCCAATCCCATTCTAGAAAGCATAACCTAGTGGAGTTGTGTTTACAGTCTCCCAGGTCAGCCAGAGGAGGTGTTATACTGTTTCAGACAGTGGAGAAAGTCCTTCAGTGATGGATGGGATGGCAGGAATGGGGAAAGGGCGTGAGCCCTTCCCCCAGGGTACCAGTCATTACCACATGGCTGGGTTAATCTTCCAGGGAAGTCCAGAGGAAGATGACCGTGGTGTTTCATTGCAGCTCCAGCAGTTGGATTTATTCGGCAGAAATGCCACCGTTGGTTGCTCAATCCACAAACAGGTTTTCCCTGCCTAACATAAGGATGAAAAGTGAGGTGTTTAACAGGCACTAAACAAGAGAGTTCATGGCCATTAAGTAAAGTACATGCAGCCACTGAGTTTTGAGATAATACCACACTGGCCTATGGCTTTTGTTTGGGTCTACAATACCAAAATGTTTGCCTGCCTTTGTTACCTATGGCAGGTACTGAGTACTGTAGGGATAGTTTTACAACAGACCACAATGTCAATATAATGGTGCTTTTTGTGAGTAGGGGGCCTGGGTTGGTTAGTTTGGTGGTCTCAAACAGAGTAGGATAGAAAACTGGAGAGATCTATGTGTTTCTTTTTAACTTTATTCCCCACAGGTCGGCAAACCTAAACCACTGGGGACCCACTTATTTGTCCCAGAGCCATCTTATGATTTGTTCCTCTGGGGGCAGGTCCTGTGGAAAGGGAAAGGGCAGATATCGTCCTGATCTAGAGTGGGCAATGATCCTTCCGTGGTTAGCAATTGAAGATGGAGAGTGTTGACCAGTTGCCATTGTTAACATGGTATAGGCACTAGGACAGCTGCTACATGGATGTTCATTAATGGCTTGTAGGGCTTGTGTTAATCTTGGGTTCCACAGGCTGAGAGAGCGGGTTTCTTGTCTCAGTTGTTGTTTTAGTAGTCCATTCATTCTCTCAGTCAGACCGGCAGCCATAGGGTTACATGACAGCTGGAAACGCCAGTGTATGTCATGTTCGTCTGTCCATTCCTGAACTTCACGGGCAGTGAAGTGTGTTCACTGATCACTGTCAACGTCTGTGGGGGTTCCACATGACATGCACAGTTGTTCTAACCTCCAAATAGTTGTTTCCTGTGTTGCCTACCAACTAGGGTAGGCTTGTTGCAAGCCCATATGTGTGTCTACACAGGTGAGGGCAAACTTGCATCCATCAGATAGAGGCAAGGGCCCAATGTAATCCACTTGCCAGTGGCATGCAGGAGCAGAGCCCCATAGAATATGTCCAGGTAATTGGCCACACCCAATTCATAAGCCTGTCCTTGACTTAGGACCCCAAAAGCCTGTATTTGTTTTATAACCACTTTCGCTTGGGTGAAGGTGTCTTCTCCTTGTGTCCAATCCCAGTGGGCTACCTTTTACTAGTCTATACTGGGATTCATGAAGTTTGGGCTAAATGTGGGATAAATGTTGTCTGGTAACCTAAGTACACAAGAAAAGTTTGCAACTGCTTGGGAATAGTGGGCCTCAGATAAGCCTGTACTTTATCAATCACTGCTCAGGGCAACACCTTTGTCTTACCTGACCAAATAACACCTAAATATTTGACAGACAAGCCAGGTCCTTGTCTGAATTTCTTAGCCATCCCTGCACCATCAGGCCACTAATGGGGGAGTGGCTTCTCTTAGGCTGAAAAGAAACTCTGAGCTTAGCATAATATCAACAGTGTAATGGAAGAGGAAAACATTGTAAGGAGGGTCTCACCTAGCCAGATCCACAGCTACTAGGCCATGACAAATTGTGGCCTGTGTAGATAGCCCTGGGGGAGCACAATGAATGTCCATTCTTTCCCCTCTCAAGTGAAAGCAAACTGGTCTTGGCATTCAGGGGTCAGTGGGATGCTAAAGAAGGCATTGGCAAGGTGAATAACAAAATGATACATCCCTGAATGTTCATCATCTGGGCTAGTAAAGAGGCAATATTAGGCATAGCTGAATGTAAGGGCAGGGTTACTTTATTTAATCCCCTGTAGTCTACAGTCATTCTCCAGGAGCCATCTGGTTTCCCTACTGGCCACACATGGCTGTTAAATGGGCTGGGAGAGCTCCTATGAGGCTTACCTGTGCTAGTTCTTTTATGGTGCCAGTGATTTCCTTCTTTCCTCTTGGAAGCCTATATTGTTTTAAGGCCACCACTCTTTGTGGCTGGGGCAGCTTGACCATTGTCCAGTTGGCAAGGCCTCCTTTGATTTGTTTTACCAGGTATCCTCCTAGGCCGAATTCTCCCACCCTTGTTTATAAGACAAGGCCTGCTACCACATCCATTCCCAGAATGTATTTTGGAATTGGAGTTATGAACATGGCATATTCCCTGGGGGGTAGTTTTCCAAACTGTAACACCAAGGATATTTTATTTACTCTTACCCTTCCACCCCTGTACCCATTAATGACAGAGAAGGAGGCCTCAGAAGTGGTGTACATTGCCATAAATTAGGGTGCATTCTGCCTGGTATCTACCAAGGCTAGACAGCCTGTTTATTCTTTGGGGATCAATGAATGGTTAGTTCTATATGAGGCCTCTGGTCCCTGGAAATCCACATCACTGTTGCCCAGGTGGTATCCTGGGACCTTGGTTTCACTCCTAATCCACTGATAGGGATGCTGCCATATCCTTTGGGGTGGTGGGTACATCTCCTTCACTAGGCCAGGCAGCACGGTATGCAGCCATTGTACAAGAGAGAAGAGAAATTACTTTTTCTTAATGGCCCGTATAAGTGCTGCCACAGCACTGGGTGACCAGTCATAGAGGCCATTTTAGACATTTCTTGACCCATGAGCATGATACACTTTCCTCTGATATCCCATATGTGGAACAGCCATGTTGCTACAGATTCCCTTCCTTTTTCTTTTTTTAATTTATTACTTACTTTTTCCAATCTTGTTGAGGTACAGTCCCTCATGGCAGTTAAACGTTTCCACTGGGAGAGGGGTGGGAGCTGATTCTCATTCATTCCCTGTGGTCTGGGTTGGTCTGATTTGTATTTAGCTGTTCACCCAGGTCAGCCCTCTGGGTGAACAGGGGGCCCTGAGGGGCCCGGGACTATTATGACTTCATTCTACTCCTCCTCTTCTTTTTCACCAGTGCTCTCGGTGGGGTCCCATTCCTTGAGGTCCCAACTGGGACAGGCCATAACCATTTTGACCCTCTGCCTAAGACATTACTGTCCCTTTAGCGGCACTGCATGACAGGACAAGGTCTCTGATTTCTCATCTTGCTCCTACAGCCTAGTCACTAACATTTCAGTACATTCAGTTTGGGCCAGCTGATTTCTCCTAAGTTTTAGGTTTTTTAAAAATATCAAAACAGCCACAGAATGAAAGCCACACTAGAAATAAAACAGGAGACAATAGCTATGTAATAAAATGAGGGGAAACATAAAGGTTAGAAAAAGAGAATGAGAAAAATATATAAAACGTTTTAACAAAAAAATCATAAAACATTTCATAAAAAATTAATAGATAAGAAAAAGACCTAAAATAAATCCTGACTATGTATTCATATTATTTTCTGGTAAAAGAAAACCAAAACAAATAAGGCATAATTTATGGAATGTTTTCTAAAATTGAAGGCTTGAATTTACATATTAAAATGACACTTCTCCTGTGAAAAGACGTTCAGACATTGAAAACTGGGAAATAAAAACACACTACTAGTGGATTTCAAAGTTAAACAAAAGAAGCAGCTGTGAACAAATACATTTCGGATAGCTATGCAGATGTAAATATAAAATCACTTAAAAGGAAACAGTCTGGTGTCTCAGATTTATCCTTGGAATCATTTGTCACCAGAAATTGCATTATAAAGGGAAGAGAGTGTAACTTGAGAATTTTGTATTTTACATCCAGTTAATGTGTTCTTAGTGTATAAAGGCATCAAAGCTATGATAATATATTCTTGTCAAAGTTAAAATAATAGCATTCTCCTATGTTGCTGGAGGGAATCAAATTTGGTACCAACATATTAGAAAGTAATTGGGCATTATCTATCAGAATTACAAACAGTTATGCCCCTTGACACTTTATTAATTCCTAGAAATAAATCCTACAGTCTTTTCTAATGAAAGGTAGGCCAACATAACATAAATTGCTTAAACTCAATTGTTATTAGGGAAATTTCAGAATAACACAGAAGGCATGGTGGTTCACACGCAAGCATGTTAACTTTTTGTGCAGTCAGGAACCAGCAGCTGAATGCCAAATATTCTCTGATGACCGAACACGTCAAGTGCCAAAGAAACACAGAATTAAAACACAATGCCCATTCATTCTGGATCCTTCCTCTTGTTTCATTTTGTGTAGTACATGTCTAATTTGCAATTTTTGCTGATTTTGCCCATTTATTTTTGTCTCAGTAGCTGAACAGCCTCAATTCTTTCTTACACTCCTTCCCATTTTTCTAACTTTTTCTATATCTTAATAGGTAAAGTTATCAATTTACCATTTCCTAATTAGAGTTTAAAAAACTTCTAAATTGTATTAATATGTGGATTGTTGTTTTTAATCTTAGCACTTTAGATAAGAAGTTGAGTCATTTTTGAGTGGATTGTCCTTAAAGCTGTTTTTCCCATAAGTGCTGTTACTTTCAGTGTGCAATGTTGTAGAACACCAGGTTCTTCAAGAGTCATACATTGCATCACAACAAAAATAGTTCTAGTTTTAAATGTGTGAAATTATGTAAATAAAATTTTATCATTTTTTTTCCTAATACAGTAATCATAAATATGGGTCAGCTTAAGTCAATTTTGTTACCCCCAAGAAATAAACATCATACCACTGATAAAACAAATAAGCAAGCAAAGCCCTAGAATTCAATAGCAGAAAAAAAATCTAGTGAAAAATGGGAAAAGGTTCTAAATAGACATTTCTCCAAAGAAGACATGCAGATGGCCAGCAGGTATGTAAAAAGGTGCTCATCATCACTAATCATTGGGGAAATGCAAATCAAGCCCATAATGAGACATCATCTCACATCTGTTAGGATGGTTATTATTTAAAAAGAAAAAAGATAAATGTTGGTGAGAATGTGGAGAAAATGGGACCTTTGTACACTGTTGGTGGGAATATAAAATAGTGCAGCAGCTATGCAAACAGTATGGAGAGTCCTCAAAATATTAAAAATAGAACTGCCATATGATCTAGCAAGCCCACCTCTGGGTATATATCCGAAGGAACTGAAATCAGGATATCAAAGAGATAGCTGCACTCTCATGTTCACTGTAGCACTATTCATAATAGTCAAGACATGGAAGCAACCTAAATGTCCATTTATGGATGAATGGATAAAGAAGATGTGGTACTTACACATAATGGAATACTATTCAGCCTTGAAGAAGAAGGTTATCCTGCCATTTGCAACAACATAGATGAAACTGGGGGACATTATGCTAAATGAGATGTCAGTCATACCTCAATAATGTGTTTCTTTAAATAAAAAAACTTATGTACTTATAAAAACAATATCTTTAAGCTGTATTTTAATTGATAAATGTTAATTGAGGGACAGCACGTATATCATGTGCCTATATGTCGAGTATGAAAAATTATATATATATATATATATATATATAACTAAACCCTTTCAAAAAAGACACAGGAGAAAGCAATATGCCAAACTATGTCAAAAACCAAATAAACATTTTAAAAATAAACTGAGTTCAAATATTAGCATTAATCATCTCTTAAAGATTTGAATTTTTATCTTTGAGATTTTCATTGTTGCTCTGTGCTTTTATAATGTGAAATACTACAACATACCATTTAAAAGAAATAAAGTCAAGATTAGTCAGAGTTGAATTCTTAAAGGACTCTCAAATTTGAAATCCCAAGCTTAGGCCAGGGATCTCTTCTTGTATATAGTATGCATTCTCTTGCTGCATAATTCTAAATTGGAAAGAGTGTGCAATATCTCTTCATGTATGAATTGTACCCTCTTCACTCCCCCATCCCCATATGATCAGTCCTCTATGCTTTCTTGTGTTGTTTCAAGCTAAAGACATATTTTTCAATCCCACTTCAATTAAAACCGTCACGTCATGTCTCTTTCTCCCGGGGTTTTGTTCTAGTCTATCTAACCTTTGAAACAGTTTGTAAAAGTTTTCTCACAATTCAGAAATATTAAAAAAGCAATGAAATCCAGAAATCTGAGGTTGTGGCACGTTTCTGGGCAGATGTACCACTTTATTTCAAATCTCTGTATTTGGACTGTACTGCTTCCTGCACTGTCACTTATATTAATTCCCAAAAAGCATGCTTAGTCAAATGTGAGGAAGAAATATGGCAACTAGCTTTTGGCTAAATTTCTCTTTGTTCACATTTAGAAATTCTACTTAATCAAGAAAGGCAAACTTTCTCAGTGTGAGGTCCAATTTTGCACTAAGGAAGTTGGGCAACGTAATAGTTTAATTCAAACAGCGACATACAAATGTTGAAGGACAACCAAGCACATAATGGTACATTAACTTAGATGTATTGATAGGCAGGGAAAGATATTTTTATACTTTAGCACTTAATTTTACTGTAATTAATGCTGACTTCCTTTGTGTTGCTTTGAATCTTTTAATTCTTCAGTTATGCACTCAAATTCTTGTATTTAAAATTGTGTCAAAAACACAAAAAAGATTGATTAACACCAGTGGATAATCAGCATCTTCCTGTTTGAATGTGAATTCTGAGAACATGATTCTGAATTTATTTGAAATCTCCAGACCAATTCCATATTGTTTGGATAATTAAACTCTCAATAGCTGTGGAACATATCAAAAGCCCTGTGCATCTGTGATTTAGGTCCTTAATATGGGGTTATAAGCCTTTTCCTCATATCCACACCAGCAAAATGCCACTATCACGAAAAGTAAATCTGCCAGCTTTTATCATTGTTCTAATGACTTTGAAAACTCTTCTAACAAAAATGTCACTGGATGGTAAAGAGGGCAATTAACCGAAGTCCCTGTAGCTGTGAACACAGTTAGATATATTCCAAGGTTCCAATAGTAAAAAGAATCCCTGAGCTATTTATATGTACTCTTGGATGCTCATCAATTAGTTTATTATACCACATTATACTTTGGTTGACATTTGTATAAACTTCTGGTGCTCATAAGCACGTTTCCTCTGCTTCTGTGGCTATGACCTCATTTATATTTTCAGCAGTACAGAATGGATACTGACTGAAACTTCTCTCTCACTCTAAGATATCCTTAGCAAAAGTTACACATATCTCATATATGTCCCCTACTCCTATCACATTATGTATGTAGAACATTTCTAATGTTCTAATGTAAATCATTTCTAATGATGCATGTATTCTGCTACCAAAACAGTGCTATTGAGATTCTATTGTCTATGTGATTTATCTTTTATTTAGGCCATTCTCATAACTGATATTCCCTTACTCTTTTTATTTTTCACAAAGATGAAAATGTTTGGAAAAGTTGCATCTTGTCTGAGCTATTAAGTTTTACAATCACGTGAAAGAACAGATTTTGACTTTGAGTCAAACTTTCATATATTAACTTTTAATAGAATTATAAAGAATTTAAAGTAAACTGTATTTAAATTGCTTTTTAATGTGGTTTCACATTTTCTCTGAAAAACAGAAATTTAAAAGAATACATTTCAAATGTTTTTCAAAGGTAGGCATTTTATCATGCTTCTTGAATAAGATTAATAGTACTATGTTCTACCTAGTGTGACTTCATGTTAAAGATAATATTAAATGTGCATATATATTCAGATTTATTCCCTGTCAATACTGATTATGTTTTCAGAATTCCCAAAAGGTTACATCATCTTTTATGAACCAAACTGTAACTCAGATAGTTTTATAAATCTATAGTATATATGATAATACCCAAATGCATGAGGTGAAAAAAAACACTTCAAATTTATCTAGGGATGTTATGAGAGCTTTTGAACAATATGGAAACACCAATTTATTATATTTCTGTAGGTATTTTAGTCAAGGACTTCAGTATGACATATTTGACAAATACTATGAGGGCTAATGTTATTCTACTGTTATACTTAAGCATATGCCACCGTTCATGTATTATTTTAAAGTAAAGGGACTTCCCTAGCTATGCAGTGGTTAAGACTCCATGCTTCCAGTGTAGGGGGTGTGGGTTCAATCCCTAGTCCAGGAATTAAGATCCCACATGCCCCATGCAGCGTGGCCAAAAAAATAATAATAATAAAATAAAATACACTTAAACATGTACAAACACACAGAAAATAAACTAAAAGTTGTTGAGCCTAACTAATTGCTGATTATATTTTTAGAGTGATAATTTGGAAATAAAATCCTGATGATATCAAAATAAAAATAAGTAGGACAAAGGGGAAAAACATTTCTAAAAATGTTGTTAGTGCTCTTGACTAGTGTTTATATGTAGTGAGGAAACACACACACACATCTTGACTAATTCTAGAGATCATTAAAGAAACAAAAGTTAAAATGTCTTAAAGTGTTAAATACAACTAACGAAAAAGTAGAAATAACATACATTACTTTCAACTACTTGAGGAAAACAACAGTACATAAACAAAGCTAAGTCAATCCAGTGAAAAGTATTTTAAGAAAAGAGTCTAGAAAAATAAAAACATAAGAGTGAGAGCAAACAAACTGAAATATACCAGTAACATACAATGAATATGGATGACTTAAATTTGTCACTTAAATATAGAGGCTTTAGTTTATATAAAATAAGAAAATCAATACGCTACTTTCAAGAGAAATTCTGAAACCAATAGAAAGGTAATGTAATAAAGATAACTATGAAAATGCAACAAAAAGAAATCAGTTCTAATTCTAATAACTAATCGTAGTAATTCAAATATCAGGCATGATATTATTTGATTCTACTTATTCAAATATTTCTAATATCATACAAAATATAGTAACTGTAACATCAGATAGAATAGAATTCAAGGTTAAAAAACTGTCAAAGAGCAAACTATAAATATTAAACTTTGGTAAATATAAGGGCTGAAATAGGGGAAATTATAAAACTGATGATAAAAGGTTAGGACACTAATAAGAATAGGTACCGTGCACAACTAGATACAAATAACTAATAAATATTCAATATAACCTTGGTAATAAAACAACACAATTAGATTGAAGCTTAGCTTAGGTAGATTTGTTTGTTTGTTTTCTTATTAAAAACTTGGCAAAGTGAATTAGCTAACATAAAAGATTAGTCAACATACAGCCTACTCCATTACTTCAACTGTAAAATATAGTAATTCCACCCACTGAATGCAGAATAATCATGGTTAATATGTTAAGCACTAGAATGTTTCATTAAGTGGTATGCTTATCAGTGGTCAGCATATTTTATCTCAAATACACATGG
The DNA here is from genome assembly GCF_005190385.1 of Monodon monoceros. Lineage (NCBI taxonomy): Eukaryota > Metazoa > Chordata > Mammalia > Artiodactyla > Monodontidae > Monodon > Monodon monoceros. Next base: position 48,483,512 of record NW_021703772.1, read on the forward strand.
AAATGATATACATTGAATAACGATTATATTAGCAGTGATCTATAACTGAGGTAAGAGAGCTTTGTAGCTTTGTTTCTATGAAAACTGAATAAAATTCTGATTAATTTTTTAAAGGTTTTGAACAAGATTTGGTCAGAAGAATTGTGAAGATTTTACAATAAAATTCAAATTATTCTAAAACTAAGATTGCTTCAAATGTATATTCAAGTGTTAACTCCACTGGGGAGAAAATGTAACTGGAAATTGTAGGTAATGTATTTAGGATATTTTTATGGAAGGTAGGCAAACAAAACTATAATCATAGATCATTGCCTGAACCAAATTAAAATATTGGTGAATAATACATGATTATTAAATTTCTGGAAAAATAGACAAGTTATATAAATATTATATTTCTATGATTTTTCACTTTAAATTACGTTTAAATTAACTAAAAAACCATACCATTTGAATGAGTGTTTTTATTATAATAATACTCATTGCTGAAAACAATGTAGATGATTTCTTAATATTTATAGGACTGCTGATGAGAAACACACAGGAATAACACATGTAGAAATTAACTTAGTAATATATCCCCAGAAACTTTATGTGGTGTGTCATTTGTTCTAATGCTATCCTTCTTAGAATCTATCCCTAGGAAAGTATTATGAACTTTAGACCAAATCTCATGAGTAAAGTGGTAAAACATAAAAATTAAAAACAACTTAACCTCCATAATTTGGGAAATAACTAGATAAATTCTAGATGGTAAAATAAGATGCAGTCAAATTAAACATATTTATGAAAATACACTTGATATAATTCCATTTAATAAAGGAAATAAAAGAAAAAGAAAGAATTGAATGTACAGTAGCAGTGGACAAACTTTTTCTGTAAAGAACCAGATAATAGAAATTTTATGCTTTGCAGGCCATGCAGTATGTTTTGCAACTACTCAACTTTACTGTTACATTACAAAATTAGCCAAAAATAATACATAAACACACGGTACAGCTGGGTTCTAATAAAACTTTAGTAACAGAAAAAAAGTCAGTGACTGGATTTAGCTTCAGTCCATAGTTTGCTATCCTCTGATGATGATTATTATTTATACTGTAAAAAAATTCATAGAAAAACACCAATTATCAATTGTGACTGTTCTGAGCTGTGAAGTTAGTATTGATTATTTAAATGTTTATTGACATGTAATACACATTTTAAAATGTGCACTTATCATAAGTACACAGCTTGATAAGTTCACAAGCTAAATACATCTATATAATCAATTAATACCCAGATCAAGAAACAGAATGGATCAATATTTGTTGTTTATATTCGCAGAACTTTCCAAATTTACATATTGTGCATGTATTATCCATGTATGATGCAAAATAAAATAAGAAAAATAAATATACTTTTAAAATTTCCCTACTAAGTTACATAATATTTCTATTATTCATTCACTCAACATTTTTTTCATTTTTTAGACTGGGAGATATTCTAATGAGAATTAATGGCATTTTTTTTAAAGAATGTATTAGTAAATAGCCTCAGTATCATAAGATGGATTTGGGTGACTTCTGTATTTCCTGGACACCGCAAAATCAAATATATTCTCTATGTGTAAAATCTTTCAAATTTGGCTACCAACACTACAAACTTGCCTATACTTAAACCCACCCTGCTATCTCCTGTAATGACAATAACTTCATATTGATTTCCTGTAATTTTTTTCATGGCTTCTCAGAAACCTTAAATTAACAAATAATCTCTTATTCTACTTGAATATTCAAAATCTCTCTTAATTGCATCTTTCTCATTAGCTCTTAAGCACGACTAATTCTCTCCTGAATTAAATAAAATATTTATCTTTATCCAACCCCTAACCTAACCTACCTTACAGATACCACCTTATTTCTTGCTTTCTATTTGAAACATTTTCCTACAGTTGTCTCAGAGAGGTATAACTTGTTCATTCACTAATTCAGATTTAGAAAATGGGCTATTCTTTATTTTTAGAACTGACTTCTAATGTCTGACTGAGTCCCCAGCCTGTCTAATGACAGATAACTTAACTGCTTTCAGTTAAATTTAGTCCAATCTAGTGATTAATGAACCAATTTGAGATGTATAAATTAGTCACAGTCTAGTTAAAATTTTCCATTTTTATTCTCTTCCTCAGGTTCTGGGTTTTATATTCAGGAGTGAGGGAATTAGGTGGGAAGGGAAGTCATGCACCCACTGCTGACAGCCGCACGGTGTCTGAGTAGTGTTTGGCCCATTTTATATGCTATAATTTATTATTGATGTCATCCTCTTCCAAAAACAGAAAAAGCTCTAAGGCATCTGTAGAGTATCGAGTCCCATGTAGTTTTCTGGTCAAGGTCATCTCACAGATATGCATACTACTCCTTGTTGCTGCCAGCTAACCCTGTTACATGATCTTTTAACTTAGAAGACCTCTTGAGCCCATGGAGACTTCTCAATTGCTCTCCCGGTGCCAGGGCCCTCTTATGACTAAGTACACCATGCCAACATCTCTTGTATTTCCTTCATCTATTAATGTGCTATGCATATAATAGTTACTGTTTTCTAATTGCTACCTGAAAAATAGTGGCAGTGCTGGGGAGAGGGATTCCTTTTAGCTCAGAGATTCTAAGTTTGGAAAGCAGGTGTGTGAAAAAAATCAAATCGATCCTCTGTTTATCTTTTTTCTAAAATTGTGCTCTGCTTTCCCCATCCAGAAAGTAGGGAGTAGGCATTGAAATAAAATCTATTCTTCTGGCTAATATAAGATGTACAGTCTTCCTGTCTATCATCTCAAAGTCAACATGTTAACATCTTTGTTTTCTGGTCTTTAGCAAGTATACATGCCGACTCATGCACATGGTGAACATATATCTTGTGCTCTGCATGGATATTGGTTACAGGAATAAAAGAAATTTAAGGCACATTCCTGAAGTGCCATGTTGCCTCATTTATCTACTCCTTCTTTCTTTTTTTTCCTTTACCATTTGCGTCTTATTAACTTGAAATGCAGCCACTGCTCTATTACATAACTGCTATAAGATGACATGAAATACAGTGCATACATTTTGATGTCCCTGAATATATTTCGGTTGAACTTTCATCATCCCCTCTTCCATATTTTCAGCTTTTATTATGGAAAATTTCCAACATATGCAAAAATATGGTAGTATAATAAATCTTCTATTATCCAGCTTCAACAATTACCAACTCATGGTCAGTCTTGTTTCATATACATCCTCAATGCTATCTCCCTCCACTGTCTTATTTTAAAGCAAATTTCAGACATCATATAATTTTAGCAGTAAATATTTTCACATATATCTCTAGAACAAAAAGACTCCTTCTGTAAACATAACTACAAAATTCTTTTATTACATTATAAATTTTTAAGCTTTCTTTTGAATCAGAAGCCAAGAAAAGGACCTATTTTTCAGTTTGTTGATCCATCTCTTAAGTTTTTATTAATTTATATGTTCTCTTGTCTTTAAATTTTCTTTTGCAATTTATTTATTGCAGAAACTGGTCACCTACCCTCCATTCTTAAGCAATATTTTTCCTTAGATTCTTGGCACATTAGTCATTTGGGTTTCCTCTTATTTTCTGGCCACTCCTTCTCTTCGCAATCTTAGTATTTTTCCACCTAGGCTTATAGGACATTACTATTAACGTAGTTAAAGGGGTTGCAATTGTATCCAGGATCCAGGTAACAAAAAGTTGAATATGCATGTAAATGAAGCAAAAAAAGCAGGCTACTCAGCAACCATGAGCCCAGGAACGAAGAAAAACAAATGGTTTGGTGGACAAATCAGCAGCATTCACTGTCTGCCAAATTTCAGCCAAGACTATCTATACGTACCTCTCTTCTCACACACAGATGACAAAATAGAAAAATATATGTATGCCTCACAATGTTTATATTTCTTCTCCAAGAACAATTAAAAACAAAAAGCAAAAATATGTGGTGTATAGATGAGTACAATGGAGAAAAATAATTCAGGACAAATATAGAAATGACAGTGGGGAGAGAAGGTCTCACAGAGAATATGGCATTTGAGTAGAGACCTAGAAACAGGTGAGAGAGCGAGACAGTGCAAATCTACATAAACTGTATTCCAGCCAGAAAGTAAGACCACACTGGGCATGTTTAAAGAATAACAAGGTGGCCAACCTGATAGTAAACAATTAATGAGGAGGAAAGTCTTGGGATAAGAGATCCAAGAGGTAATTAATAGAGCAGATTTTAGGGAGAAAAATCAGGTTCTGGATTTTGATACTAAGTTCAGGATGTCTATTAGATATCCAAGTGAAGAAATCAAATAGGCAATTGGATTTTTCTTGGCTTCAGATATCAGTTTGGAAGCTGTCAGCATATAGATGTTATTTAGAGCCAAGAAACTGGTCAAGATTGCAAATAAATTGCGGGGAGAAAGGAGAAGAGGTCTAATGACTTATTCCCAGGGTAGTGCAGGGGCTGAAAGCCCTGAGAGATAAAGAAGAAACAGCAAAGAATACCGAGGAATAATTAAATAAGAAGAAAAATTAAAAATCGCTTTGCTCTGGAGGCAAAAAGGAAGAAAAAATGTTTCACAGCGCACACGCCTGCAAGATAAATAAATACAGAGAGAGAAGCCAATCCCTTGTGTCAAATGCTGTTGTGAATTTTCCTGACTAGAGTACTGAGAATTGACTATGTGGTTTAGCAATATGGAGATTTACTTTTTTAAGACATTAAGAACAATTTCAGCAGCTTCATGCATGAGTGGGAATGGCTATTTGGAGTGGGTTCAAGTGAAAGTAGAAAAGGAATAGAAAAGCGTGAATACAGAAAATTCCTTTGAAGAGTCTTTTTCTATAAACAGAATTGAGAAATAGAGTAGTAGTTACAGAAGTTGGTGGGGTGAAGTGGATTTTCATTTTAAGTCAGGAGTTTATTGTATAATAATATGAAAGCTCTAGTGGAGAGGGAAAAGTTGATGATTCAAAAGAGAAAAGTCATAAAATTTTTGTTCAAGTCCTTGAGTAAATGATAAAGACTGGTTTCTAGTAACCAAATGAAAGGTTTGGCATCAGTTTTGAGCACAGAGAGTTCATCCATAGTAATAGAAGAGAAAGCAGAACTTCCATGCAAGTGGGCTGATAGATCTGGTAGAGGAAATGATTCAAAATTCTTTTCTTATTGCTTTTATTTTCAGAGTGAAATAAGTCAACAGATGAACAGAAGTTTGAGGAATTTGGATAACATATGTAAAAGTTATCCAAAAGAGTGACAAGGTGAATGGACTACAGGAATAGAATAGATTGTGAGTCATCATGAAAGATCCACCTGAAATTAGGGGTCACAGAATAATGTGTAAGCAGTTAGTATGGTGTACAGTTTTGTCCAGCTTGGTCAGCTACATAGTTCAAGTGTAGATAAAGGCAGAGTTGGATAATTACACTGTAGTTTTCAAGCTAATTCTGAAAGCAAAGAAGCAATACATGGATACAAGGAAAATCAGGGCACCCTCAGTACGTGATTACAATTGACCATAAATATTTAACCTGGGAAAAAAAGAAAAATATGGCATAAGGGAAGTGGAGGATTATATAAAAGCAAGAAGATTAATGTGCTGTAAGTCCCAATGAAATGGAAAGACTGTTAGATACTAAAGCAAGGACTCACTGAGAAAGTTGATTGGTAATTGAGATTATACAGAGGTTACAATGATAAATTTTAGGGCAAAACTGTCAAAAAGTACTTTCTATAATGGTGGAAATGCTCTATATCTGTGGTGCCCAATACATTAGCCATTAGCCATATATGACTACTGAAAACTGAAATATGCAATAACAATTTTTAAAACCAAATCTGGGGACTCTCTTTGGCCACTTAGTCAATGGCTTTGCACATGATGAAACCTGTCCTAGAACAGCTTTCCTTCTATTTCTACACACTTTCAGAATAAGTCTCAAGCTTTAACATAGTCACAACTTTGATTTCTCTTCTTCCCTTTTTCACAAGTGAGTTACCTGCTTTTCCACTGTGCTCACAGGGCATCTGTAAAATGCACTGTATTTTACCCATCATTTGTCTCTCTCCTCAACTGGGCTGAAGTTCTTGGAAAGAGAGGTTCTATTTCAATCACAACATACATATCATGGTGCCTTATACCTAGGAAGCTTTATATATATATATATATATATATACATACACACACACATATATATAAAATAAAATATATATTTTATAATATATATACGGAAGAAAGACAAAAGAAAGAATAAAAGAAGGAAGAGGGAAGGATGGAAAAATGGAGGGAAGGAGGAATGAAGCAAGGAGGGAAGAAATGAAAGAGGAAAGGAAGGAAGGGAAAATGTAAAAATGTTAGTGCTGGGGAAGAAAAGGAAAAATAAAAGAAGGAAATTATGGGCACTTCATTATAAAAAAGAAATATCCTTTGAAAATCAGAATGTGTCAACACATAGACTAGACTGTTCTGTGAAGGAGTAGTTTTGTCACTGATTAAGGTATTTTAAAAGAAAGTATGTGAGTGACTGTGAGAAATATATACAGGATAGTTCTGCACTAGGCTATAGGCTTAACTGAATAAATTCCAAGGTCCTGGAAGACTCAATATTTCATAATTCCTTTTTGAAAGTTGACCATTTTGAATGAGAGGTTATTATGCAAATTAAGGAATTCTTAGAAAATCTATTGCTCTTTTTTTTTAACTTTCCTATTTTGGTACACATGAAGGTGATGTACATTCTTATTTATCAATGACCAGCTATAAGAGTGTAGTTAAAACTGCTAATTGGTAAAATGATAATTTAAGCTTCACTGGTATGCATTTTAATAAATGACATGAAGTAATAGAAAAATAATTGCATATAACTTTTCTGGGTATTAAATATTAAAATATTTTAATACACCTATAAGATAACTTTTCATCATTAGAATTTAGCTAAATTTCTGACATTAAGTTTCTTATGACTCATAAATAAGTAGTTCTACACAGCTATTGTCAGTCAAACATTTAAGTCATTGGAAATTATTGAGTAGAATACCAAGGAAAAGGAATTTTTATAAAGGTTGATGATTGCACTAATTTTAACATCAGAATGACAGGCATTGGAACATTTGCACTCACAAAATAGCTGAAATATCAGAAAAACATGTGCATAGAAACAACAGAGGGATCAAGTAGGAAGAGCAGCTCTAAACGAAGCTGAGAATTTATAAGGAACAGGGTAACCTCTATTAAAATCTTCTAAGCTTCATAAGTTTGTAGCAAAAAATATTCTCTTTAGTGCAGTGAGATATTGAAAGGGGCGCTTACTAAAGACAATCGGTTTTAATATGATAGTTTTACATTGTTATTAAATTTAATGCTACTGACCTATTCATGATGGAGACTAAAATTACTTTTTGAATGGAGGGAATGGAATTGTCCAAAACACTCTACATTCACCTTTTCATTCTTTTTATAATTATTGGAATATGTTTGTGATAGATTCTGGAAAAGGTAAAAGCGACACAAAATGGAAAACCAAAAGACCAGTTAAACCCATTATTGTGGCATTATCAATGGCATGTTCTCACCGACGTGTGTGTGTGAGATCATATAATCATGTAGTTTTAAGATGTATGTGTATATATTAAATTAGCATTAAGTGAAAATGCTGAGTATTGTCTCAGGGTTTTATCATAACATACATGCATTTTAAAACCTTTCATTCTGAGAGCCACTACTGATATCAGAACTTTGTGCTCCATCAGCATGTGACTATAAGGGTGAAAAGTACTTTTAGAACCAGGGTGAGCTTGGGAGCAAAGCATGGACAAGGGTGTTGGCAGGGAAGATAGTCCAGGTAAGTCAGATCCTGGAAATCATCTGAAGTTTGGGCCATTGAGAGTTGCTGATGGATTGAATGTAATGTGTTAGAGAAAGTGAGAAAACAAGAATAAATCCAATATATTAGGCCCTTGTAATGATAACTTTAAAAAAGTGCTATTCAAAGAGTTACCATTATCAAAAATAGTAAAGAAACCCAGTCTAAATAAACATTTTAAATGTTGACTTACTGAACATGTTCTCAGAAAATATCCTTAAATGAAGTCCAATATGATTCTTATTCTTGTTCTATAGGTAAGGGTTTTTTGTTTTTTGATTTGTTGTTTCCCTTTATCTTCTTCCCAGATATTCTTTTTGTCCTTGGTACTCTAAAGTCTGAATATTATATGCCTAGTGTAGTTTTTTGTTATTTATGCTCCTTGTTCACTGAGTTTCCTGGATCTGTGGTGTGGTGTCTATCATTAACTTTGGAAAATTCTTGGCCTTTAGTATTTCAACTATTTCTTCTGCTTTCTTCTCTCTTTCTTCTCTCTGTATTCCAAATACATATAGGTTATACCTTTTAAATTTTTCCCATAGTTTCTCTTTTTTCTTTGCCTTTCATTTTCCTAAGTACCTATTGACATCTTCAAGTTCACTGATTGATTTCTCATTCATGTCCAGTGTATTGATGAGGCCATTAAAGACATTTTAAATTTCAGTTACAGTGTGTTTTTTTTCTAGCATTTTCTTTTGATTCTTTCTTAGAGTTTCCACCTCTCTGCTTAAAATATCTATATGTTTTTATATGTTTTCTACTTTTTCAATTAAAGGGCTTATCATAATCATAATTATTTTCAATTCCCTATCTGATTGTCCCAAAATCTGTGTCACATCTCTGTCTGGTTCTGATCAATGTTTGTCTCTTCAGACTGTGTTTTTTCTTCGCCTTTTAACATGCCTTGCTTTGCCTTTGTTTTGTTTCATTTCATTTTTTAAAGCCAAACATGATGTATTGGGTATAGGAACCAGAGAGAATGAGCCTTTAGTGTAAGGTTTTAAGTTCATATCACTAGCAGTTAGCTGTTTAAAGTTCTTTCTAACTCTACGTGCCAAAGACTTCAACTTTGTCTCCTGTCCTAGGTTTTATCTCTCCTACTGTCTTTGGCCTTTGTGAAGAACTCTTACTTAGAATCTGAATCATATAGAACTTTCAGCTTTACTCACCTGTTTTATAGGATCTTCTTTTTGTGGGGTACTGTGAAGGGAGGAGAGCCTTCTGTAATATTATGATTAAATAATATTTTTTAAATGAAGTGGTGTCCCTGGGCAGTGATCATCACAAATTTTCACAGGTTTCGTTTGCCCCTTAGATGAGATAACAAGGCTGGAGGGGACTGGAGTCAGGAAAATGCTCTTCCTTCAGGTGAGATAAGGCCCTGGTAAAGAGGTTTTTTTTGGTATAGTGGGGGGGGGGTGCTTTTTTCTTTTCTTCTCCTGGAGAATTGGCCTTTTTTTATGGAGAACATTCTGGGTCTATTTCAACTACATTTTCTCTTCATCTGTCACAGCCACGAGGGGATCTCGTTGGCTCTTCACTATGAGAACCTAGCGTGCGTGGTTCCTGGATATAAAAGCCATTAAAGTGTGCCATGTTACCCATCCTTTTCCCACTCCCTCCCATCGTAAGACTGCAGCCCCTGTTCCTGGTGAATTTAAGGTTTTTTCCCCGTGGAGAAAGAATTCCTGACAGGTGAGGGGCGGCTGCCCTGAGCTTCTTTGGCAAGCCGGTTATGAGGGGCATACAAACGAAGGGGCGGAATATTCATTGAGGAAGGAGGAGTTTGGGGGTTGTATTCCTTGATTTTCATCCCAGCTCCATCTTCCCGAGGGGAGGAGGGATTTTTGTCCTTATTAAGCTTAGATCAGATATGTCATGGCATCGGTGCATGCTGGGTACTTCTTATCTGCAAGGCTAACTGTATTGTAATGAGAGCATAATGAGCAATCGGTTGCATTAGGACTCAGGAGATTCCCACCTTTCCTCACCTTTCTTTGTGTGCCTCCAGGACACTTATCACCCAAAGTGTGGTTTCCTGTCCCTCTGGAGGTTCCTGTTTTCTTTGCCCATGGACCCAGCTGTTTACAAGATGCGTGATTTCCTGCCACCTGACCCCTGTCTCCATTTCTCTGCTCATATCTGACTACCTGCCTGCTGTAACATCCCCAGAATTTATCACTCTCATGCCAGTTCACACTCAGCCTCCAGCAGTTTGTCACAACTAACATGTAATTTTTTTTACCAGTTTATGGCTCTAGCAGCTTCTATTACAGGTAAGCATATATCAGCTGTGACTCTCCAGCTTTACATGTCTCTCCTGATTTCAGAGTGCTCTGCTCTGCAACCTGAGTTCTCTGAGATATCCTCGAAAAGTTGTTAATTTTCAGTGTGTCCTGCTTTATTCCTGTTCTAAGACTGGGAGGGATGGCTTCCAAGCTCTTTACATGTTGGAGCTGAGTCAGGAAGTCTGTGCAAACTATTTCATCCAGTATTTCCAAATCCAGGAATTTATCTTTAAAACATCAATGTAGGGGTATACAAACATGCAGGTAAGCAATGTATATTGTAGTATTATTTAAAATAGAGATAAATAGGAAATAATCTAAAGACCAAGAAAGGGATGTGAAGCTTCTGCAATACAAATATGACATACTATGTATCAGTTAGCATCAAATATGTGTGATACGGTTCATTATATACTGTTAATGCTTTAAAAAGTCACTTATAAAACAATATTTTTAATGTCAAATTACTTGCCTTAAAAAAATGTGAGTAGGGCTTCCCTGGTGGCGCAGTGGTTGGGAGTCCGCCTGCCGATGCAGGGGACGCGGGTTCGTGCCCCGGTACAGGAAGATCCCACATGCCGCGGAACGGCTGGACCCGTGAGCCATGGCCGCTGAGCCTGCGCGTCTGGAGCCTGTGCTCCGCAACGGGAGAGGCCACAACAGTTAGAGGCCCACGTACCGCAAAAAAAAAAAAAAAAACAGTGTGAGTGGTCCAAAAAAAAAAGTACAAATGAACTTATTTACAAAACAAAAGTAGAGTCACGGATGTAGAAAACAAACTTATGGTTACCAGGGGATAGGGAGTGAGGAGGGATAAATTGGGAGATTGGAACTGACATATACACACTACCATATATAAAATAGATAACTAATAAGAACCTGCTGTATAGCACAGGGAACTCTACTCAATACTCTGTAATGGCCTATTTGGGAAGAGAATCTTAAAAAAAAAAGAGAGGATATATGTATATATATAACTGATTCACTTTGCTGCACACCTGAAACTAACACAACATTGTGTCGACTTAAAAAAATGCACAATGTGAGAATTGCAAGTTAAGTTTTATTTGGGACAAAATGAGGACTGCATCCTGGGAGACAGCATCCCAGAGAGCTCTGAGAAACTGCTCCAAAGAGGCATAGGGGGAAGGTCAGTATATATGTGATTTTGGTGAAGGGGGGAGTACATGCAATCAAGCACATATTTTTTCACAGAAGGTTTCTGCTAGTCTTGTGCAGGTTACTCCTAGTTACAAGGAGCAGACGTCACCATGAAGGATTTTAGTGCTTTTCTAGATATGAGAAGATACAAGAATTGGGCTCATAAAATCGGCTCCTGAAAATATTTAACTCTCTGAAGACCTGTTCTGCCAGTTTTTCCCAGAGCACAGAGTGCCTCATGTCTGCTCACCACCTGAACTCCTTTCAGGGGGTGTTGAAGGTCAGCAGCTGCAGCAGCACATGTTTTATTCCTTGTAGAGCTGGATGGCAAGTGCCAATGGAAAATGCCAATTTGTAGTTGACAATTGTAAGTCAACTATACTCCAATAAAAAAAAAAAAAAAAAAAGACAGGAAGGGCATTCCTGAATAGAAGTTGTTTGTTTTTTTGTCTTTTATGCTTTTCTATTCCACTAGCTTGTTAAGTATTAAACATGGTTTTTTTTTTTGAAATTAGGAAAATAGAATGACTAAAAATTGAATTAGTATGAAACTCAGGAAGATTGCATTACGTTCAATAGTTCATTTAGGCTATATATTAATTTTCCTTTCCAAAATCGTGTTTTTAAAATAATAATTTAGAGCTCCCAGTGTAGGTGTCCTTTCATCTTATCCAATATAAGTCATAAAACAAATTATTGGTTCAAGAATAAGTAGAAGATATAATAAAACTATATTATTTCTCAAGATACAATGAATTGAAATTTTACATATGAATAGTAAATAAAATTTCAGTTAAACTGGTTTTGAAATAAAAGGCCATTAAACTTTCTAATAAATCTTTTCCATTCATATGGCTCATAATAATTAATTTAAGGACTTATAGATTATTTTCACTCTACATATTTTATAATTTTCATAGCTATGAAATGGTACTTGAATACTTCAGTGTCTGAGGGAAATCATTCGTGGCCTTGATTATTTTTAAAAATTAATTAATTTATTTATTTTTGGCTGCATTGGGTCTTCATTGCTGCCCGCGGGCTTATTCTAGTTGTGGGGAGCGGGGGCTACTCTTCATTGCGGTGCAGTGGCTTCTCATTGCAGTGACTTCTCTTGTTGTGGAGCATGGGCTTCAGTAGTTGTGGTACACGGGCTCAGTAGTTGTGGCGCACGGGCTTAGTTGCTCCGTGGCATGTGGGATTTTCTCGGACCAGGGCTTGAAACCGTGTCCTCTGCATTGGCAGGCGGATTCTTAACCACTGCTCCACCAGGGAAGTCCCATGGCCTTGATTATTATTCCTCAAATTATCATCACGACCATCATCATAAATATTCATATTTTTTTAATCAAGTCAGTTAATAATATAGGACCATTTTCCCCAAACTAGTACAGTTGTAATTCACATCAACATAATATTAGTAAATTGATCACTTATCATGGTAGCCATTTAATACATTACAAAAGATGTTATTTTTAAAACTATCATGATAATCAAAAGTTAGATTTCTTTCCTTTCTTTTTTTTAAATTGAAATTAAGTATTGAAGACCTCAGCATTTTTGTATTATCTGTTCTTTTTGCATTTATAGATAAAATAAGGCACTGAAATATTTCAAAGACCAAGTTTTATATGTTTACTTAAATATTTTCAATTCAGAGGACAGAAACCCTCTAGCTAAAATTCAGTGTTTATACATTCTATGGACATATTTATGCAAACATTTGCAAAGCACAAGCATTAGAAAATAATTTACTGTTAGTGAACTTTTGGTGAGGCATATTACAATCACTGTTTTCATTTTTAGAGCATTATGGCAAGAGTAATTTAACTAAGGAAATTTTTTTCTAGTGGCCTGAAGGAGTGAAAGGTTAATGGAGTAATGAAGGCTTACAAAATAAACAGTAAGACTTTTACCATCTTTCTTCAACCAGTATGTGGTAAATTAACAGGTAACAATGTTTGCCTATAATAAGCAGTCACATGTCAATAAGCTGTATTAAGGAATTACTTTGACAGCATGATTAATTGAACTGTATGGTTTCTGTGCAACTAACCAAGCAAAAAATATTGGACAGGCAAGAATTAACACCGTTATACCACTACTCTCTACATAGTTATTTCATGACACAGGCATGTATTTCCCATCATGTGAGGTGAAGTTGGGAATATGTGACAAAGTCATGGAAGGAGAGGAAACCTGAGGTTAAAAGGAAGGAGAGATCAGAGGCCAAAATGGTGTTAGTTCAAGACCTGTGCTGATAAGACTGCAGGCTCAAACATCAGCTAGTTTAAACTTGGACTTAATATCACAAAAACTCTACAGGATACAGCAAAAACTAGAATCTAAAGTGTTAAGGTTTAGCCAGAGAAGCAAAATGTTCTTGCTTTATATAGCTATATAGCAATTTGTAGCCCTTAAAGATATAGGGTCCCAATTAAGGCTTGGGAGAGATATATTAGTAAAAGCTCTTAGGTGGGTAATTTTTTTTAAAGGTTGCCCTAGCAAGAGTGCTTATATAATTGTATTAATAGTGACTTTTGAATCTGAAGGATACTGAAAGACCAAGAATAAGTGACCTGCAGGGTCACTGCTAAATTCTGTGTTAAATTAGAACATATAGACCAAAAAAAAAGGACGTATAGACAAGACTTGGATAAACTGGAGAAGATGATGAGATTTGGATGGGATGGCATTGGACACCTTGGTTAATTCCAAGGGCATTAGAAAGGGGCAATGTCATATTTTTGTCTAAAAGATTGCTATGGGGTCTCATTGTATGTGGATTTTGGGTCACCACAGATCAAGCCCAAAGGTAAATCTTACTATTGGTTTACATAGTAAAATTATAAATTTAATATATGGTACAATAATTTCTATAGGAGAAATTTTTGTTTTGGTTACAATGCTAGTCTACTCTTTTTGAGTGTTTATGTGTTAGATTCTTATACAGAGACTATTACTCATTAATATTTAATGAAAAGAGAAAAAGAAATCCTGAGGATTTTGAAAGTGTTTAGGAATCTGGAATGCCGTGTTTTCAAAGAAGAAAGTTGTGAAAAGTTTGTATGTGAAAAGGAGCTTTTTTTTTTTTAATTTATTTTTTTTTTGGCTGTGTTGGGTCTTCGTCTCTGTGCGAGGGCCCTCTCTAGCTGTGGCAAGTGGGGGCCACTCCTCATTGCGGTATGCGGGCCTTTCACTGTCGCGGCCTCTCTTGCTGCGAGGCACAGGCTCCAGACGCGCAGGCTTAGTAGTTGTGGCTCACGGGCCTAGTTGCTCCGCGGCATGTGGGATCTTCCCAGAACAGGGCTCGAGCCCATGTCCCCTGCATTGGCAGGCAGATTCCCAACCACTGCGCCACCAGGGAAGCCCGGAGCTTCTTTTTTTTAAATTTAAATATATTAGATTGTGTTTTATGTAAGAAAAACTATAGAAATAAACGAACAAAAGTATTCTTGTCCATTCTCCTGTTTCTAATGATAAATAAAACAACTAAGAAGGAATAAAGAATCTATGTGGAACAGGTCTCAACTTCTCATGATATAAGGGAGAGCAAACATATACAGACTGATCCATTGTTGCATGATCCTGCTTGTTCAGATGGTACTTTCAGTCCCAGCACAGCCCTGTGTTTTCTTCTATATTCCATATGTACAGAGAAGCACCACTGTAGTATATACATCACAATCTATACCTATCTAGAGACAGGATACCCAGGCAGGAGGATATTCCAGGCTAGAACCAAGGAATGTAAATTAGGTGGAGTGTATGGTCGCTGCCTTTACTTTTTCCTTTATGCTATGCACTCTCTATGTTAAACTTTGTCCTAACAGCCTACATTTTCAATGCACTTTATTTGATGAACCCATATAGATGGCCAAGAAAGAGTAAGATAAAGTTTATTCCCCAAAATTTATATTTAGACTACTCTGTTCCCATCCATGTATATTCATATTTAATCCACTAAGCAGTTCTATAAGGTAAGCACAAGAACTAGTTCTGTTTAGCTAAGGACACTGAGGATTAGAAAATTTAAGTAACTTGCCCATGTCCCAACTAACTAATAGTAGATCTGTAATTTGAAGTCAGCCTTGTGCCTCTGTGCTCTTATCATTTGGTTTATTGCCCTTTTATTAATTAATTCACTCACTTATGAAGTCATGTGAAAGCCAGAAAAATAAAAATAGCACTCAGGTATTGTTCAAGACACAAAAGTGGACTAGAAATAAACACATTCTAAGAGAAGCATGAAGACTCATTGAGGATAAATGATGTAGGAGGGCAAAAAAAGAAGAAAACATTTCATGTTGTTACAAACTGATTTATAATGTATTAATGCAAATTAACATGCAGAATATTAAATAATTTAAATAATATGTTGTCACTTACTTAAGAGAGCATCAAGATTATTTTTTTAGAACACAGGTGGTAATGATACACATTGGTTTTTAGAGCTACAAAATTGAAAATAAGTGGTCTTCAGAAATGTAAAATGCAGTTTTCTGTAATTAAATCAAAAGCCCCTATTAATTAGTATTCTTTTCCTACATTTCTGGAAATGAACTATTGCACTGGTATCCATTATTTATATTTGTAAAATAGAGTATACATTTAGAAGTACCTTAGAAACCTTTGTGCCCAGTCTGACACAATGTACAAGTGACTTCTACAATACCCCAGAAATGTGTCCTTGGGGAGATAAGGGAAGATAAGGTTTGTGAGTAGGAGCTGTCATTCCATCTCTTTCTTAATAACATAAACTTGAAAGCTTCAAATGAAAACTGATTACAATCTCAGTCATAAAATTGCAAAAAGTTCTTTTTCATAATGAACCAAAAAATGTTTCTGTGAAACTTATAACCATTGGCCCTTATTCTGCCTTTTGGAGTTAAAAAAACAATCGAATCCCTCTTCATATGGTTCTAATAAAAGTATTTATTAAAAAGTGGGAAATTTTTATTTTCTTGTAATATAAGGGAATAGAGAGAAGAGCCCAAGGGAATTTCTTTCAGTTATTTCCCTGCATTCAAACACAAACTGCTTTAAAAAACTGTCCTGTAACATGGTCAGGGATCAATGTAATGAATACTGCCGCTATAAAAATGACTAGTACACAGGAAACACAAAATAAAATGCAGAGGAAATTATCTGGGGAATTCGAACTAAAAGGAATTCTGGCTACTGAAGAAAATTTAAGATTTCTTCAGGGGATTCATACAAAATTTCTCTTACTTTTTCAGAGACAGAAAATCAGGGAAAGTTTATAAGAAAAGTTTATCAGGGCACATTTTAAAAAAATCACTGAAACAAAATAAATCTAAATAGTTACTGAAAAATCTGTGTAGATATAACTTACCTGGGTTGTAAGTAATATTTTTAATGTTTTATTTGAAGTATCACCAATTATAGGAAAAGTACACAAAACCAGAAAAGAAGACAATAACGTGCAAATATGAAATATCTAGATGTGATTAATATTAACATTTTGTCACATTTGCTTCATATTAGGAGTACAATATTATGAATACAGTTTACTTCCCATGGTATTCTACTATCATCTTACTTCACTTCCTTCTCCCAAAGTGACCAAAAACAAGTACTTTGAAGTTTCTTATAATTATTCAAAAGCATATTATTACATGTTATTTGTATATTTATATGTCTATTAAAATGCATGTTTTGGGGACTTCCCTGGTGGCACAGTGGTTAAGGATCCGCCTGCCAATGCAGAGAACACGGGTTCTATCCCATGGAGCAACTAAGCCCATGTGCCAGAACTACTGAGCCTGTGTTCTAGAGCGCGTGAGTGACAACTACTGAGCCCTCATGCCACAAATACTGAAGCCTGTGTGTCTAGAGCTTGTGCTCCGCAGCAAGAGAAGCCATCGCAATGAGAAGCCCGTGATTAGCAATGAAGACCCAATGCAGCCATGAATAAATAAATTTATTTTAAAAAATGCATATTTTGACATCTTAATTGAGTGGTATCAAAGGCACTATCTTTATTCAATATTCTCTTTGCATGATTTATGAATATTGATACATTTTGCTCTAGTTCATTTATTTTCACTATCCCACATAATTATAATAAATAGATTTTTTATCCATCTATTTTGTTATGCGTGGACAATTGTTTCTAAAATATTGCCACTACAGATAAGGCTGCAATAAAATTTTTCTAGGTTATATATTCATATTAATCAATAAATTTCTTATTATAGAAATTTTTTTACAAAACATTTCTTGTAGTTTTTAACATGAGTTAGGTAATATGCACTATAAAAGATATGGTTATACATTTATTTTCACAGAAATGATTATATTAATACTTTTATGAAATATTCTATACAATATGGAAATTTCCATCTAGGCAAGATAAACCTTCAACAACCCTAATTATCCTGGTTTTGCAGTTATGAAATTGTAGTATGTTAGTAATTCTCACATGCCTTTTGCATAGAGTGTTCTACTTCTACATTTTACGCATACTAGATTATCAAGTTCATTTTATCCTATATGCTAATCTAGACCATGAGCAGAGAAGTGAATGGATTTTATGTAACTGAAGGCAAAAACAGCATGATTTGAGAAATGTTCATCCTCATTTTTGGTGATTTTTGGACTTGAACCTCTGCATCTGGCACAATCTAGGACATGAACCAGGCAAATCCACTTAGAATAGCTTATGGGCTAGGTTCCTTGGGGAACCAGGCAAATCCGCTTAGAATAGCTTATGGGCTAGGTTCCCTGGAACAACATAAATAGCTTGAAGTGAGTTGGAGGGAAATAGACCTTGTAGTTGATGGAGCAGAAGGTATAACATAATCTTTGAAGTCAATTATTTCATTGTTCAAATTATGGCCCTAGTAATTATTCATCGTGTGACCTGGGGTAAATCATTTAATCTCAAACTTTTAGCTTCCTTATATAGGAAATAGGGATAAGAGTTTCAAGTTTAGCTCATTGGTAAATTGTAATGATGGAGAACATATACTGAAAGTTCATTTGTTCCAGGCACTGTAATATATGCTTTTTTTTTTTTTTTTTTGCTGTACACAGGCCTCTCATGGCTGTGGCCTCTCCTGTTGAGGAGCACAGGCTCCGGAGGCACAGGCCCAGCGGCCATGGCCCACGGGCCCAGCCGCTCCACAGCACGCGGGATCCTCCCAGACCGGGGCACGAACACACGTCCCCTGCATCGGCAGGCAGACACCCAACCACTGCGCCACCAGGGAAGCCCTGTAATATATGCTTTTAATGCAAATATTCATTTAATGCTCTTGTAACTCGATGAAGTAAATGCATCTAAAGTCCCCATTTAACATATAAGGGAAAGGAAATACATACAAATGAAATAAATTAGAGAAAGTTACAAAGCAACTATATGGCAGAGGTGAGATGTGACCCAAGTCATTTTGGATTCATGGCCATCACTCTTAACCCACTGAGGAATGTTACCTCTTAACTTGTAACTTGAATTTCATTCTCTATATTGAAATAAATTGTCTCCAGCTGCTGTCTGCAGAAATCTCAAAAGTTGAGGTCTACAAAGTATGTTTTAGTTATTCAAATAACATTGGGAAAATTATTATTTTGGTAGTTGTAAACCAGGTGTTAGCCTCAGGATTGCTCTAATTCACAGAGGCCTTGAGAAATCTTCTTAGCATTTATGAACCTCAGATTTTCTCACTTATGGAAAGTACAAGTTGAAAATTTCTACTTTAAAGCCACCTTAAAAATGTTCAATAAAGTTATATGTAGTTTCATAAAAATATGTACTCTATGTGGTCTTTCTGTTGTGTTTTTTAAAAACCCTCATAATTCACAAACGTACAGGCAACAAAAATCAACATTATTATATACATTTTAAAAGTTATCTTATAAGTTTTATATGACACACATAAAATTTTTATCAGTTTCTTTCTCAAAACAATCATTTGTCTTATGTGAACAAATTCCATTAATAAAAATGTCTTTATACTGAGATGTTAAAAAATGAAAAGCTTTTTTTTTTAAACAAAGTATATGGATAAAGAATGTGAGATTAGTTTAATATTTTCTATATTATGCTGTTTATTATGAAGGATTTTGCTCACCTCTTTACTGCTCTGGATTTGACAAGTTCTCTGACACTGAGGTACAGATATTCAAGAAAGATAACAACCTCAGCATTCTTGGCCTGAAGTTCTACTCTCAGACATACATACTTGATGCTCATCTATGGTCTTTTGGATGCCTGTACATGAATACCATCTGTTAAGTGATAACATATTAAACAAAATGAATTTATATTTTGGCAATTTACACAGCACCAGGAGTAACATTTTGAAACAAGCTTTAAGTGTTCTATAATATTGAAGTCATATTTTTTAAATTTGATGACATCTGCAGATTCTGAAGAAAATGATGCCTTACAGTTGGAGAAAAAGAAAGATGTGGTTTGGTTGCCAGAAAACAGGTTATAAATATGCATAAAATTGTTAAAGTTGCATAAAGTGTCAAATAACAAGAGCATAATAAATCTAATTTTTAAAACATGTAACTTGGGTGACTTCCTAAAATTGGGACTTCTAACTAAACAATAAAAATAAAATAAATCCAAATGCATGATAAAAGGAAATAAAAATAATGAAATCTTTTAACAAGAACCACATATTTTGAAGCAGAGATGATTTGGCATTATAAAAATATCATCAGACTTCCCTGGTGGCGCAGTGGATCAGAGTCTGCCTGCCAATGCAGGGGACACGGGTTCGAGCCCTGGTCTGGGAGGATCCCACATGCTGCGGAGCAACTGGGCCTGTGAGCCACAACTACTGAGCCTGCGCGTCTGGAGCCTGTGCTCCGCAACCAGAGGCCGCGACAGTGAGAAACCCATGCACCACAATGAAGAGTGGCCCCTGCTCGCTGCAACTGGAGAAAGCCCTCGCACAGAAACGAAGACCCAACACAGCCAAAAATAATAAATTAATTAATTAATATTTTTTTAAAAAAGGGGACACAGCCACAGATAGAATAAAAATAAATTTAAAAATATCATCACTTTTGGAGACATCACCAAAATGGCAGAATAGAATACTCTTGACTTTTCCTCCTTCCATGGAGGTACCAGATATACAGCTACACATGAATCAATTCCATCTTAAAGTAACCCAGAAACTAGTTGAGATACTTCTACACATTGGGCAACTGAGAAAATACATGAAAACAGGTAAGAAAGGATGAGACACAGTCTTATAAACACCATCCCCAGCACTGTGCCTTACAATCAGGAAGGAATTCTGGTCTCCCAGTTTTCCCCTGAGGAACAAAGGATTTATATCACACATCTAGCACCTGAATTTTTGAGGCTGCCACCCAAAGAACAGGCCCCCAGATCACCTAAATCTGAGAGGCAGCTGAGCTCAGTATCCATGAGTTCCACAGAACTATAGTAAGCAAAGAAGTAGTTTTTTAAAATAGGTGTGTGAACATTTCCCATAGATTTCCCCTCCAGACTCATACTTATCAATAATTACTTTAAATGTAAATGAACTAAACTCTCTAATCAAATAGAGCGGCTTCATGGATAAAAAACAAAACAAGACCCAACACTTCACTGCCTACAAGAAACTCACTTCAGTTTTAGGAAAACACATAGCCTAAATTTAAGGGATGTAAAATATATTCTGTGCAAATATAAACCAAAAGAAAGCAGAGGGAGCTTTACTTATATCAGTCAAAGAGACTTTAAGCCAAAAAAATGTAACAAGAGACAAAGAAGGTTATTATGATATAGGATATATCATATCATATAGAATATATAATGATAAAGGAGTCAATTAATCAAGAAAATATAGCATTTGTAAATATTTGTGCACCCAACATCAGAGCATCTAAATATATAAATTAAATATCAGTATGTATGAAGGAAGAAATAGACAGCAATACAATAATGGTAGAAGATTTCATTACCCCACATTTAACAATAGATTGAACATCCAGACAGAAAATCAATCTGGAAATATTTGACTTAAACTACACGTTAGACCAGATGGACCTAACAGACAAATATAGAAAATCTTACCCAGCAGTAACAGAGTACATATTCTTCTCAAGTACAGATGAAAATTCTCCAGGATAGATCATGCGTTTGGCCACAAATCAAGTCTTAACAAATTTAAGAAGATTGAAATTATATCAAGCATCTTTCTGACCACAGTGGTATAAAATTAGAAATTAATTACAAGAGAAAAACTAGAAAATTTACAAATGTGTGTAAATTAAGCAAAGAATCAAAGAATAAACAAAAAGACAAATCAAAAAAATCTTGAAATAAATGGAAACACAATAACAAAACATTATGAGAAATAATGAAGATTAAAAGAAATAATGTATGTAAAGCTCTTCAACACTTAGTAGGTGTTCCATAAATATTATTTTCCTTTCCAGTTAAAAAACCACTCTACAATTTGAAATTTTTACCTCAGAAGAATTAGACTTCGGGTGTATTAATGTACATCTTTCTAGCCAAACAGAGAATAACTTCAAAGACAAAATAGGGTGGCTGTCAGCGAGCAAAGAAGTGCCAGGCTGGTGCAGAAAGGGTACCCCCTTCCTGATGCAAAGACTGAAAATATACAAAATGCATCAGTAAACATGAGGCCACCTCTGACTGGCAACTACCCCTGCAACATAGGTCTCCTGCCCAAATCCCAGAAACATCAAACATCATGAATGTGTTTGATTTTTACCTTAAAGAATCTTTATAACTAAACAAAGTATTAAGGCATGAGAACTAAGGTAGAACTTCCAAATTCTCAGAAAACTGAAAGGGTCTGCTTAGAAATGGACAGATGATTCAGTCTTTCTCAGTGGAGTTCACTAGCAGAGAAAATGGTTCAAGGGAGATGTAAGACAATGTACTGCTGGGGAGCTGTTTCTACCACTGGTTAACAATGAAAATGGAAAATTATTATAACTATTGAGTGTGTGACTATAAAGATTTTTTAAAACATCATGAATGCACTTGGATACTCTCAAAATTTCTAAACATTGTCATGTTCCTGTTTTATGTAAGGAGTAATTTTCTATCATAAAGGGTGTCAAAACCAGATATACGCTAATGGAAAAATGCTTTCAAAAATAAATGAGTGCCAAAAATAAAAATTAAAAACATTATGAGATATAGCAAAAGCAGTTTTACAAGGGAAGTTGATAGCAATAAATGCCTACATGAAGAAAAAGAACTCAAATAAATGACAAATTTACACCTCAAGGAACCAGAAGGAGAAAATAAACTAAGCTGAAAATTAGTAGGAGTAAATAAATAAAATCAAAGTGAAAATACATGAAATAGAGAAAGACAATACAAAAGATAAATAAAATTAAGAGCTTTTAAAGAAATGAAAAATAAAATTGACAAAACTTTAGCTAGAGTGACTCAGATAAATAAAATCAGAAATTAAAGAGGAGACATTACAAATGATACTACAGAATACAAAATATTATAAAAATTATTATGAACAATTACATGGCAACAGCATGGATAACTAGAAGTTGATAAATTTCAATAAACATATAAGCTAAAAAAACTGAGTCATGAAGAAGTAGAAAATTGAACAGACCAATGAGTAGGAAGATTTAAGCACTAATCAAAAACCTCCCAACAAAGAAAAGCTCAGGACCAGATGGCTGCACTGGTCGATTCCACCAACCTTCAAAAAGGAATTAATATCAATCCTTCTCAAACTTTTCTCAAAAATTGAAGAGGGAGGAACAATTCCAAACTCATTTTACAAGATAGCATTACTCTGATACCAAGACCAGACAAGGACTCTACAAGAAAAGAAAATTATCAGCCAAGATCCTTAATGAACATAGATGCAAAAATCCTCAACAAAATATTAACAATGGCAACCAAAAAATTAACAGCACATTTAAAGGATCATATACCATGATCAAGTGGGATTTTACCCTGGGGAACATGATAGTTCAACATACACAAATCAATAAATGTGATACATCACATTAACAGAATTGGGAAACAAATCATGGGATCATTTCAATAGATGCAAAAAAGGCACTTGAGAAAATTCAACAACTTTTCACGATAAAAACTGTTAATAAATTTCATACAGGTGAAATGTAACACAGCCATAATAAAGGCCACATATGACAAGCCACCAGCTAGCAACATATTCAACAGTGAAAAGTTTCTAACATTAGAAGATCAGAAAAAACGATAAGGATGCCCACTCTTGCCACTTCAATTCAACATAGTACTAAAAGACCTAAGCAGAGCAATTAGGCAGAAAAAGAAAAGGCATCCAAATCAAAAAGGAGGGAAAAATATTGTCTCTGTTTGCAGATGGCATGATCTTATATATAGAAAACCCTAAAGACTCCACCAAAAAAAACTGGTAAAACTAATAAATAAATTCAGTAAAATTGTGGGAAATAAAATTAATTATACAAACATCAGCTGTGTTTCTATACAGTAACAATGACCTATGGAAAGAGAAATTAAAAGAACAATCCCACTTAGAATGCATCAAAAAGAAAAAATAGGATAAATTTAGCCAAGGAAGTGAAAGATCTATTCACTGAAAACTATAAATCATTGATGAAAGAAATTGGAGAAGACAAAAATAAATGGAAAGATAGCCCATGTTCATGGATTGAAAGTATTAGTATTGTTAAAATGTTCATACTATCCAAAGTGATCTATAGATTCTATATCTTTATCTATATCTATATCTAGACCTAGAGATGAATGTGGAGAGTCAAACAGAGAAAGACAACAGAGATGAATGTGGAGAGTCAAACAGAGAAAGACAAATACTGCATGGTATTATATATATGTGGAATTAAAATTTAAAAAGTCAAACTCATAGAAACAGAGAGTATAATCATGGTTGCCAGGGGCAAGGGAGTGGGGAAAATGGAGAGTCAGTAAAAGGTACAAATTTTCAGTTATAAGATGAATAAGTTATAAAGATCTAGTGTATAGCTATAGTTGACAATATTGTATTGTATGATTGAAATTTGTTGAGAGTGGATATTAAACATTCTCACCAACAAAAAAAATAGTTAACTATGTGAGGTGATGGATGTTTATCAATTTGTGCAAATCTTTTCACAATGTATACCTATATCAAAGTATCACATTGTACACTTTAAATATAGTACAATTTTATTTGTCTATTTTACCTCAATAAAACTGGAGAAAAACATGTAAAAATTTTGTCACTTTGATTATATATTCAAATTCAGTTATTTCTGGCTTATTTTTTTCTGATTAGTCTACTGATCCATGGGTAAACCACCACCATATTAAGCTATACCGAAGTGTTAGTTTTTGAAGTAATATGTCCTGTTGCTCTAAGGAAAAACTGTTGTCCAATATATCTATCAGAAAGTTGATAATATATTTTTTAGCTATATTTGGTGACTAGTCAGAATTCACATTTTATGATGCCAGAAATATAACAAGAAAGTGTGAAAATCAGTTTATATTATTACCATATGCTTATGATATCATAACTACTCTTGATGGTTTTTAGTTTTATTTACAAATATTAAGATAAGTAAAGGTGCAGTGAGCGTGATTAAGTAATTACTAACAGATTGTATAAAATTCAATGTTTCTTATGATTCAAATATTTGGAAAGCTTCAACAGCTGTAAATTATACTTCTTTTAGTTTTATATAGTCAGTATTAATTAAACATGCAATGTATTTTCCCCTAGATAACCATTTTGGAATGTATAATTGGTTAATTGTCTTTATTAAGAGATATTAGTATAATCATTGCTACAGTAAAATCATAATCAAGGAGACACCACTACCTTTCCTTTGCAGATGGCCTTATTTTCAGACTCTCTCCAAATATGTCACTTCATAAATTTAATTTCAATGCCAGTCTGACCAGTATGAAATTATTTGGTAATATTTTTATAACCAGTGTGAAGCCCTTAGTACATGTGCGTGTGTGAGAAATTACATCAAAAAGCTAATCATATTCTATCTTTCCAAATGCTTCAGGACATATTAAGAATGACCACAGGTTTCTGGGGTGTATTATTTCAAACTGGATATTAAAAAATTGAATAAGGAATATAACTTTGCCTCATTCCTTACTGCTTTTTATAAATCTAAGTTAACTTCAACTGTGAGAATGTTGATAGAATCAGAATCATCTGTAAATTTTTTTCCACCATATGCCTGTAGTTCTTACAATTGTTTCCAGACCAGCAACATCTCCATCACTTGGGAACTGGCTGGAAAAGCAAATTTTGGGGCCCTAACCCCAGCCCTTCTGAATCAGAATGTCTGGAAATGGATTCAGCAATCTATGCTTTAACAAGCACTATATATATATATTTCTTATGTCTGTTTAAGAATTACCACCCTATTCAATTCCCTAACCTCAGAGATAACAATTTTCAAAAGGGGACCTCCTCAATGATTTTGACATACTAATCTATGAAATAGAAATGTTATACAAATATCTTAGTTTTGCTACTCATTTTCATAAAAAGAGGATTATTTTTCCTTATTTTATATTTATTAACACATTTAAGGGTATATGTATGAAAATTTGAACTTTGTGTCTGTTTACTTTCAAATCAGAGTTCTTTCTGAATACAGGTCCTATTAGATAATACTAAAGCCATGAATACCGCACTTAAGAAAGTGAAATATGACAATTTATGGTCATTCAGGTGATATCTGAAAACTCTCAGCATAAGACAACTTTAATAAAGAGTTTGAACAGATATGGCTGAGAATATTTTCTATAGACACATGCTGTAAATCAAACACTCAGGATCATTGCTCTGTCCTCCTTTCCTTCCAATCAAGTTTTTATCAACTGAAAAAAGAATTTTCCTCCAAAGTAGCCTAACCAGTTAATTTCACACCTGGCCACATAGAAAATGCAAAAATAATAGAGAGGATCTCTTTAAACAGTAAGTACAACAACTATAACCATACTGGCAATTGGTGTCATTTTCCTTAGCCAGAAGAAATGGTGCATGACTTTGCAAGAAAAATTTGAGTTAATTGTCATTTATATAACATGGTACCATAACCTGGGGTATATAAAAAATTAATAAACAGAAACCTCAAATAGATAGAATCAGTAGACAAGAAGGGGGAACTCTCACAGGGCATGATAGCAGAGCCCACAAGGACTAAGTCAATAAAAAGCCACAAACCCTTTGTTTTCTACAGCTCCCCAACTTCCTTTTTCCCTCTATAAAAGAGTTCTCCTTCCCTTGCCCTGCAGGGACTTACAGGTGGCTCACCATGGTTGCAGACACTGAATTGCCATTCTCTGCTGATCCCAACTAAACCCATCTTTGCTGGAGAAATATCTGGCAGTCAATTTTTTTAGGTTAACAGTTTGTAACATCAATGATGAGGCAATGAACATTGAAGATGAATGGCAAGTGTAGTTTAGCTAGCCATATGTGAAAGCATTATTTTTCCAATAAATCTGAAAGATTGATCAAGCCAAATGTGAACATCTATTTCTTATGTCACACATGTTAATGGTTAAGTATATTAACAGAGAATACATGCTCATTATTAAAATAAATGGAGAATATTTTAAATATTGAGTGTATTCAGGAATATCTAATAATGTTTTAGAAATCATTTGCTTTAGCTCTAGTCACAACAGTGACTATATCACCCTGTATGTATACACATAAAATAGGAATGAAAATTCAAGAGGCTCTAAAATACTTGCAAGTCATTCACATCTGTATTGGGATGAAATTCACCCTAGAGAAGAACACACATGAATTGGATTGCCCTTGCCTCCCATTCTCATCACTTGCTTGATCAGCCACTGGATGTTGCCCACAGTAATCCACGGATCTTACTAAGTACTTCATTTCACTGCAAGTGATGTGAGTGAAAAGAAAACTCTTAGCAGATGTCACAAAATGACTTAAAACCATAATTCAGAATACTTGATATTCTTGACATGACAGATTTTAGGATGGTAAGGAAGTAAGCAAAAATGTTAGACAAGTTTCTTCTAACAGTGTATGAACCTCTAAACAGTTATGTGAGGAAGGATTTCTAATCAACAGAAGAAAGTAATGACAATGGTATACACTGACAAAATATACATATACTTGAAAAAATAGAATATGCTTGAATTTATAAAGAAGTTTGTAATGCCTAAGTCATTTGTATTGTTCTCGGAAAAATCCATTACCTTATAAGGTATTCATAATTTTTAGTCACTGAAAAACAGTGTAATCATATACAGACAAATCAAAATCACTGGCAATGTACTTTTAAAAGGAAAATGTAACATAGTGGAATTACTTTTATTTTTCTGCCCTTGGTATGGCAGTCTGCTTATGAA
Organism: Monodon monoceros; assembly: GCF_005190385.1. Lineage (NCBI taxonomy): Eukaryota > Metazoa > Chordata > Mammalia > Artiodactyla > Monodontidae > Monodon > Monodon monoceros. Next base: position 48,511,211 of record NW_021703772.1, read on the forward strand.
ATCAGAATTAATACATCAATGTGTTAGTTATTCAAAAATTTCTTGACATATGGAAACAAAGCCTGGGTGAAAACGCATTTCAGTCACCTGGAGAGAATTCTATGAGCTAATAGAATAATCTGTTAATTAAAATCTCTAAAACGTCTAGCAAAGCTATTTAGATCTAAATTATTTAGTTTCTAGAATTGAGCAACGTTCTGAATGCAGTATTATTAGAAATTCTCCTTATTAAGTGTCTCAGTTGTTTCTGAACACAATTTGACAAGTATCCCGGGAGCTACTCCTCCAGCAGATGCTCTCTGTACCATCTCTATCAGCTGTCCAGAGCTCCAAAAAATGAAGATAAAACAATTTCACACTTGTCCTTAAGAATCTCAGACACAATGTTCTACTGAATTATTTTCAAATGTAGGTTATTATTTTCATGTAACAGATGTTCTAATAAAAATATATAGATATATGAATAATTGCATAGGGTGTCAAAGACTGTATTATTGCTTTTAAAAAATTTTTTAAAAATCTATAAGGTTTTTGGTATCTTTCCTCTAACTTTAATATATACACTTTTCTAAATGTAATATCATGAAGAATACTAATCTATTGAGCAAATTAAATTGCTCCAAGAAATAAGTTTCATTTTCTACTCTGAAACAACCCATTAAACAACCCATAATTTACTAAAGTAAATGCAGGAAAATTGCTACATTTTGCTGGAAACACTTTAATAATCTTGAACATGAACATGAATATCTTAAACTGTAGTCATACTGGTTTAGTTTTACTTTAGCAGACACAGTAATGAGAGTGGAATTAAGAAGATGTCTTGAATTTTTCTATAATTCTCAGTTAATACAGAGCAACAACTTATGTTTTCGCAAAGGCAGTAGATAGGGGGTGAGGGTAATTTTCGGGGAAGGTAGACTGGATTTCAAGTTGAAGGAAACAAAAAAAGTCTTCAGAAAATGCAATCAAATCTTCAGCAATTTAAAAATGCTTTTAGTAAAGATGTACTTAACATTTGATCCACATTATAGATTAAAATTACATATTGAAAGAGCAGGAATAATATCAGTTATTGCATTTTTTTGTTAGATATCTTACTTTAATAGGAAATTAACCAACTTTTACTAGACAACCAAATCAAATTACCCATCTCTTTATAATCCTTCTCATTCTACTCTCATCCTTAATTTATTTCAGACAGCAAAATATGTAAATAAATATGATTGGATTTTACAAGTTGAACTGGCCATGTAAATACTTAAATATAATATTTACAGTAAAAACTTCTGCTGAGCCTTCAACATTCTCTCTTTTCCTGTCTTCATAAATATATTCTTCTCAAGCTCAGAACATATTCAGAGCATAGCAGCTCAGAAAATCAATGCTATTCAGCGTATGGACACACACATCGTTAATTTAATCATTGAAGGAGAAAGAATAAAGCATCATTTTGTTTACATTAGAAATTCTTTTATTTTGATTTAAAATATTTTCAAAAATTTCTATTTGATATTTCTATATTGATGAACTATCTTTTTTTCCAGTTATGAAGGGTACCAAAAATTAAATATAATGATCAAAGAAAATTAAGCCTAATATTTTCTTGATATATTCTTAACATATATATTGAAATATGATATATTCTTAAACAGTAGTGCAATATATTACTTACTGCCTTTGTTTGCTTTCCCTCAGAATATACCTAGAGGCAAGGTTTCCAGTGAAAGTAGTTTGTGTGGAAGATGATCATAGGAGAAACTAGTAGAAGAATAGGAAGTGTCAGTAAAGAGTAGATTATCAAACAAGTATACCTGTAGACAACTAGAACTTAATCCCACTCAGGAACTGAGAACCACCATAGGATACAGACCTTAGAGTTAGCTTGCCTAGGCTACTAGAGGGCTGTGGTACTTTCCACCAACACTCATTCATCATTGGTTGAGGACTGTTAATCCCCTGACTCTGCCAGCCTGGCCCGCAAGTGCACAGGGTGTCCTCTTTCCACCAGAGAAAGCCCTCTGTTAAGGCTTTTTTGATATGTCAACTTAACTAGGCCATAGTCCCTGGTTATTCAGTCAAACATTAATCTAAGTACTGCTGTTAAGAGATTTTGCAGGCATAATTAAAGTCCCTCTCAGTTGACTTGTAAAGATTATCCTGGATAATCTGGCTGGATAACTCAGTCTGTTGAAAGGCTTTACACATGGGCCTGAGACTTCTCTGAGAGACAGAAGAAATTCTTCCTGTGTATAAGATCTTTGATCCTTGATCATGGGTTTCAGCCTAGCATGTTCTTCTGTTCATGACTCTGCCTGCCCTATGGATTTCAGACTTGCTTAGCCAATTCCTGCAATTATGTAAACTAAGCCAATGCTTTCATATGTGTGTGTGTGTGTGTGTGTGTGTGTGTGTGTATTCTGCTTCTGCTTCTCTGGTTGAAGCCTGACTGCTATGGCCCCAAGAGGCAGTGTCTGGCAATGGAAAATAGACCTGATGTGCATAGAAAGGATGTGTCAAGTTGATAATGGCAGGGAACTGATAGAATCCTCAGACTGCCCAGATACATTCACAGTCCATGTTAAATTCATTCCCTCTTATCACTGATTTCCCAAGGTGACTGCTAATGACATTATGTAAAAACCAGATTTACATTAGGGGGTTTAGTAGAATGAACTACAGTAGCTGCTCCTGATTTGGTCCTGAGGATGCAATTGACATTTATCATCTCCCTCTTCTATCATCTATTCCAGATATTCCTCATCTTTAAGTCGATTGCCAACTTCAGTTATTTGCCATGAGATTCTACACAACTGCTATACAAATTAATTAAGCTTACATTCAACATATGAAACCCAAGTATGTATATGATGTTTGTGTATGATATGAACATCAATAATACTTTGTCATAGCAATAATCTTGAAGCAGTGTAAGACATCCTGTTACAAAAACACAGTCATGTGTAATATTTGTGTTTTAATGTATTTAACTATAATCCAGTTATTACACATTTACTAATAAATTAGATATAATTTCTTTTAACTACAGTCCATAAATGTTTTGTTTTTTTTAACATCTTTATTGGGGTATAATTGTTTTACAATGGTGTGTTAGTTTCTGCTCACATAATTGTGAGCTTCAGCTCTTCAAGGAAGAGCTTCAGTCTGAGTCCAAAGGCATTTTGCAGGCAGAATTCCCTCTTGTTTGGGAGAGAGCAGTCTATATTCTATTAAGGGCTTCATCTGATTGGATGAGGCCCACCCACACTTTATTCAAGGACCTTTATTCAAGGTCCACCTATTTAAATGTTAATCTCACTCGCAAACACTTTCACAGCAACATCCAGAATAATGTTTGACCAAATATTTGGCAACATGGCCCAGGTAAGTTGACATATAAAATTAACCATCACACTCACACTCTTCTGAAACCCTTTATCTTAAATATGAATTGTGTAGATAATTACATAAATATGGCAATCATGTGTATCTACACACATTAGTTATTCAAATAGTGTGAACTGTAAGCCATAACCAAATAGTTCATCTTTACAATCTTAAAATGACAAAGACTCTTTGTTCACAGTGACACCAGGCACCATTTACGTGTGTTAGACTGCAGGCTATATTGGGTGACCAGGTAATAGGTAACATCACAAGTAGAAGGTTGTAGAGAACTACACTGCTGCCTTCTCTATCTCTTCTCATGAAAATGACCCAAACATAAGCATCTGCTATTTGAAAGCTTAGGAAATGAATACCATTAGAATCTACATTGTGATGGCATGTGATAAATTGTTACTACTTTATTTTTTTCAATAACCGTCAGGATTCAGCCTAGATGAAGGTGTAAGAAGTAATGTGATTGAACAATCATTAAGATAATTGATAGGAATGGTCTCAGGTAAAACGATGACTTAGAAGTTTCAAGAAAAAAACAAAATATCATTATGTAATACTGCTGTTTTGATATATATTTCTTATACATTGCCATGATGTATAGTTGCCTAGATGGTTCTTATTTAAATCATCAAGTTATATTGTTGATTTCAATGGATTTCAGTGATTTTCACGGAGTTTTTTTCACTCAGTGAAATAGCTGAGTGGTTTCATTGAGGTTTTCACTGAGTGGTTTTCTCTTGACACTGTAAATTCTGTGTCCCAGGAAACCACTCAGTCCTGGACAAACAAGAGGGTTTGTCACCATAGGACCAGTGACTGATTAAGACAGTGACTCTCAATATGAAATGTGTTTATAGGAGTGGGGAGAACATTGAGCTGTAGTACCCAACCTTAAATTTCATAGCTTTTGAAAAAAAGATTAAAAGATTGAGCATGGCCTTTCTTTAGAATTTTACCATGTAAGATTACAAAAACAAACAAATCCTATACAGCTATTTCCACTATCATTTAATAAAGGAAGTCAGAATTTAAATTTTAAATATAACAAAATATAATCTCAGTTTAAAAGACAATCCTTAAAATTGAGAATGCTTTATCATTTTATCACAGGATGCTAAAAAATTCCCCCACTGACATTATTGACCTGTATTGGTGAATTCTACCTTAAGTAACTAGTAAGCGCTCTCTCCTCCTTTCCATCAGATGAGCCCACTCATTCCCCTCAAGAATACATGTCACATCTATTTTTTTCTTCTTTAAAAATACAAGTAACTTTTCTCTAATTTGAAAGAATAAGAAACAACGTGAGCGGTCCTTAATACTTGGAGGATGGTAGGGTATGAGACAGTAATACTTATTTGGGGGCATCTTAATACTTTGGGATGCGTATAATTCAAGAGAATCTACTCCTTCTGAAAAACAAAAATGGACGTATGTACATACACACAAAATATTACCTATAATTTCAGGAGCTTCACAGAGCCTCTGGAGCCCAGGGACCCTGGGACCAGAAATCTTGTTCAAACTTGGCTGACAAATGTTTAATTATCTTCTAGTCAAACACATTCAAATGGCTTCCTTGTGCCTCACAACAGTAGCGATGAGAAAACGCATGTGCTTCCCTGAGATCTGCCACATCAACAATACCAGCCAGATTAAGCTCATAATACCACAAGATAAGACAGAGGGAATGAGGCAACTGGCCTGTATAGATTTTGTCACAGAGCAGCATTACAACGAAGAGACTTTAAAACACTTAAATTTCAAACAAATATTAGTCTTAGGCATACAGAGGCTTTACATGTGGGTTAACAGAGCCTTGCTTTCTGTGAGAAAGTTTCTGGTAGGTATTTGCTATTTAAATCTTTTCAGGTAATTAGTCCCTGTGGTGCCTTCCATTTCAGGCTCCAGCTGTTCATGCTAATGAGATGTCACTTGGTGTCAGGAATTCCCATCCTCCAGCATTAGGCAGTTAACCAATAATGGGGTGCTTGAGAAGCTGCACACATAAAGGGAGGTGATGAACAGCTTAAACTTAATTATCACTGCTTTTATCCACCAAAAAAAAAAAAAAGGCAAGTGATATCTACAGTATTAGTATTAGTAGAAAGTCCCTCTCTGATGAAGCATATTTCAAAGAGAAGAAGAGGGAAAAGGTTAACATTTCAGCCATAATCAGAGACAAGTTATTTCTTTAGATGTACAATCTGATTTCTGAAAATATCAAGCCCACAAAAATGATCAAATGTTTACCAACCATCACCTCTTATCTCTCACGTTTACAATATTTACGTGAAAAGGTCTAGTTGGCCAACATAAATGTAACATAAGTTAGGAGTTCCACATTTTTGTACATTGTACCTTCGCAACATTGTTTTGCCTGGATTGGCGTAGGATTGAGTACATCTTAGCTTTAGAAATTGATTATCTATGTAAAAAGTCTTGAATTTGATATTTAACTTATAATTTAAAGATAATGCACTGTCACAAAGACACATTTAGTAAGTTCCATATAAACATGTGGCAGAGAACATTCTGATCAAAATGTGATAAGAAGTGAAGTTCACTTTAAAGATATATGAAAAAATGAACATCATTGTTCTAAAATAATTTATAAATGAAAGAATAAATCAAAAGTAAAAACACAAAAAGAAAGTTGGAAATTATAGTGCCTTCAATCCAATTTACATATGTCATGAGAACTGTTTTTATTACTAAACAATAACATTTAAATAAATTCATTAAATTTTAAATGAAAGAAACAAAAAGAAAAATCAAAGTTTATGAAACTAATTAATACAAAAGAAAAGCTAGCAAATTACAATATATAGAAAAATTGACAAAAAAGACAGAGATAGAGATCCTTAAAGCTGGTCGTAAAAAGATATAGATGTTACCAAGCTCAAGTTCGTGTATCCAATGCACAGTGAGGCCAAACAAACCAAAACTTAAGCATTTGGAACAGAGAAAGGTTTATTGCAGGGTCAAGCAATCAGAGCGGGTGGCTCCTGTTCAAAAACCCCCAAACTCCATGATGGTTTTGGGGAGCAATTTTTTATAGGCAAAATTTGTGGTGAGGGCTGCAGAGTGTGTGACTCTCTTCTGATTGGTTGGTGGTGAGGTAACAGGGCGATGTGCCATGAATCTTGAGCTCAGCCTGAAATTACCCTCCTCCACCTGGGTGGGGGCCTCTTAGTTTTGGCGCAAGAACTCAAAGATATTGTTATGTATATCCTTCCCAGAGGAAGCAGGATCCTGCTTTACTCCCTGCACTAACATTTCTTGATTGTTCCTCCTTTGTTTCTGCATTCCCTATTTCCCTGATCAGTAGCTGTTTGACTCTGCCCTTTGGAATTCAGGGAAGGTCTAGGAGGCTGAAGTCTTTATCCTGGAAATAAGAAATGGGGGACCTAGAAAGGCTTTTGTGCCCAGGAGGGCCTCAGAGGGTCCTGCTCAGTTTCACAGAGATTACATTGAAATGAATATTACTTCTTAGAAAGCATTACCAATGAAAGAAAAGAAAGAGAGAGAGAGAGAAAGCAAATTACCTAAGGCTAGAGAATGGGATTAAACTGCATATATAGGTAAAAATAAAATATTTACAAAGAAAGTAGATGAGAAAATTTTGTCAGTGAATTAAAAATGTAAATAAGTTATAAAAAAGTTACAAAGTATGAAAAGATATTTGCTGTAAAATTAAATATGATAAACATTTGTAGATCAGTGTACTATTAATTAAATAATGCAGTTTTTTGTGGAGATTAGATATATGTATATGTGTGTCTTGTATATATGCAGGTACAGATATAGATATATACACACAAAAACAATACAAAATAATCTTAAATACTAGACACGTGGTAGGTTTTGATAGGGAGAAGATTTGACCATTACATTTTATTTTCTATTTTAAATGGAAAATCTATTTTAATTTTTTCTTTTTTCTTTTTTAATTCATAAAAAGCCACATTAACAACAAAAAGTAAATCTAAAAACTATAGCTAAATTACTCAGCTACATTTTATATGCTTGGAGGTGTTACTTCTAATTATTATTAATATTATTTTTATTTTATAGTTAATATACTGCATATAGAATAACTAGCAAAAACCTCTAAAACAAATTAGAAAATCTTTACAATGACAATATAATTTAGGAAAAAATTATATGGTAAAATTATAGGCATCTCACTATTTCTTAAGTATCCAGAGGAAACTCCATTTTAAAAAAAATCTACTGTTATTTTTCTAAGTGATAGATCTGACTAATATCATTATGATGTTTGCTATAGAAATCTGTAGTTCATTCACAAGGTAAATTCTACAAAATACTCTTATTCAAAACTCTTTCAAACGCAAGAAACTCACCTGCTGAATTTGAGGCCAAGAGCCAAACAAAAAGACATGTCTTACAGGAAACATTCAGATGTTTACTGCTAGGTAATTGACTTATAGCTGTCCTTTTATTAAAAACAAAACAAAACAAACAAACCATATAGTTGCAAAATTCTGTCTTTGGGAACTGCAGCATCACCGTTCTATTTACTTGTCCTCTTTTGGTTGAATTCTAATGCAGAGGTTCTCAATCCACATTGTGTATTAGAATTATATGGGCAAAATGTAAAACAATTACTTAGTCAAATCACATGAGGATTTTACGATTTCAGAAAAATTGAGTACTCAATGTCTACAGTAGCCAATCAGTCCTAGAAATTCCCTTAGTTGTTATTGGTTTTGGATAATCTTGAATAGTCAGTGCTCTTTAACTAATGTACCATCTTTAACTAATGTACCATCTTCCGTGAAGGGGAGATTAGCTGGAGGTTGAGTTAATGCTTGATCATGGGTACATGATGAAGCCTCCATAAAAATCCCGTAAGAATGGGGTTCAGAGAGCTTTTGAGCTGGTGAACACATCTACTTGTTGGAGGGTTGGTGCACCCCAATTCCACGGGTACAGAAGCTCCTGCGTTCAGGACCCTTCTGAACTTCACACTGTGTGTCTCTTCATCTGATTCTTCGTTCATATCCTTTAATATCCTTTATCGTAAATGGTAATCTAATAAGTAGACTGTTTTACTGAGTTTTCTGAGCCACTCTAGCAAATTAATCAAACCAAGTAGGGGGTTGTGGGAACCTCTGATTTATAACCAGTCTGTCAGAAACACAGATAAAAACCTGGACTTGCAATCGGCGTCTGAAGTGGTAGTGGTAGGGGGGCAGTCTTAGGGGTCCTCATTAACTCCAGTTAGTGTCAGAACTGAATTGTATTATAAGACACCAGGCTTGTGTTTGAGACTTGGCCGGTGTGGGAATAAACCCACACATTTGGTGATGAGAGGTAAAGTAGTGTTGAATGTACAGAAGTATTCTGTGAGTAGTGAGTAAAAAAGAAGCAGGGAGTTTTCCTACACAGTAGGTTTTGTGCCATTATACCTTTGTGTTTTGTTTTTCTAATATAGGGTATTGGCTCTTCCCGAGGCCCTTTCCTTGCAATATTTGCAAGTCCCTTAGCAGGAGATGTTTGTTTCTGGAAGGATGATCCTTTGATATTGTTTCTATTTAAGAGTTGTTTTTCTGTTGTCCATAGTTTGATTTTGTTCTTAGTCTGTCAGTTTTCTAAACCCCTCTGAAAATATTTGGCTTTATGAGAGAGACTGATTATTCAAGTCTGAACATTTCCATTCCAATTCATTTTTCTGTTAAATACATAATTTCTGGTCTTGGTCCATTTATAAAAACAGAGGACAGTGATTATTTTTACATCAGCTGTCAGAGACACTTTAAATCTTTTTTTGAAAGTCTTTTGAAGCCAGTCGCTAAAATGGGATCATTCTGTAAAAAATCTTGAGTAAAAGAGTTGTTCCCATATGTATTTAGGAGAGTAGAAGGGACATAAGCTATATAAATAGGTGAAGTTAAAGTAGGATATAGAACTTGGAGCACAAGAGAGAAATGTTCCAGATGACTTAAAGGGAAGTGTTTTCTTTTCTTTGGTCTTTACTAGAAAGTCTTTGAGGGAAGATATTCTGGAATCAGAATTTCATTTTAAGGCTTCAGCATGATAATAAAAAAAATATTTATTGTTGGACATTGGCCGTCCCTTCTTTTCTAGGGCTCCTGTTAGATGTATTATATGTAAGATGCCAAAAGCTTCCCAGGATGGCCACTGAAATTTTAATTTATTCTTGTACCATGAGGCAAGATAATTACTGAATTTGGATTACAGTGAGAAAACATCTTGGAGTGGACATTCTGTAGGAGTAGGAGAATGCCTATAAGTTAGAGACAAAAGGAATCACTTTCTCTCTCACACACCTGTGCACACATCATGACAGCCAGTTTCTGCTAATATTTTATGAAACAGCATCTTGGAATCTTGATTATTTCTATCAAGACTATATGACTAATAACCCAGAAACTATTAATCTACAAGATATTGAAATGGAGAAGAAAAACCTCCTATGTTAAACAGAGTAAACTTTCTTTGGACAGTGAAGGCAGAGAATTTCCTCATTAGATTTTGTAAGGGACCCAAGTAACGTTTATAAATCATTATTACACATATTTGTAATGTTTGTAATTCATTATTACATATGTGATAACTTCTTATCATAGGAAAGCTCTTAATATTAAAAAACACAAATTTCTTTTTTTTTAGAGGTTATTTTCACAGTACTGCCCTAGCATCAAGTGCACAGCAAAACGACCCAGCCATTCTTTCTTCAAATCACACTCCATTGTAGGTCATCACAAGATATTGAGTACCATTTCCTGTACTATACAGGAAATCCTGCGCCACCCATCCACCTTATGTATAGTAGTCTACATCTGTCAATCCCACACTCCCAATCTGTCCCTCTCTCCTTCCCCCTCCCCCTTAACAGCCACAAGACTGCGCTCCACGTCTCCAAGCCCACACTTGACCAGTACACACATTCATGTGTATCATTCCTAGACCACACACACACAAGCGACATCATACAACCTGAGTCCCTATCTGTCTGACCTACCTCACCAAGCAAATATCCTCCAGGTCCATACATGCCGCTGCAAACAGCAATATCCCATTCCTTCCCATGGCCGAGTAACATTCCACTGTACACCCACACCACATCCTCCCCAGCAAATCGTCTGCTGATGAGCACCTGGGCTGTGCCCATGCCTCGGTCACTGCAAACAGTGCCATAGGGCGCATGCATTCCCTTGAAGTAGAGTCCTTGCTCCTTCGGGATATAGACCAAGGAGTGGGACTGCTGGCCACATAGCAGCTTCACCTTCAGTCTTCTAAGGAACCTCCACACTGCTCTCCACAGTGACCGCACCAGTTCTCACCTCCACCAGCAGCGCACGACCCCACCCCCACCCCCGTCCTCCCCAGCACCTATCATCTGTAGACCCCTAGATGACAGCCACCTTGACCTGTGCGAGGCAGTACCCCATGGGGACCCCAATATGAACTTTTCCAAAAATCATCAACGCCGAACATTCCCCCATGTACCTACCGGCCGTCCTCACGTACCCGCCCTCCTGGAAAAATGCCCACCCGGGTCTCCCGCCCACCCTCCAACCGAGATGTCTGCCCCTTCGCCACAGAGTGGCACAACACAACAGGTTCATACATTCTCGACACCAAGCCCCTGACAGTGGCACAACCCTCATTCTCTCCCTCTCTGCAGGCCACCCCTCATGGGGGTGGGGATGGGATACACAATTTTCTTTATTTTAAAATGGTCACCAGAGAATATCTAATTACTAGACTGGTAATAAAAGTAATGAGATGACGAAAAAATCCAAGAAACAGCTGGTTTTTAGACATACAATAGAAATTTGGTATAAATGTAAAGGGAACAGTGAAAAATTTAGCAATGGCATAAAAGTCCATTGCTTACTCTGTCAGGAATTAAGGAGAAGTAATTTGTGAAACTATTCAACAGAATAGCCAGTGACAAGAAATAAAACGTGTGAAAATTGATAAATAGATGATTCTCAACAGAATTGTCAAGGTAGGTATGGATTTATACAAACATGCCGACTTTCACAAATTTAGAGATTCTCAATTATTTCTTCCCATACATACCTTTCATAAATGTTTATGTCTAGCTATGAATAAATATTGATCAGATGTTGTGAGCATGCCCTTCTTTCTTTCTTTCTTTATAGTGGATACAGCAGCAAGGAACATTGTTAAACATGTTATCCACAGGAGAAGAGTTATTTAAAAACATCTGATTTTAGCACTGAAAAACCAGAATTATGGTTAAAATATAGTAATGGGGAGGGGGAAACAATATATGAAAGAAATAAGATAATATTCCTTTATATATAATCTAATAACTTCATATAATGGTGACTTTCAAATCAGGAATTATGTAATAATTACATTATAGTTTCCCTGAACTTATCCTTTAGAAACTACTTCATCCTCATGATACATTGTATCAACGAGGATACAATCAGGAGACATAAATCACAAATTCATATGGGGGTAGTTTAATATGAAAAATTATTAGCTATAGTGAGAGTTGACAATGAAGTTTCTGTAGGGGTCTAATGAACAGCCTAGAAATGCCAGAGAGTACTCTAGAAAGGTCCCATTGGAGAAGTGTGGCTGCGACCCACTGGAAGCTCTCTGAGTTGTTCCAGGTAAGAGCTGGTGTGCAGTTATCAAGAAAGCAGGAAATATCCCTCCAGGATGCAGTTGGGTCAAGGCTAGTGGACAAGAAACTGATTGGAAAATAGGAAACAACTTTGAGGGTATAGGTGGATTGTTGCTGGCATGCAAGTGGGGAGGAAATTTATGGCTGAGACTGGCAAGGAGAAAACGCTTCCAGGCTGGAGGGCAAGCCAAGGTTGGAGGGCAGATGCAGGAAAGAAATAGAAGCATCAGGAGCTCATGTGCTGGCTGAGTAGTTTAGGTGTGTGGTGTCGGTTCAGGGACAGCTTCATTGACATTGTCACTGAGCTAAGGCCGAGGCTGTAAGCACACTGAAGGGCTACTTTCTCCAGGCTTCTAGCTGGGCAGAATGTAACTGAATGTTCCCCAACACACAATACTGGCAGCCGTGAGAGGAGAAGAAAAAATAAAAATGGAACTACACTGTAATGGGAAGAGATGCCCTTTTCTCTAGTTCTATATCTACATCACCCTGTGCTGAAAAAGTAAACATCTTACTCTCTGCCAAGGAAAAGTGCTCAGAATCCAGCTCTATTATTGCAGAACAGGGAAAAAAAACCCACTGGATTTGAAGCTGAGATAATAAATTGATAGTTCCAAGCACATGGTCCTTTTGGGATGCCAAACATCATGCTTTACTTCCCATTCTACTGCGATAGCAGAAAGAAATCCCTGACTATGGTTTTTGAGACAATGACTCCAGTCAAGCCCGATATAAGCTTAGCCCTGGGACTTCCAAGTCATATGAGTAATATTGACCTTTGGATCTAGCTAACTGAGTTGTCTTTTTACAATTTGTACCTGAAAAACTCCTGATTGGTACAAAAATGCCCTCAAAAACAAATGTACAAAACATAAAGAAAGATGCTTTCTTTAATAAGTACATCTGGGTAGTACAAGATTTCTTCACAATCTTTCACATTGTAATTATTTAGATACTTCATTGCTCGTATATAATTTCTTCATGTGTTATTGGGTATAGTTTCATCATTCGTAAACAGAACTGAGATTAAAACACCCTTTTACAGACTTCTGGCTTGAGCTCCATCATTTAAAAGTTGGAAATTCTTGTGGTTTGATGACCATCTTTAGCGTTGGGTTCGGGTTGCTTTTACTTTTTTGTGTGTGTATCATCACTCTCATCCACAGAACAAGATGAAAATTTAGCAAACCCCAAATCACTGACTTTGTTTATATCCTCCAGGGAATTGAGGCCACAGGACAAACGGCCTTCCAGAAATCTAGAGAGAGGCAGATAAAGACAATCACAGCCATGGTCAGGATCAGGTTACCTGGAGCTGAAGCAACTGAGGCCATTAACTGGTAGGAATACTTGAAGAGTAATTTCGATGAATTTCTGCAGGCTGAGTGTGTACTAGCTTGACAGTAGCTTAACTAAAATCTCCTGGGAGCCCAATCTTAGAGGGGTCACCCTGAATTTTCATGAATTTTACCTACAGCAACCCCACCAGGTGCCCACTGTAAAAATTGTGAGGAGAAGCAGAAAAGTACCCATTTTGAAATACACCTAGAAAATAAGAAAGCATTGGAAATAGGCCCAGAGCTGTCTCTATAACAAAAGTTTGCCCTTCAGGGGAAATGACTTTACCAGAGCATTATCTAACCTGGGAGCAGAGCAATTAGACAGCTCCTGACTCCCTATCCATTATATCTTATGCTCGGGGGTTAAAAAAAAGGTTATGAAATGTTTCTGAATCACAGCCCAGTGACTCAGGCCAATGAAAACTGAGATTTAACTGTAAAACATTTGAATGCTTCCCTTCCCCCATATCTTAACAGCACATCAGGAGGCATCAGAATAATAACAGTAGATTATTACTGAAAGAGCTGCAAGACACAGACTCGATTAAGTTCTTAAGGAAACCCAAAGAAAACAGGGGAGAAAAAAATACAAATGAGGAAACTGAAGCCTCTGGCACCTATATCTACAGAAAATACTATACACAGTCCAGCACCAAGCCAGACTAACATAAAACCTCACATTATGTGATATATCATGCCCAGTTTTCAACAATAACAGCAAAAACAAAATATAACACATGCTAGAAGACATGAGACAAAGCATCAGAACAAAAGTGAGATATGAAACTGATTTTAGAATGAATTTAGAGAATTTAAAATCACATTTAGAGAATTTAAATCAATTTAATATGATAAATGTACTCATGCAAAAAGTAGGCAGCATGCAAACAGATGGGTAATGTAAGCAGAGGGATGGAACCACAAAGCAAAAATCAGAAGGAAATGCTAAAAAAATCAAAAAAGAACTAGCAGAAATGAAAAATGACATTGATAAGCACATTAGCAGGCTGGATGTGGCCAAAGAGAGTATCACTGAGCTTGAAAACTTGTCAATAGAAAATTTCCAACCTGAACTGCAAACAGATAAAAGATGAAAAAAAAATGAAGATTATATCCAAGAACTGTGGAACAATTATTTAAAATACAGTAGGTACCATCACACTTAAGGTGAGAAACTAGATGCTTTCGCCCTGAGATCAGGCACAAGGCAAGGATGCCTTCTCTTAGTACTCTTATTCAACATTGTACTAGTAGTTCTAGTTAATGCAATAAGGCAAGGAGAGGAAGTTAAGGTATGAAGCTTGGGGAAGAAGAAATAAAACTTTTTATTCACAAATGACATGACTGTATATGTAGAAAATCCTTAACAATCACAAAGAATTCCTGGTTCTAATAAATGATTGTAGCAAGGTTGTGGTGTACAATGTTAGTATATAAAAGTCAATTGCTTTTCTAAATACCAGCAATGAATAATTGGAGTTTGAAATTAAGAGCACAACACCATTGTATTAGGCTGCTCAGGCCGCTGTAACAAAATACCACACACAGAGTGGCTTAAACAACAGAAATGTATTTTCTTAAAGTTTTGGAGGCTGTTAAGTCCAAGATCAAGGTGCCGGGAGGGTTGGTTTCTCCTGAGAACTCTCTCCTTGCCTAGCAAACAGCTGTCTTCTCCTTGTGTCTTCACATGGCCTTTTCTCTTTGTGTACACACTCCTGGTGTTTCTTCCTTTTTTTATAAGGACATCAATTCTATTGGATTAGGACCCAATCCTTATAACCTCATTTAACCTTAGTTATTTCCTTAAAGGCCCCATCTCCAAATACACTCACAGTGGGAGCTAGGGCTTCAACCTATGAATTTTGGAGAGACAATAACAGCCACTTACATTAGCACAATAAAAATTGAAATATTTATGTATAAATCTAACAAATAAATACAGGATTTATAGATGGGAGTTACAAAGCCCAGTTGAAAAAATCAAAGGTGGTCTAAATAAATAGATTTTTTATGTTCATGGGTAGGAAGACAAAATATTATTAAGATGTTAATTTTCCCACCTTGATCTATAGTTTCAACACCTTGTAATCAAAATCCCAGCAAGCTATTTTGTGAGTATTGACAAACTTATTCTAAAATTTATATGGAAAGCAAAAGATCCAGGAGAGTCAGCACAATCCTGAAGAAGAAAAGGGTTGGAGGACTGACACTACTTGACTTTAAGACTTACTATAAAGTTATGATAATCTAGATAATGTGGTACTGGTGAAAGAACAGATAAATAGATCAATAGAACAGAATAGAGAGCCAATTGAATTGAAAACCTATGTTTATATAAAAACCTCCACATGGATGCTTCTAGCAGCTCTATTCATAATCACCAAAAGCAGGAAGCAACTAATATGCCCTTAAATATATAAACAGACTGTGGTATATTCAAATAATGGACTGTAATTGAGTATTAAAAAGAATGAGCTATCAAGCCACAGAAATACACTAATGAAACTTAAATGCACATGGGTCTGTGAAGAAGCCAGTATTGAAAAGCCACATACTGTATGCTTCCAATTATGTGACATTCTGGAAAAGGCAAAACTGTATTGAAAGTAAAAAGATTAGTTGTTGTCAGTGGTTCAGAGGGAGAGAGGAAGGGATCAATAGATAAAAATGGGATTTTTAGAGCACTGAAACTATTATGTGTATACTGTAATGGTGGTTACATGGTATTTTGCATTTGTCAAAATCCATCAAATTGTACAATACAGAGAATGAACCTTATATATAAACTATGGACTTTTGTTAATGATAGTGTGTCAATATTGATTCATCAGTTGTAACAAATATGCCACACTAATGCAAGTTGTTAATAATAGGGAAATTGCGTGATAGGGAAGGGATGTATATGAGAACTCCCTGAATTACCTGCTCAATATTTCTGTAATTATTTAACTGTTTTATAAAAAGTCCATTAATTAAGTACATACAAACACACACACACACACACCACGCATCTTTTACTACTTATTTAGCATGTGGTCATGGACAAATACTCCCTTAACTGTGGTTTACTTGTCAATAAAATGGGATTATTAAAACAGATTTCATATGAGGATTAATTTAAAATGTAAGAATGCTAAATAGATCAATGTAATAGAATATAAAATTACTGAGCTTCAGTTAATGTAAATTCACTCCATACATGTCCATATACTTATTACACAGATTTAACTCTGTCAAGGAGGATTTCATGCAACTGAAAGTTACCATAAATAAAAAACTCAATTTCATAAGATACAAACAATAAGGAAGATTTATTATCTCATAAAGCAGAGTTTACATGGATAAGAAGTGGCCACCTTAAAAAAATGGCTATTGGATAGACATCCAGGAAGTGTCCTATAATAATTTTTGTTTTATCCAACATTTTGGTGTTATGTGAAATATGGTCTTATCGCTATAATTTGTTTTAAAACTGGCTCAAGAATGAATATATTTTGCCCCTTGCTTGACAACTTTGTAGAGTCAAAATGTCTATAATGCTCTTTATTTTAATCTCCTCATCTATTTTTGCCACCAGAGAAAGAACAGTGTTTTTGTTGACACACAGTAGTACCTGATTTTCAGTCATATTATTTCTGCAATATCTCATTTGGGGGTGCTAGAGATTTATGGCAAAGGAAGAACGCTATTATTAAATCCAGTCTACTTTTCTAATAACATCATGAGACTGAAGCTAAAATGAATAAAGGCTATATTGCTTTTCTTATAAACATTCATTTTTCTAAGTGATTATTCCCATTCATTCATAATATATTTTTATGTCCAGACTAACTGTCAAGGTACAAATGGCTTCAGGTCAAAGTTAATAAATTAGAATTTTGGAAAACATATTTATATTTCAGATGAACTGAACCACTGTTAAATTCTATATTTATAATTTATAAACTATAATGGTCAACAAAGAATCACTTAATACCTACTCTGGACAAGTAATCAGTGTATAAATCATCTAAGGTACCCCATATTTTGAATCTGGAGGGTACCAGAATGTAATACATATTATGTACTAGTTATTATTCCAGACATATGTTCTCTTCAATCAATTATTTTAAATTGAGTACAATTTAAAATTTCTTATTAACTGTTCCAGAACCAGGACATACAGTGATGGATGGAGATATAATTTAGAACAAATAATGTAATTCCTTACCAAATATGGTCATTCATTTAATTAAAGATTATTTAATTCAGCTTCCTAATTATAATGGGGGAAATCTCTAAATCACAGGACGATGTCCTTGTTAAAGATCGTGTTCCAAATTACTGTAATAGCTAGAAAATAAACATTATGTTCTGACCAACACCCAAGTTAGGTTTTTGTTTCCCTACAAGAAGATTGTCTTCTTGTGGTCTACTATCTTCTTATAAATGTTAGTTTGTGTACATGTTAGTTTGTGGTCAGTAAAGGAACTTTATTGTAAAGGAACTTTCCAAACATCTCAACTGCTTTGCCCTTTCTTTCATCATTTTTATGTGCTGTTTCCTTTTTCTGTCTGTCTCTGTTCTAACGGTCTTTATTGGAATTTTAGAAATGAGAGCTCCCCAATAGGTTTCAGAAGCAATGGTTACAAAAGAGGACCTATACACAACCTGTTCTGACCTGTCTGCAAACTTCTATGTAGTAGTGGACACCAAAGTCTTATTTATCTACATGGATCAATACCTTTGCTGTGAACTCAACATTCCTTAACACCTTGGAATTATTATTCCTGTTACATATAAACATATAAATACAATTAAAGAAAAATGTTATGTTCAATGAACAAAGTTATTTTTGTATGTTTTTTTCCTGTTGTGAATAAGCAATGTATTCTAAGACATAGAACTAATTTTTGATCAGATATTTTAGGTTAATATTTCCTTTATTTTAATTGTACTTTATTCATGGAAAGGAGCAAAGATGATCAGAGAAATTAACTAAAATAAACAAGATTAATGTAAACCAACAATATAATATTTTATATGAAATCCTTTCAGTCAAGGACTGTGATGGGTCTGAGATTTAACCTACTTAAAAGATAACAGGTTAGCCTGCCATGGGTTCATGAATTCTGGTAGAAGACACGAGACTCTTAGGTTAGAGATGAAGGACAGTGCTTCTTATTCAGGACAGTAACATTAGCCTGAGTATCAGCATTTTGGTGGAAGCTCTCTTACCCCCAATTCTGGCTGGTTTATGTGAAAAGAGCCAGGTGGCATCTGCACATAGTTTGTTGCATTAAAGAAGAGGAATGCTGAGCTTAGAGAGCCCAATTTTCTCTTAATGATGGACATTAAGCGTGCTTACCCTTTCTTGCAGAGAGAGAAACTATCATTCTTTTCCAAGGCTGTCCACTATTCAAACATTATTAAAAATAATTCAGAACCAAAAGCAGTCAGTGCCTCACTTAGACGGCATATAGAAATGTGAGAGACACTTGGAGAATTGTCTTTCAACACCTTCTACCTTATAAAAATGTTTTCTTAATATCTCCTTCTAAGGTAGAGGAATTTTTTGTAACTTTTGGAGGTGGAGAGGGGAAAAGTCAAAGAAATCCCATTTGAAAACAAGAGTGTTATATGATTCTAATGAAGTAAGCTATGAAATAAAAAAAAAGTCAGTGTTGCAGACACTGGGATTTCTTCTTTTAATCTTTGTGTGTACCAGTCCCCTGGCTTCTCTGTAATTTCATTTCTAAAGGTCTGCACTAGCAACTCTCTTCAGAGAACTTCCCTTGGGATACTGATGCCACCTTGCCTACGCTTGCAGAGTTGCAAGAAGCTGAGAGTTTGTTTCTTGATGGCTGTTCTTAGCCAGTGATTGATTGGTGCTTGAATTGATAGCTCACTATGTTTCTATTCAAGAAAAACACCGAAGTGAAGCTTACACTTCCACGTTTCCCTGAGGGATCAGCTATATTTACCCTCCATAGGACTTTCTGGAAATAATATTCTTTTTAACTTCTATTTCCTATTCTGTTTTCCCTATTACCTTCCTAGGTTCTCCTGAAAGCACTTTTATCTTTTTGCGGTAAGCGGGCCTCTCACTGCTGTGGCCTCTCCCGCTGCGGAGCACAGGCTCCAGACGCGCAGGCTCAGCGGCCATGGCTCACGGGCCTAGCCGCTCCGCAACATGTGGGATCCTCCCGGACCGGGGCACGAACCCGTGTCCCCTGCATCGGCAGGCGGACCCTCAACCACTGCGCCACCAGGCAAGCCCTGAAAGCAATTTTTTAGTAAATCATTTTCACAAAAATTTCTTGTTTCAGATTCTGCTTCTCATTAACTATGCAATAACAGGCAGGAAAGATTAAAGAAAATGATAGCTACCACTATTGCCTGCTTATTATATTCCAACACTGTGTAAGCCCTTGATTTCATCCTCATAACAACTCTGTGAGGTAGGTATTGTTATTCCATTTTAGTTAGGAGAAAGAGAGGTTCAAAGAGGTTAATTAATTTGCCCAAGTCCTATTGATAGTAAGTGGCAGAGCTCAGTTCTGGCACCATCACCATCCAAAGACTACGTGTCTAAATACTACAGAGATTAGGAAATCTAGTTTAACTTTTACTCTTCTGAACTTAAGTCTTGAACTAAAAAAGCAGCTCTGAAGAATATTTTCATGAGCCTTTTCATTAAAATGTTAACAGTCAAGAATATGCCCATGGAGATATTTAAGCAGTGACCATGTACATGGATAATGCTTCCCAGATGCTACTGAGGTCACACAATTCTATAGTTGCATACTCCAACTAAAAGTAAGTTTGTAATCACTGTTCCTCAAATGTTAGGGTGAATGAAAATGTAAGAATTCTCAGGTCCACAGAGGTAGGAATTCTTGAGGAAAGCTTATAGAAAATCCAGATCCACTGGTGTCAAATCCAGAGGTTTTGTTTTGTTTTGTTTTGTTTTTTACTGTTTTTATTGGAGTATAATTGCTTTACAGTGGTGTATTAGTTTCTGCTTTATAACGAAGTGAATCAGTTATACATATACATATATCCCCATATCTCTTCCCTCTTGTGTCTCCCTCCCTCCCACCCTCCCTGTCCCACCCTTCTAGCTCGTCACAAAGCACTGAGCTGATCTCCCTGTGCTATGCGACTGCTTCCCACTAGCTATCTATTTTACATTTGGTAGTGTATATATGTCCATATACACTACCACTTTCTCACTTTGTCCCAGCTTACCCTTCCCCCTCCCCGTGTCCTCAAGTCTATTCTCTAGTAGGTCTGTGTCTTTATTCCTGTCTTGCCCCTAGGTTCTTCATGACTTTTTTTTTTTTTTTTAGATTCCATATATATGTGTTAGCATGCGGTATTTGTTTTTCTCTTTCTGACTTACTTCACTCTGTATGACAGACTCTAGGTCCATCCACCTCACTACAAATAACACAATTTCGTTCCTTTTTATGGCTGAGTAATATTCCATTGTATATATGTGCCACATGATGTAATGAGTCTGCTATACATTTCAGGCAACTGTAATTGAATTATGGAACTGAATTATGGAAAGTCAAAGGAGGTGAAAGAGGACTGCAATTAATACTTAAAAAATAGACATTAATTCATCCTAACGTAGTGATGTACTGTCAAATATATGTAAATTCAGTTTTAATATTCCAATAGTGTTCTTCTTTTCTTTTGCTCTATATTCACATTGTCTTTTTCTTCTTTTTCCCTTATTTCCAGTGTAGATACACTTCAGTTGGGGGTGCAAGAGCTCATCTTTAGAAAATGTTAGATTACCTAAGCTATGATATTTGAAAGCCTCTAATGAAGCTCCCAACTTTCCTGCATAGGCTGCAATAGATGTGCCTCTGTGAATAAAGGCTATGGAGACGAGCCATTGTAAAGTGTCCAAGAACACAGACTTTGAGCACAGGGGATGCTGTGAGCATACATTCGTATCTCTAAATTAGTATGTAGGGAATATAAATTGCAAATAATTAATTGACTAATTGTCAAATTTTCATGTATTTACCATAGTCTTGGACTTAGTCTTTTATAAAGTTTAAAACTATTTTTATAGTCTTTACAACCATAGTTGCATCTTTTTTTGTACCTCATAGATATTCTAAAAAAGTTTGCTTACACTTTCTTGCCCACGATTCTCTGTTAAACTCAGTGAAATGTGGCTTCTTGGCTCACATTTCTAGTAAAGTTACTATGTCAAAATTGATAAACAAAAATGATTTGGGTCATTAAATGAAAAATGAATAGTTCTTGTTTACTTAACTACCTTATGATATTTACAACTCTTAACATACTCTTTTTACTTAAAACTATCTCTTGCCATTATTTCCATGGTATTATAATTCTCTAGTTTATACTCTAGCTCTACGGAAACTTCTCTGTGTCCTCCATAGTTTCTTTCTCCTCTTTCCAAGCTTAAATATTGCTTGTATTTTTAGGAGCCATTTCTCTCTTTATACATTCTCCCTGGGGCTTATCTCAAGCCTTCTAAGACTTTAATTAAAATGATTAGGGTGATGATTTCAGGATAATTTTTTTTAGTATATATCTCTTTTGAACTTTAGACCTGTGCAGTAGTTTCTCTTTCAAAAGATCTGTATTTCCATCTCAGAGTGATTAAATTCTTATTTTCTATGAAACTGAAGCCCAAGGCATAATGTGAAGCTACTGAGCTATTATGTGTGATGCCATTGTAGTTATCTTCACTGCAGTTAATAATTTGCTTGCCAAGATTCAAATTTGTTTGTTCTCAAATCATTTTGTGCATGTTGCATTTATTACTACAAGCACATAATTTAATTCAGTGTTAAGTCAAGTGATGAAATATGAGTACCAGGAGATCAAGTTTATTCCTACAACAATGAAGTTTAATGCTTTAGAAATTCTAAATTAGGCTGAGTTGCTAATAAATGATGTCAACTATCTATGGCATGGGTATGGCAACAAAGTAAGACTGGAGAAAAATAAATAAGTAAAAAATTCTTTGGATTTGTTCAGTAGTGTACTTTAAATTAATGTCTGGAAGTCATAGATTATTTGAGTGCGGATTATATAAGAAAAGATGACTAACAACTTCAATGGGTAAACAGATATTCAAAGAAAGGGCCTTGGGCTTATAGCACAATATTGGTGAATTTAATACACAATAAGATAATGAGTTAATATACAATGTTTAGACTGTCCCATTGTGCATATGTGCCATGATGTGTGCTTTCTCACTTTATTCAAATAACTAACAACAAACCAGTTCTGATTGTTTCAGGTAGAGAATTTTTACTACATATTCATGTATTTGCAAGATAACTCTATTTGGATATATTCTAGGTGCCTCAAGTTTAATGTATAAAAAAATATTATCTTCCATTCCCCTAAACTTTCCAACTTTTATAAACTTTCTTCCATTCTTGTCTTCTGTCTTTTCATTATTGGTAAATAAGCACATTGGTCAAATGGACCAGACCTGAAACTCAAATTTCATTTTTAAATCCTCTCTTACTCTCTTCAAAAACTTTTCCTATAAAGTCTACTCTTAAATAGCCCTAGATTATCTAACTTCTAGATTATCAAACCAACATTATATTTATTTGCTTGCTTCTGCTTGAAACTCTTTTTTATTTTTCTGACATCCTCAACACTCTTAAACAAATGCACACATACTAGTTAATTCTTCCTTATGTAATCCTAGTGATATTTCTAATCTGCAACTCTGATAAAGGCCAGTCATCTCACTATTTAAAAACTGTTAATGACTATCATCCTAACTATAAAGTCCTAATGATCTGCTTTTGTCTTTTTATCTCTCAGCCTCATCTATCAAAAAGAACACTTTTTACGCTTTTGTTTCCTTAATGTGGCATATTCTCTTTCATAACATATTGTTTATCACATTTATTATGTTATGCAGCCCATCATATTAAAATTGCCAATTTAATTATCTATTCCCTCCCAATTCTAAACTTATTCTTGATAGGTTTTATTTCTAGCTCTGTCTCTCCAGAGCCTAGTAGAACCCTGGAACATAGTAGACATAAATGATCATGAGACAAGTTTTCCTAAATAAGTTAATAAATTGAAGGGGTGTCTCAAAATGAGAATAGTGTAGTCATAGCTTGAAATTATATTATTAGCCATAAATTGTTTATTCAGTCCTCTCACTGCTGATCAAAATTGAGGACAAGCACCTCACTAGCCAGTTATTCAATAATTTACTAGAATAGTTATCATGGCATTTTCCATGCAAGACCTAAAGAAACATGAGATTTATGATGACATGGAAAAGGAAGGCATCTTACAGTTTTCCAAGCAGTTAAGAAAATTTTTTCACATCTTTGACTCTATGTACCTGAGAATATATCCCATTCCACCTCCTGACTGTGACTGTGGAGAGACAGAGGGTAGCATCTTGTTTAGGGAAAAACATCCAGGAATTCCAGGCAGCAACAATTAGGCAGTTCTTGGAAGGTGTGTGTGTGTGTGTGTGTGTTCCACAAAGTATATCTAGAGAGACAAAACTCATTCTTCAGACTTAGAATTTGGAGTACCAATGTCTCAATCTCTGTGTTCTGGTGGAATTAGGAGTGACGACCAGCTGAAAACGGTCTGCCAGTATCCTCCCCGAGTGCTAATCTTAACTGAATGATTTGGGCTTCAGAAAATGTATTATTTGCTGAAGCAAGAATGACAGTATCTCTCAAAATAGGATGAAGATTTGAAGGGAGTTGGAGAGGGACACAGCACATCTGAGTGCAAAGAGCCCGATTAGGTACTACATTCACTTCTTGTGAATGGCTGAATTTATTACCAAGGAAAGTCTGTATTCAGCGCCTGATTTTTAACATTTACATTCTCACTTTGTAATCCCTCCACCCCCCCTCAAAATGTCCCAATACTTCCATTCAGAAAGTTCCTTGTGTTCTTCTTGGAAGGCATTACGGGACATTATGACATAGAAGCAGTGTGGCCTGTTCCACTCATCCTCTTGACTGTGACTGTAAAGAGAGAGCAGCATTGTCAAAGGGACAATGTCCAGGACTTCCAGGCAGCGACTAGCATGCAGTATAATGAGACTGGATCTTGGGAGGGAAGGGAAAATCATTCAGTACAGTACTGTAAATAGCTTCCAAGTTTCCAAGTAACAATGCAGGAGATGAAAAAACAAAAACAAAAATACTTTCCCTCACTAAGCTCTGAGCTCACTGTTTATAGGGGGATTCAATTTAAATTTGTGTATGGAAATACTATAATGTATTATTTTTCATGTAGAGAGAGTATTATATTTCTATTCCATCTAAAACTCTATATTCATAGCCATTTAAAAAATATCTTTACTGTCAGTAAAGTATCATTGCAGTCAAAATGCATAACCCAGTTCTTAACATAGATGGGGACTCTAACAACTTGACAGTACAACTATAATAAGTTTTAATAGTTA
Organism: Monodon monoceros; assembly: GCF_005190385.1. Taxonomy (NCBI): domain Eukaryota; kingdom Metazoa; phylum Chordata; class Mammalia; order Artiodactyla; family Monodontidae; genus Monodon; species Monodon monoceros. The sequence goes on from NW_021703772.1 coordinate 48,536,058, forward strand.
CCTCCAATTGTAGCTAGATTTATCGGTATAATGGATTTCTGTAGAGTCCTTTCTATGCTGGCACGTTTAGGCAAAGATTATTTATATGAAAAAATAATGTTATATGAATACTGGAGAAACACTGATTCTCAATTTTACAAATAAATCTTTGTTTGGCAATTGAAAAAGGTCGTGTCGAACTATTATTACATATTAGAATAGCAGATAAGCAAGCACCCTGGCAATCTTTGGATATGCAAAATGCAATGATAATTGCTAATGTCTAAAATGTATTTAAAATATCATGTTACGTTTCACACTACCTAACAAATGTTATGGCTTCACATAGGTCATGGTCAGGACCGCTGCACTTCAGGACAGAAAATAGATTTCTCATCTCAGTAGAACATATTAATATTTCTATCACTTTTGTTTCAGTACAACTGTTCTGGAGGTAGAAGCCATTTAATAAAATCTATAGTTAGTTTTAGGCTTACTAGTTTAATGTGAAGATTAATGACTTACCAACTTTATATAGGTTAAAGTAAGAGCCACTTGTAAAATCATTTAGATTAAAAATAGTTGAAAAAGATAAGCAGATTACCTGAAATTCAAAGCATTAATTTGAAACTTAGTTGTTTTCAATAGTGTGTGGGAAATTTAATACAGTCCACAAGAGTAAGGCAGCTGAAATGTTGGATTTTTAAAACCTCACTCTCCTTGAATTTAAAATGTCACAATTTGGGCAGGCTCAGACCAGGGATATAATAGGAATTTGTCACAATGAAGGGAACATGTCATGTAAGTCAATAAGCATTTTGGACCCACATAATTAACTCAAGTACAGAGGTTAGCTTCAACAAGTACAACTAGGAGGATCAAGACACTGTCCAGGTAGCAAGTTTAGGCAACAATGAAATGTTGAATTAATTGGTGCAACAGAAAAGGGGAAACACCAGAACACAGTGTAGTGCTGACGAGAGCTAGGAAGGAGCTGAGATCTAGTTTTGTCCTAAAGGAGATCGTGGACTAAGTAGGGTAACCAATGAGTTTATGCATTGAGAGGGTTTTCCGGTTAGAAGCCCAGCTGTTGAACTAAGCCTGTGAAGCAAGATGAAATGGGCTATTTAGATGAGCATTACATCCTAGTTCTTGTAGGTAAAATGAAAATTTAGTTCTGTGTATAATTCCTGGTTATAGGAATTAAGTAGTGAAAAGAATAGGAGAACCTTTTGGAGAAGCCTGAAGGGTTAATGTAAGCATGTCATCAAAGATCCTTTACTTAATATGTGGGCACTTCCCAAAAACTTATGCTTTCTGCCTGTACCTTCAATAAATATACTGAGGAATGAAATGAAATTAATATTCAATGAGGGAATTAAAATAGTCTTAGAGATAATCAATACAAGCTAGATATGGAAGGTAATAATACTAAACCACAAAGTATGATAAATTCCACTGAATATTATGAGACCTACTTCTTAAAATTAAAATATATTATATAATATTCTAAATAGTATGAAAATAGTAAATACATAGAAAATATACCCCATAAAAATGTTAGGAAGTAATTTATAAAAAGTTTAAATGTAGCAGTTAAAACTAGAATCCTAAAACAGGGAAATATTAGTAAAATATGTAAATAATATATTCAAAATATTACCACAAAAATGTAAAAAAATTAAAAATAATTCAGTTACTTAAAAATAAGATTTTAGGAGATTAAAAGAAAAGAAAAACCTTGTTATGCTCAGAGTTTTCTACCAGGAGCTTCCGGTTCAAGTAGATTCCATATCCTATGTTCCCAAGCATTGAAAGCTCAGGGCATGTGCTAGTCTGTAAGATGCCTCTGAGAATAAATAAAAGGATATTGCTCTAGGCATTTGGCTTAGTGAGCAATGGTGCCTTTGAGCAAAGGAAAAATAGTCGCTTTCTCTGTACCAATGTAGCCTATGCTGGGTCTGGGGGAGGGGGACACAATCCACAGGGCTGGCAGTTGGTGAGCTAGATTTCAATCATACTCAGCAACTCAGAACAAATTGCATAGCATTTTACTGCAGGCTTTAAATCAACACTTGAACCTCAACTGATAATATACGTAAGCTTTAAACCTTTATCATCTTATTTGTGAGAGAAAGTAAACAACTTATTGGAAAGCATCCCTGGTGGCAACTTTCACTCCCAAGGACAGTGCCTTAGCTAGGCAAATAAATGGAGGGAAAAACAAATAGAAACAAGACTGAGAAATAGAGAATACAGTAGTGTGGGAAAAAAAAGACATTGGTGAATATAAATCAATACATAATGAAAGAGCAAACTTTGGATAGCTAAACATAAGATTTTGCATGTCTGCCTCTTTTACTGGACTTGAATATCTGAGTAGTAGGTGTGTTCTATTCATTCATTTATCCCAATATCTAGTTTAATGTCAGACACATAATATGCTAATGTTTGGTGACAAGTACTAATAGAAAGATGAAAAATAGATGATAGATAGATAGATAGACAGATAGACAGATGATAGATAGGAGCTTGTGCTTTTCTCCAAGGGCAGGGGAAAGGGTTCAAATCATGCTTTGATGATTGATTGCTCACTAAGCTCTATTTTATTTTATTTTTTATAAATTTATTTATTTATTTATTTATTTTTGGCTGCGTTGGGTCTTCGTTGCTGCACACGGGCTTTCTCTAGTTATGGTGAGCGGGGGATACTCTTCGTTGTGGTGTGTGGGCTTCTCATTGCAGTGGCTTCTCTTGTTGCAGAGCATGGGCTCTAGGTGCACGGGCTTCAGTAGTTGTGGCTCATGGGTTCAGTAGTTGTGGCTCGCAGGCTCTAGAGTGCAGGCTCAGTAGTTGTGGTGCACGGGCTTAGTTGCTCCATGGCATGTGAGATCATCCCGGACCAGAGCTCAAACCCATGTCCCCTGCATTGACAGGTGGATTCTTAACCACTGTGCCACTAGGGAAGTCCCCCACTGAGTTCTATTTTAAATAATTCATAATTCCATTAAAAAATAAGTTATTCATGCTAAATGGTGTTTTGAAGCCCTAATTATTTTGGAAAATTATATATTTTTTCAGACTGATTTAGAACAAGTTTGGAGTAAAAATGGTTAACAGTTCTGGAACTTTGTAATACAATCTGCATAGTTTTTAATTACATTTTCCCAACTCATTCTATCTTCTCATTTAACAAACTTATTGAGTGTTTACTATGCATCAAATGCTACTTTGACTCAAGGAGCTCTTAATTTAGTGAATTTGAAGAACAGACCATATATTCAACACAGAGAATACTTCATAACAATATTTGAGCACGGTATTCCAGGTGAAAATAGAGGACAGGAAGCTAACATCTGGAGACGGAGGGAATTTGGGTAAGAATTCCTAAAAAAGAACAACTTGACATTAGTTGAATTGTGACTCATTAGTAGTTAGTCAAGTGAAGAACCATAGGGAGGAAAGCATTGCAGGATAACAGAACATGCTCACACAAACTTGAAGATGATTGTAAGTAGATTAGAGTGATTGGCCTAGAGGAATTCTGGAATGGATGGTCCTGACTGGGGAGGCTGGCATCTACTTCACCATAGATTTTCCATGACTTGCTAAGAACTTTGATGTTTATCTTGACAATGATTGAGTACCCATAATAGACTTTAAAGTAGAGGAGTGTCATAATAAGGTTACATTTAAAAAATGGAGCCCTGGCAGCAGTGGGGAGGATAGAGTGTATGAATTGGAAATTGGGAAAAGTGACATTAATTTATAACAGCAACTCAGCAATTCAGATTATGAACTGCTAGGACTAGAACTATATAGAGTATACTGGTGAGAACTATCTGAGAAAAACTTAAGGAAATGGAGCCAAATGGGTTCATTGATTAATTTTTATGTGGCATAATACCCTGGCTTCTGACTTGGAACAGTTTTTAAATTTTTTTTTGTTATTATAACGATATTCACAGAGCTTTGAAACAAAGGACAAATAATAGGTTTCAGTGGTACCTATAAAGAAAGATCACAGATTTGAGTTTTGGGTTCAAAATACATAGCAGATATCTAGGTTGAGATGTCCTGTGGACAGTTTATACAGGGCTTCAACACATGAAAGGACTTGGATATACATATATATGAGAGAGAGACGGGGGTGGGGGGGAGAGAGAGAGAGAGAGAGAGAGAGAGAGAGAGAAGTTGAAGTAGTAGTAGATGAGTTTCCTTGTTTCCTTCCTGTCATCCAATGTGAGTTCCTTTGTTACTTGGCTACAGTAGTTACTTGTTACTTTCTACATTCAGGTTTTATTCTATATTCCAAACCACTCAGATTTACAATAACAAATCTATAGCAATGCCTATAACTAGCAGACCAGAGATGGTGGGTAAGAGATAGTGTTAGAACCATTTAAATTCCCCAATTATATAGAATGTATAATAATTTACATCTGGATGGGACTGGGATTTTAGCTCCAGGATTTATGGACAAGCCATTGGCTGTCTCCAAACCTACTTCCAGTGTATGACTGCTACATTGGCCTGACTCCTGCTGCCACTAATATGAGCTTGACTGGTGGCCCTCTGACAGCCTCATTGCTTGGTGAGTCCACCCTGACTTACCTGTCTAATTGCTCTGCTTATTATTGATCTTCAGCCCATTGGCCTGATTCCCTTGATTCTGGAGTTGGTGTTATCAGAATAGATGAACAAGTGTGTCATCATACATTGATTTTGAGTCCCGAACTTATAACAGATGCCCAGACTATGTGAGCAATATCTTATCAAAGATATCAAGTATCTAAATCAATTGTTTGTAATAAAAATGGCTTCGACATACTCAGCTAACTTTCTTTTCTTGTCCAGCCACTGGTATCCACAAAACCCAATCAATTTATCTACCAAGTTGAGTTTCAATTACTCTTAAGTGAGAACTTTCCTCCTCAAACTTTCTAGAAATTTCTATTATATAGTTACTAAGCAAGTATATTCTGCTACAACTAAAAAGTTAAGCATACCTAAATGCATTATTTTAACAAAAATAAATGTAGGAGAGCAACAGAATTGAAGACAAAATAAAAGGAATGATAGCATGGAGAAAGAAGCAGAGGATACACACAAATGATGTATATAGTGAAATTAAGAAGGAAAAGATCAGGAGAAAAAGGAATTAAAGAATAAAAAGAAGAGGTAAGAGGTGAACATGTGGGATGATAGCCAGAAGATGACAAAAAAAGAGGGAAAATCTGCATATTTTAAAGTGAAACACTTGGTTTGATTTTAAACAGCAGAAACAATCCTGCTCTGATATTAAAAACAAACTGGGTCAGCATTCCTCAGTAGATATTCCCATCTATATTACCTTCAAAGATAGTTTCAAATATTTTGCTTGGGGAAAAATCACCCATTCCAATTCTAGTTACCATTTTTGGAACATGTTATCTTAGTGTTTGAAATAAAGTTTCTTCTTTTATTACTTTTTCTTCTTATTTGTCAATCATGCAGTCTTTCACAACCGTTTTTCAGGAAAACCTTTAAATCAATGATTATTATGGCACATAATCAAGAAAGTATACAACATAGATTTTTCCCCTTATTACTCTTCTTACAATAGAATTCAATATATTATTCTGCTATGGGAATATATGCTTATGCTCAATATTTTTAGGGTAACCCAGTTCTTACAGTAAGCTTATGAAAAAGCATTTCTTCAATACAGCATCACTTAAAAGTTGCTCTTCCTTTAGAAGGACTCAGTTGGCCTCTCTTTTGCCTGGATTCATTGCTAGGCTACCATAATCCATTATCATTTGCACATGGTGAGTTGAATCCTCTCCACCAGGCATGCAGACTTTGTCTTAACCACTGGCATGGACTGAGGCAGGTACACATTAGAAACTCTTGTGGGAAGTGTGATGTTCCCTAGTTTTCTATTAAATAATTATATTCTTTAGTACACACAGAAGCAGCACTTGAGTGAACAAGAATGCAGTGGTCATTAAAAATATAGCAGAATCTGGAAGGGTGATATGGATGGAGACTTTCTAATTGTTCCTGCGTGATTTGGAAATATGATAGAAACATGACTACCAGAAAGATTTGCAGAAGGAACAGTTATTTATTCACTCTCTTTCCCACTTCCAGATTCTCAATTAAGAGTATATCCAGATTGTATTTATGCCATTCTTCCCAAGATGTTATATAATGGTTAGTGATTAATTAAACCTATTCCTTAATCCATGCCAACATTCTTATATATGTATATTCTCCGCAACAATTGAAAATAAACACAATACATTTGATAATTTTGACATACAAAAATGTTATAAGAACTTATATTGGTTACTTGCTATTTCTTACCTACTAGTACTGTTTAATAGTTCCCGGAACGACACTAAATACTTTTCATGTTTTGTAGTTATTTGCCCCCCCACCGCACCAAATGCTAACATTACTTTAACAAGAATTTCCATGGTTTATTATCTAGAGGGCCAAGTGTTCATGAAATATAGTAAACTTTGAGTATAAGCAACATTATGACAAACAGAAAAGCAAACGGACTTAAACTTATTCTGAAAGATAGTATTACAGTTTAAGTATTGACAGAGTGCCAAAGATATTTTGCTGATCCTCTGAGGTTCAGAGATGCCAATAAACAGAAGAAACAATATAAATTCAAAATCTATTGTTACTATACAGTCTTAAAATAGTGAAAACCAACTAAAAACAAGGGTTTGATTTACTTAAATATTTAACAAAAATTTATTGCAAGAGAGATTTTTTCACTGAATTTACAGTTTCAAGGAACATGGTACAAAACATAGTGCCATCAGCTTTGTCTAAACATTAAATAGGTGCAAATACACAAAGGTTAAAAAAAACAAAGAGCATACTTTACAACATAAATTACAGTACTATAAATATATTTTATATACATTATACATACTCTTAAGACATCATTTTAATATACAGCATATATTATATTGATTTTCAAACTATTCAGTGCCTTACTAATATTATATATCAGAAACTTAAGAATTTATTTGCATCATTACACTTACAGTAAATGATTTCATATCAATGAGGCCATATTTTGCCTAGTTTATTTCCACCATTTAAATAGGCAATTATCCACTTAGATGAGCATTAACGTGTAGAGCAATAGTTTTCACATGAATATTTTCTTTCCCTTTCATAGTGATGACTAGAAGAGGGGCTGCAGCGGGATGACCGATGGGTGGGGGGACAGCAGTGAAGGAAAGATTGCATGGGGTAAAGGTGAGAAAGCCAGATGGCTAGGATGAAGAACTGAAGCTGGAATGATTGGCATCTGAGGAGAAGCAACAAAAGTTGGCTGATTCCCAGGACAAAGCCTTGGTCCTACTGGTCCTACTGAGATCTGAGGTAACGATGTTCTGGTGAGAGCTGGGACTTGGGACAGAAACTGTTGGTGTGGTTGAAGCACTTTAAAGGTTCCTGCAGCTGCAGCTGTTGCTGCATGCTGCTGCAAAACAGTATGGTGGATAGCGGTTACAGAGGTAGAACACAAGGGCTGCTGCAAAGGCAAAGGCTGCAGAGGTGTGCTAGGGGGTGGGAGGGCAGCTGGAGGAAAAGTGAATTTGACCTTGTTGGCCAGCATGCTCGGCGGAATGATGTGCTGGTAGACTTCACATGGTAGATTTTTGAACTTGTCATGGTTTTCTATTGGAATCAATAATGCTTGTTCTGGTAAAGCTAACGGAGCCAGGATCTGCTCCGTTGTTACAAAGGTATGGCCACTGACATGTGCTTCTTTGAATGGTAATGGTGGTTGTGCATTAAGGATTCCTGAATTAAAACACAGCCACTCAGTTGACGCCTCATTCATCTTTCCTTGTGGAAGGGCCTCAGCCAGTTCATAATGACAAAGGTATGATTTAGGTTGTGACTGTCTAAAGTTCCTTTCAATACTAGGCATCTTGAAAGGAATTTGCTTCTCATTAATATTTGTATTCTCACTTCTTTCTTTGTGTTCAAGCAAGGTACTGTCCATTTCTTCTTTTGTTGGGGCACTAGCTATGTAGACTGAAGTGGTGGGTTCATTGGAAATCTCTGACAGTTCACCAGAAGTGGTCTCCATTACGACCTGCTCAGTTTCACCACTGGTTTCAGAAGGAAGGGGACTGCTAGCGGGCAAAGACAGTTTATTTTCTACTTGGTCCATTTGTTCTGAGTTCCTTTTGACATTTGCAGTTTCTTGTGGTTTTATTTCCTCTTTTCTGTCTTCACTTATTATTTCATCTGGGTGATGTAAGAAAGAATTACCTTTCCTGGGATAATCTGTCTTCTCTTTGAGTTCCAAAGCTTCAAAACTGGTGTGGAATCTACTTTTTCTCCTCCATTTCCTTTTAGGTTTACAAGGAGCAGAAGCATGGGGTGGCCTCAAAAATTCTTCTGGTAGATAATTCTGTTGATCTAAACTTTCATCTGAAGAATAAGAATATGACTGTTGTCTACGTTTTTGATGGCATCTTTCTGATTCATTAATGAGAGAATTATAACCTCTTTTAACTGCCTGGTTCTGACTCATGCATTTCATTTCATTTTGAAGAACTAGGCATCTGTGATCTTGACTACAGCTGGACGTTTTGGCTTTCCAACTACAGTAAGTTCTGGAGTATGTTAAATTATGTTTCACAGAACGTATCATTGTTGAATTGGATTGTCCATTTAAAACAACTGAGCTCTTTTTACAGTGGTTTTTAGAACTGATAATATTCTTATTATTATTGTATTCAGTGTTCTGGGTTTTACACAATTCTTCATTTTCACTTAAGTATATGGATGCTGATTTGGGCCTTTTATCAGGTAACTGCTGTGAGTCTAATAATTGCTCTGTAGCTAAATACTGTTTTTCTGAAATTGTTTCCAGGAGATTTTTCCTAGTTTTATCAGTGTAACTATTTTCTCTTTCCATTTTGAAATACGTTTCTGATTCTTTGGTTTTCTTTCCATAATTATGGTGACATAACTTTCTTCTTTTTTTCTTTCTTCCACTTTTATGGAACCAGAGTTTGTTAGTATCTTTCAATCTTATTTTGTTGTATTTGCCACCAAGAACATCCTGTTTTATCTGATTTTTAGTAAAAGTATATTTTTTTGTTTTTCTGATCCTACAGGAAATATTTTTATACCTCTGACTCATACTCTCATTTTTTCCGGAATCACAGCTATTGGAGAGCGTATCATCAGCCAAAAGAGGAGTGACTTGGGTATATCTATTTCTGCTACCTCCAATTTCAATATCAGTAAGTCCTGTCACAGATGTGTCCTTGCAATCTAAAACTGGTCTCTTGCAAGTGTCTTCTCCCTTCTGATGAGAAGAAAGATCATTTAAGGGCAGCTTATTTTTATCTAGATTGTTGTTTAATTTAGTGGACTTGAAGTCAAAACAGAGAGGATTACAGCTATAGGAAATTGATGGTTGAGTAGTTGTGTAAATCAGCATTTCTGATGGCCACTGAAGAACTGTGGATCCATCTTTGTTAAGTACGGGTACAAATGGCTCACATGGTCTTTTATATAAATCAATTTTTTTATGTAGGGTTATATTATCCTCTTCAGAATTTAAAGGGGCCAACATGTCAGGGCTGTGATTTTTATATTCAGCTTCAGTTGTGGTTGCATCATTGTCCTTAGCACTTTCTTCTATGGTAGCTTGCAAAGACAAGCAGTCATTAGCCATATCAAGAACTATGGAGTTATTTCCTAGCAAGTCAGAAGTGTTACCACTTACAGCTATGTCTTCATTAATAATAACATCTTCCAGTGGAATCTGATCTGCTAAAGGGACTGAATTTTGACAATTATCTGCATCAGATGATGAAGGGAGTTGAAACTGGCAAAATGGAGGTAATAGTAATGTATCTTTTTCACTAGAAACTTCTTTCATCTCTTGAGTTTGAGCAGTTTCTTTGTCAGTGCACCTTCCTTCTTGTGGATGAAAAGAATTACCTTTCTCCTCAGAACTCAAAAGCACATCTGTTGGTGAAGAGAGTTGAAGATGACAAGCACCGGGGACAAATCGACTTTTTCTGCTAAATCCTTTTTCCACAGAGGCATCATCATTGTATTCAGAGAAGGCTGCAGCTGAGGACTCCAGCTTCACAGATGCTTTCTTTGGAAATGCAAAAGAAAAGCCAATTTTGTGTCTGTGAATCCCCTGGGCTTGATCTCCAAGTTGGCTCTTTTTGGCGGTATAACTTTTCACGCTTTCTGGATCTGTAGCAACAGTGGTAACACCTTTAGCATTCTCTTGGCTATGAATCAAAGTACATTTGAAATCTTCCTGGTTATTAACTGAATCCACAACAACTCTTTGGGAAATTTCATTACAATTTTCTCTCACAGTAACAGTTGTTGACTTGAACATAGGACCACTTCCAGGAGCACTACAAAAAGAAACAAAGGTGTGTTTTCATAAAGGACACTTGAGGAAAAATACTCAAACACTTACAACTTAGAAATGTCAGCGTAAGATTTTTTTCAAGTTTTAAAATCTTTGTAAGATAATTACTTCCCTGTAGTGCAATTGCCTTCCATAGAACTACAGTTTAATTTAGTTACTGGATATTGTTTGGGATAACTTGGAGATGATGTCTTGAAGTTACTTTTATAGCTATTAACAGCAACGGTCAAAGACATTTCTATGCTCTCAGCCAGTGTTTCCAGACCAAGAATTTTTTTACCCCCATGGCCTCTTCAGTGACATTTTAGAATACAGAACTCTCTAAAATAAAATTACTTTTAATTCACAAATACTCAACATCATTGATCCTATATGGAGAATATGAAGGAAGTTAAAGAAAAACTCTCAGTCATGATGAAAGCAGGGCTGGGAATTCAGTTCAACAATTCAATTCAACCAGTGTTCACTGAGCATCTACCGCAGGCCAGGTGATATGCTCAATGAGAGCTCTGAGTCTTTTGGAATGGCTGTTCTTAATATTTAAAAATTATCCTGAAGTTATCCATTATATCATTAGATAGAGTAAATATAGGAAAAGGCTATACTTACAATGTGGTTTCCATTTATTTGGAATTACAGTATACCATAAATATTGAGCTCTTATTAAAAGAATGATACTGTCCAGCACATAAACAAAGAACTACCTCAGTATCATCTTTACCCCAAAAAAATTATGCTATGCAGAATTTTCCACGCTTTTCTAAAAAGTTAGTTTCTCAGAAGTTATAAATGGTCCAAATTTTTTTAATCGAATAATTTCTTCTATATCTAACACAGTGGACTGTTTTATTACCTTGTTTGGTATTAAGAAGCAACACTACTTAATTTACACCTCATTAGACGCACCAAATTACTGGGAAAATCATGTGTCTGGGGGAGCAGTGTAATGTGAAATATTTATGAATGCTAAGAAAAGTAATTTAGATAAGAAGTTTTGCTTCTTTTGTACATATCTTATTATCAGCTCTACTTGTCTTAATATATTAGACTTTACATTTGCAAATGAATTAAATTACATAGGTCCGAGATAATATGAAATGTAAACTTGCACTTGTATAATTTTTCATTTTTTACTACACAGAATAAAACTATCTGGTTGGTATAATTCAACAGAGGTTATGTTTGATATTAGCAGTTCACTATAGGATTCAAGATATATTTGAATTTTATTTTGACTTTTCTAAAGCTGACATCTCAAACAATGTTTTGATATGTCAATATCCCCTAACATTATTCTGTATAAAATAAATTTGGCATAAAATAGCTTTGTTTTAAACAATAATCAGAGAGGCCTATTTAATGGGGGGGGGGGTACCCTAAGGGTGGCTGTCTTTTCATAACATTGCCCTGGCCTGAATTTTTAAGTTCTGATTTATAACCTTATAGCTGCTCTCTGTTAGAAGCAGGTCAAAGTGTAAGAGTTGTAAAGTTTTAATAGTCCAGTTAGAGTTCATTCACAGTGAAACTAATTTCAACCTACCTCTGACATGCATAGGGCCTTCCTGACCTTTATACATTAAGAATACATATGGAGCAAGGAACCTCTCTTTTTCACTCCATATGTGTTCTAAAGATCATTGCAAATAAAAGTTCTCCAAATTTTCAATGAAAAAATAAGTTCCTCCTAAAACATTTATAACAAAGTCTACGAGATGGTGCTTTGGTCTCTTCTTCAATCAAATGTTTTGAATTTCACCAAGAAATAGAATAGCATTCAGCTAAGATAGCTTAAAGAGAAGAATAATGTAAAATTAATTTTTTTACAAACTAAAATTATAGTAATTTGGCTTTTTATTGAAATGTGCATTAAACAGGTGTTTGCATAAAACTCAAATTCAATTTACTGTTTACTGCCCACAGAAAGCCATGAAAATGTGAGCATCTTATTCTGGGTACAGAAATAGATAGATTTGTGCCCTTTATTCAGTTCCTTTTTTGTTGTTGTCATGTTTTAAGAAAACTTAACATTTTACTGTAGACTCACCATACAGTTTCCTTTCTTAGCTCGGCCAGCTTGTGCAGGCGTTGGAGTGCCTTTTCCTGTTTTCTTTCATCTTTCCTGGATTTAGATGCTACATTTCGAGCAAATTCCCTTTGCTTTAGTTCTTTGAGTCTCTATTAAAAAATACAAAAGTAATTAACAGTATTTAGGTCTATGGCAATGTCAAAGTTACTATTGCTGTTGTTGGAATTTTCCAGTACATCATCTTTGATCTCATGTAAGGAAAACACAGCATTTGTGACCATCCACTTCTAACAAAATATTTTCTTGCACTTTTGGCTTGTAAAAAATGCCAAAACATATTATTACACTGTATCAAAAGATATACCTATACCCTGGTAAATTGGAAAGGAAAAATTTCTTCTTTACTTATTGATTGTTTCCTGCCAACGTTCTCTGCTTAATTTAGATGAAGTGTTGGAGTCTTATAAACCCCTAATTTTTAAATAAATTCAATTAAGCTTGTGTATTTCAGTTATATATGATAAATTCCATCATATTTTGATGTGCTCTATATTAGAAAGGTGTCTGATCCTTTTCATATTTTTTAAGAGTAAATGTCTTATGTTAATCCATAAGGCAAATACCCTCTACTAATGTGATTTAAAATAATCCCTCCCATCAAATACCAGGCATATTTCCCAAGTAATTCAAGATCTGGGAAGAAAATTAAGTGTCTTTGTGTAAATTCTTTTTATATTGAGCATATGTTTCATCTGTATTAAAGGAGCTCAGTTTGGGGGCTGAAGGCCAGAAAAAGAACATGTCAACTTGAATAGAATTGATAAATAGCCATGTATGTAGCATGATATAAGATACCCCAAAGTGGTCCCATGCCCCAAATATTTTCACTACAGTCTTTCACAGAGACAGTATATAGTCATTAAAAATGATTAAAGTACTGTTTTTTTCTCATGGAGCTCATGTTGTTATGCAATCGTGATACATCAGAGTCTTAGAATGGGGCTTTACGAGAATAAAACATATACTAATCACATTTTTATGAAGTGGTTGAACAAAATCTTAATAAATGCCTTATGTATATACACTGATGTATGCCAGGGTCTTAGAACAATGCCTGATCTATAAAAGACCTACTCAGTAAATATTTGTTGATTTACATAGAATCACTTAGATCCTCCAAATTAAGTATTTTCCTACTTCAAAAATAGTTATGCTAGGAAATTCCCTGGTGGTCCAGTGGTTAGGACTCTATGCTTTCACTGCCAAGGGCTCGGGTTCAATATCTGGTCAGGGAACTAATATCCCACAAGCTGTGCAGCGCGGCCAAAAAAAAAAGTCATGCTAATGAACTAATATTAGATTCTTTTCTGCTCTTGTGTCTGCTCAATTTCTCCTACATAGAACCATAACTTAAACTTCAAATAATCTCTAATACTTTAATTAATGGGGTTTATATAAGGTATATATACATATATATGCATATATATGTATGAGATTACTCTAGAATAATTATTTTAACATAACACAAAGATATTTTGAGATCATTGACATATTTGTGAAGGAGTTTATTTAGAGTTGAATTTAAATAAAAGATAACCCACATCATAAATAGCTAAATTGTACTAGTATTTCATAGAGAGTAAAACTTTGACATATATCATTGCATATATCATTGCATCATAACAATTAAATGTAGCTACAATTTTATAATACATATTAAATTATTTGTTATTAAAAATATGTAGAATTAGAGATACTACGGCAAGAAAGTTTTAATTCTAGATTTTAAATATTCATAGTCTTGGTCATCTGTATTTCCTAAAATCTTGGAGTCATATCAAGACTCATTCAACAATTTATTGATCACCAGCAATGGTCATTCTGTTAAATGGCTGGGTTAGTTTTCAAAGAGTAAAGAAAATGTTTTTACTTTTATCTGGTGTGTGTCTCTGTGTCTGTGACTATATGTGTGGGCAAGTGTGTGTGAGTGTATGTTTATATGCATTTTACAGAAATAGGGAGAAAAGACACACAGGAAGAGATAATGGCAATCAGTGGTTGAGGTATTCTTATTGTGCCATACGAGGACAGAACAGGGGTGCCCCAACAATCCCCAGGTAGGCTACCTGGGGAAAGTCACATCTGATCTGGGTCTTAAAGGATATAAAAAAGCATGAAGAAGAAGGGTTGGATGTTGGAAGTGAGAGGATATTTGGGGGAAAAGAAAACAGTTTTGTATAACCATAGAAATAAAAGCATGCATACTCTAAAAGAAAAATGCATGATGTAAAGAAGGATGGCTAGAGCAGAGTGTATTTGTGGAAGTAATGAGAATTGATGAATTATGGGGTCCAACCAAATCATGGGGAACCCTGTCTATCATATGACTAAATGTGACTGTAGGAAACATTGAAGGAGTTAAACAATGCAGTGCCACAGTAGGACTTTTATTTTATTAAGATTCTTTTGGCATCAGTATGCATGAAACTTTGCCATAGAACAAGATTAAAGACAAAGCAACCAATAAATAGAATATCACAATGAATCTGGTAAGAAACAATAAAAGCCTTTTCTAAGGGAGTTGCAGTGGAGAGGAAAAGTAAAATTAGTGATTTATTGGATGCGCATAATTGAGTGACCTAAAGGATATGCATTACCTTTACTGAGAAATACCACCTGCCACTGTAAGAAACAGATATTCAATCAAAAGAGGGTTTGGGTTAGGAGGAGGATGCTAACAGAGGATTTGAAAGAAAGTAGAAGATTAGTTCTCTAAAATAAACATTTAAAAGAATCAAAGTGCCAAGTAAAATAAAGCAAGAAAGTTGCAATACCAATAAAAGAACAAACATTCAAAGATTTTTTAAAAATTCTATTTATAAATAGTGATATTTTAAGAAGCAGACATAATTTTTTTTCCTACTAGATTCTTTGGGTAACTGGAGACAACAATCAAGAAAGATAGACTTGACTATTTTTAATAAAATTTTTAGAATAAATGTTAATTTCTATTATATAAATATGCATATATATGCAACTTAAAAGTACAGTGCTTCTAACAAAAAGCTAAGCTTTTCTAAAGCAAGTATATGAAACGCCAAGAATTTCACTATTTACTGTTTCAAATTAACCATTATGATTTGACCTAATCCATTTCCACTGACATAATAGTTAAAAAGCAAGGAGTCTGTCAATTATCAAATGCCAGTAGTGTTGTATTATCTGTGATATAACCGAGTGATTGATATGGCTGGAATCGGCCCCTAAATGATGATTTAGGGAGCTGTGTACATTTATTTATTTTTTTTAAATTTTATTGGAGTATAGTCAACTTACATTGTTGTGTTAGTTTCAGGTATACAGCAAAGTGAAGAATGCAAATGTTGTTTTAGTCTTGTAGAGGTTGTCAAGGAGCACCAAACTACATTCAAGTGTTCCTATTGATCTCAATCTCCCTCTATGTACACATAATTTTCTTATCTCAGTGACAGACTTCTGGATACCAAGGTAAATAAACTTGACTAACATCTAGGGACTATTTAGTTGCAGATTATAAGCCTGGTCAAATACTCTGGTCAGTTTTAGGATAAAATTTATCAGTCTTTATATACTTTCTTGCATTTTTCTGCAGAAAAATAAAGTCCTACATCATATTTTATATCAAGTAGAGTAATTTTGAAAGGCAAAAAATAGAAACCAAGTAAATTCTTTTGAGAATGCCAAATGGAAAGAAAACTTAAGTTCCACACAAATGAATATACAAGATAATACCTGTGAGGCTTATGGAAATATCAATGCTATTTCAAAAGCTTCCTCAACAATTTACTGAGAATCACTCAAAAGAAATCCTTAGTGATAAATGTCAAGACTGACAGTCAGCAAGAATTAGGAAATTAAAAGTATGTTAAAAGGAAATTGTGTGGCCTAGCTACTGCATTACAAAACAAATTATAATGTACGCTCACATATAATTCAATGTATACTTTGAAAATATGCAATAAGGAATGAAAAAACAAAGAATCAATATTATTTGGTTACGATACCATTTCAGAGGGTCTACTCTACTTTCCCACTGATTTACTTCTCTTAGTCTAGAGAGAAACAGAATGTCACAAGGGCAACACAGGTCATTAATCCTCAGATATGGTCTCAGGAAAACCCATTGAGTTGGATGGTTGGGAAAGTTATAATGATCCTAGCCTGAGGTTAATGGTGGTGTTAAGACAGTGGCAAAGGTTTATTCAATGTGAGAAAGAGAGATAGAGAAAAAGAGAGAGAGAGAGAAAGATACCATTTAAATAACACATCAGTTTGTGTTTAAACATTTAGGTAAATTACGTTTACAATTGCAAACAAAACTTTCATGAACATTCTTATATCTATATATTGTACACCTGTCTAGACTAATTACACCCAAAAGGCAGGTTCCTACAAGAAAAACTGCTAGAATAAAAGATAAACATGCACTTTTTTGATGTTTTCCAAACTGCTATTCATAGCTTTATACCATCATTTCACTCTTCGCAACAGTATATTGGGAATATACATAATATTGGGTAGCATCCCTACTAAATTTGTTTAATTGGCCATCAATATGTGATATATCATTAATGTTTTGCCTATAATTCATTTGTTTACTAGGAAGCAGAAATATTTTTACATATATATTGGCCACCTGTACTTCTTCATTTAGAATTAATATTGTTCCTTAAAATTTATTAAGCAATATTATATACATTACTTTGACTCTGAAAATAAGCATGTGAGCAAACAGGTCTAGCATTATCGTCCATACTCAGAGATGACAAAACTGAAGTTAAGCAAGTTTTAGACTTGTTCAGAGTTGCGTACAAGTGGTAGAACCGGACTGGAATCAGGATTTCCAGGAACACTTCCTGTGACTTATCTCCTATATTTACTCTTCTATATGTTATTCAAGCTTTCTAACTCTTTAGGACAGGCTTATTGGGATGTGATACAGATTTTATTTGTCTTGAGTGTCCATTACTTGTCAGTTGCTATTCTAAGCACAGTTGATATATCTGTGACAAAGGAGGAAAAATCTCTGTTTGTTTCATGAAATTTTCACCATAGTTGAATGAGAGAGAAATGGACATTAAAACATGTAAATAAGTTGTATAGTATAGTAGATAGTGAAAAGTGCTGTGGATGAAATGAATTTAAGCTGAGGGTGCAGGAAGTAAGGGGAGGGATAGCAATTTCAAATAGAGTGATTAGGTAAGTTTTTCTATTAGGCTTATTTTCTATTTCTGTTTAACAAATTACCATAAACTTAGCAGCTTTCAACAGCACACATTATTATCTCACAGTTTCTGTAAGTCAGTATGCCTGTTGTTTGCTCAGTCAAGGTGTTAGCCAGGATGTTTTCTCATCTGGAGGCTTGTCTTGGAAAAAATCATTTCACAAGCTCCCTAAGGTTGTTGGTAGAGTTTATTTCCTTCTGGTTGTAGGATTGAGAGCTGCAGCTTCCTACTGATTGTCAGCCAGGACTACTCTCTGAGTGCCCAATCTGCCAGCAACAGAAATCAACACTGAGCCCCCAATATGACACCATTCCCAGGGGTGATCAGCCATTGCCTGCTGGCAGGTTGATTACGATGGACAGCTTCCTTGAAAAAAGAATAAAAAAGGCAGTGTTTTGTTCTTCCTGCAATAGACCTTTACTCTGGATGTGAACTTAACTTCCCTTCATGCAACACTTCTATCAAAACTACAATCTATGGACTTACCCAATGCCATTTCTACCATCATGATACTCCACATTTATGATCATTGTTCTGATCAAGGAACTCACTTTACAGCAAAAAAATAAAAATGTGGAAATGGGCCCATTCTCATGGAATTCACTGGTCTTACCATGTTCTCCATCATCCTGAAGTAACTGGTTTGATAGAATGGTAGAATGACCTTTGGAAGACTCAGTTATATCTCCAACTAGGTGGCAATACCTAGCAGGGCTGGAGCAATGTTCTCTAGGAGGCTGTATATGCTCTGAATTAGTGTCCAGTATATGATGCTATTTTTCTCATAACCAGGATTGAAGGGTTCAAACATACAGGGGTGGAAATTGAGGTGGCACCACTCAGTATTACCCCTAGTGATCCACTAGCAAAATTTTTGCTTTCTGTACCCACAACCTTATGCTTTTCTGAACTAGAAGTCTTAGTTCCAAATTGCAGAACAATTCCACCAGGAGACACATCAAGTATTCCACTGAGTTGGAAGTTATATCTGCTACCTTGCTGCTTCGGGCTTCTTATGCCACTGAATCAACAGGCAATGAAGGGAGGTACTGTGCTAGATGAGATAATTGATCCTGATTACCAAGGAAACAATGAACTGGTAGCCACAGTGGAGGTAAGGAAGATTATGTCTGGAATATAGGATATCCCTTTGGTGTCCCTTAGAGTTATCATGCCCTGTGATTAAAGTCGATGGAAACACTACACCCAATTCAAGCAGTATTACTAATGGCCCAGACCCCTCAGGAATGAAGGTTTGAGTCACTCCATCATGGAAAGAACCATGACCAGCTAAGGTGCTTGCTGAGGGCAAAGGGAATGAGTAGTGGAATAAAGCAGTTATAAATACCAACTATGACCACGACTAGTTATAGAAATGAGAACTGTAATTGTCATGGGTATTTCTTCCTCATTTAATTATGAAAAAAATATATATATATTTTCTTTTGTCTCTTATTCTCTTATCATATACGATGTGTTGAATTTACATCATAGTATTTAAGTGACAGGATATCAAGGAGAAGAGTGAACATCACGCAACAACTTTGTATCCTTTTCTGGGGAGCAAGTCAGTGCATTTTCAGTTGTATACAGGATAGTTGTATCATGTTAGGAAGCATATTGCCTGTTGTCTTTTTTTGGAGATCGAGTATAGTTTAAGGAGATATCTATGCATGGCAAACTGATAAGAGACAGACTTATAATGGTCAACTGTGTCAACTTGCCTAGGCCACAATACCCAGATATTTGGTCAAACACCAGACTACATGTCACTGTAAAGGAATTTCTTAGATGAGACTAATATTTAAATCAGTAGATTTTAGATGCTAATCTCATCAAAGGTCATTTTTAGATGAGACTAACATTAAATCAGATGAGTAAGCAGGTTTACTCCTTAAATCCTAGTAAAGCAGATTACTCTCCATAATGTGGGTGGGCCTCATTCAATCTGTTGAAGGCCTTAACAGATGAGACAAGTCCCCCAGGAAAAAAGAATTATACCTCCAGACAGCCTTTGGACTTGAGACTGCAACATAACTCTTTCTTGGGTTTCCAAACTGGCAGTCTGCCCTGCAGATTTTGGACTTGTCAGCTCCCACAATGTGTGAGCCAATTCTTGAAAACAAGTCAACAGATAGAGAGATAGACAGATTGATAGACAGATAAATAGATAAATAAATATTCTATTATCTCTGTTTCTCTGGAGAACTCTGATTAATACAGGTTTTCACCAGAAGATGGGTATCTAGTTATGATGTTTGTGGTGAACAATGCAAATTGCCTTCACATTATCAATTACATCCTTCTAATTCATTAGTAGAATTCCAGTTTGGGGGGAGGTGGGGCGGGCAGAAAGATATTCAATTAAAATGATAAAAATTTCAGCCTCCCTATAATAAGAGTGGACATGTGACACAGGCCTCACTAATTGAATTGTAAGCAGTGCCTCTGAGGAGGATATGCCTACAAAAAAATAAGCCTCATTAAAGAAAAATTCTTTATGTTTTTTTAACCATGTTTTTCATTTCCTACCCATGGGTAATTGGGAGTCTTAGGTGGGAAGCAACCATCTATCAATCGTAAGGTTGTCAGCTTGGCAGAGAAGGCCTAGATGCTAAAGATAGCACAGCAAAAAATGAAAAGATCCCCATTCCCAATAGCATCATTGAATTACTGCATTATTCTAGGACTGATTACCTATGTAGTTTGGAAAAAAATAAATAAAAGCCAACTTTATCTGAGTTTACTTTTATTTGCTGCTGAATGTAATCTTGGCTTATATACCTACTTACTAGATGTGTGACTGGATAATTAATATCAAATTCTTAGACCTTTGTTTCCTCAGATGAAGATGCTGATGATGTATAAAGTCCCTTCTAGTTTTTGCATCCTAAGATTGATGCTTTCAATGCCATCTTTTAAGATGTTAGTTTTTACTAAATAAAATATGTATTTAGAACATTAATAATAATTACCTTCTTAAATGTTTTCTCTACTACAAGTAAATCCATTACTCCTTTGAATTGGTCCAATACTTCTGTTCCTATTTTCATATATCTTAGTAAGTTAATATGTTACTCACTATTACTGTTTCCACAGGCTAAACATTTCCTTTAAATTCCCAATAGTTGTTTCTATCAAGAATTGCTTTCAGTGATTTTTGAAAAATCTAAGTATGCTTTCTATCTTACACAGAGCAATACCTTCAAAGAATTACAACTAAATCACCATCTCTATTTCTTGAGTCAATTTAACTCTCTTGGAAGACAATATGCACTGGGTTCTATTAGAATGTTAGCAAATATATTTCTTCAGGGAAGGTTGTTATTCAAGTGAATGGTATCACACTTCAATGTGTAATTTCCTTCTAGTCATTATTTAATCAATGGCTTTATGCTGAGTGAATCTGTGGAAGATTCTTTTTTAAATTTCTTTTCCCATTACTATCATGAATGTGTATCATTTGGACTTTTCTCTTGGCAGCTTTAAAAGCATCTAATCTCTTAATGGCATATCAGATCTGAACAATATCTTTCCCCAAGGCCTCTCATTCTTTAGATTCCATTAACTCAAGTTTCTCTTTGTGGACAAAAATCTCATTCTAGTTCTAATATAAAAGTCTTTGCAATCTGTATGTGTTATGTCTAAAACTGATTTTCCAACCATTCAGTTCATTTTCTTAAGTGCTGGATGAGAAGTGTCTCATGCATTTTAAGTGCTCATGAATGCTTCTCAAATTGAATTGGCACAGGATGGCAGTGATTAACTTCCTCATACAATAGGAAGCTTTGAAAATTTGCTAACAAAAATCTCACTAAGATCTTTGGTATACAGGGAAAGCAATGGAAACTTGAGTCTAAGAAATATTGACACTTTTATTTTAAAAAATATACAAACAACTTGAGTGGCCTAAAGTGAAGAATAGTTAAGAATTATGGTTCAATTACATAAGAAAATACTATGCAGCTACTAGCAATAATGCTAAGAGTTTAAAATATTAGGAATATTGTTGTATTATAATGCTAGTTTTAAAAATAGCATGCTAATAACTTTATAATATAATTAAATGTAACTGCATCTATAGAAATAGACTAAAAATGCTAGAAAATACACAAATGTCAATGAATATTTCTCTTCGTAAGGTAAAAATCAGAAGAATTATATTTTTGTTTTCCATTATATGGTATTTTGCCATTTTTTTCTTACTAGCATGTTTTACTTTGAGAAGAGATTTTTAAATTTCAATTTGAAATATAAAAATTAGATATATTTTAAAACTGAAACAAAAATTACCATTGTATGGCTCTTCCTATCACACATTCATATTTATGGCCTAATAACTAACTAGACTGTTCCAAATACTTCCAAGCTCTCTAAACATGTATAAGTAAATCCTTATAGCTAATACAAAAGGATAAAATAAATCTGGTGAATTTTTTCACACATGATCTTTAACAACATGGAATGATTGTGGATTGGTTAATATTTTAATCATCTTTTTGGCATAAGTATAGTGGGAAAATAATATATAGGGACAATAGTAGTCAAAGTCTATGAGAAATATAATATCACATTATATAGAAATAGATATATTCTTTTTCTCTGTCAAAATTATCTTTATATATGTAATTATGAATGATTTATCATGTATATTTAATGAAATAATGAGTAATGGGTTAGCAAACATCTTCTCTATAGAGTAATTTAACCTTGGTGTAACTTACAGCTGTTTCTTAGGAATATTAGTTGTGTTATTAGGCAATTTTGCTTATGATTGAAAATAACTCCTCTTTTGCAAACTGCATTTGGGTTGGGAAGAGTGTGAAGGATTTATTAATACTTGGTGGGAAGCCCTAACTGGTGACTCCCCTGAGTGCAAACTAGGTTTGTCCCTTGCCAGCACCATAGAAGTTATACCCACAGAACATTTTGCAAGATATAATTGCTCCTATTTGTGAGATAAGACAAACTTCTAAGCCACAGTGGCTCCCACATCCATCCATGTGATCTCATCTCTTGGCAACTAAATTGTAACTTGAAATGCCAAGGGAAAGAGCCCCCGAACTGCTGTGGGAACGTAAGAACTCCTGCTGGAAAGAAAAAAACCTGGTGTGTGATGCTGGCCTATAACTTTCTAAGTGAATTCTAATGTTGAATAATCATTCAGAGATGCATATGTGGCAGGAAGGGCCAAGTCAAGGTAAGCTGTGTCCTCTAGGCACTGAGACCAGAGCTGGGCATGGTGATGATGCAGATCTTCGTCCTGGAGGCTGCTGGAATTCTGCTTCACACGTTGAGAACATGGAGATCTTGACACAGGCAGCCAAGAGCCAGAAGAGCAAACATGAATGTGATATTTGAGCATTTGGGATGAAATCAGCTTGGGGAGTCTGAAGGGGAGGGATCTATGAAACCAGAAATGAGCACTGGCCACAATTAGATCATCAGAAGAAACATTACAGGAATGTGATGTTGGGAATCTAAAGTTACATGGCTACATGAAGATATCAAATGTTTAGAAACTATTATTGTGTGATGTCAGTGAAAATGACAGAGTAGAGAGTTCCAAGAACCTGACCCTCCATAGAAACAAAAAAATAAGTAAAAATTATCAGAATCAACTTGACAAAACGCTGGAAAATAACCAACCGTTTATAGCAACCAAGCAATTGCTGAATCAAGGTAAAGATGATTTAAACACAGTAGGAGAGCTTTGTGGCACTTTAATTCACCCTTGTCTTTCCTACCTAACTGGGGAAAAAACAAACTGTCAATCAAGAATACTATAACTGGCAAAACTATATTTCAGAAACAAAGAGTAAAATTAAGATATTACCAAATAAACAAAAGCTAAAGGAGTTGTTGCCAGTAGACTTGTCTTATAAGAAATGCTAAAGGGAGCCCTTCAGGCTAAAATTAAAGGACACTTGAGAGTAACCTGAAGCCATACAAAGAAATAAAGTACACTGGTAAAGGTAACTTCATAGGTAAATATAAACGTCAGTATTACTGTATTTTGCTTTGTAGCTCCTCTTTTACTCTTATGTGATTTAAAACGTAAATGTATCATTCAATAATTATAAATCTATGTATTGTGCATACAATGTACAAAAATGTAATTTATAACAATAACTACATGAAGGGTAAGGCACAAAGGTATATCAGGGCAGAGTTTTCAATACAACAAAAGCTAAGTTTGCAAAAGAATGATGTCAGACACCCAACACTAATAAAAATTAGTTCAATATGGATCAAATACTAAATAAAAAAGCTAAATCTACAAAACTCTGAAGGGAATCATAGGGCTAAATCTTCACAACCACAGATTTGGCAATGGTTTTTGCATATGACACCAAAAGCATGAGCAACAAAAGAAAAAAATAGATAAATGGGAATTCATTAAAATTAAATAATTGTGTGCATCAGAGTAAGTGAAAAGATAGCCTACAGTATAGGATAAAATATCTGCAAATAAAATATCTTATAAGGGTCAAGTATCCAATTATATGTGGAATCTAAAAATACAACAAACTAGTGAATATAACAAAAAAGAAGACTAATAGATATAGAGAACAAATTAGTGGTTACCAGTGGGGAGCAGTGGAGGGGCGATATAGGGTGCAGGGAATGGAAGGCACAAACTATTGGGTGTAAGATAGGCTCAAAGATGTATTGTACAACACATATAGCCAATATTTTGTAATAACTGTAAAATTTCAACAACCAAATTTTTAAAATGGACAAAATGTTTGAACAGGCATTTCTCCAAAGAAGATATACAAATGGCAAACAAGGACAAGAAAGTATGCTTAGTACAATGAGATGCCATTTCGTACTTACTAGGATGGCTAACTTTTTTAAAGAGAAATAACATATGTTGGCAAGGATATGGAGAACTTGGAACTCATGTTAATTGCTGTTGGCAATGTAAAATGGACAGCTGTTATTGAACATAGTGTGGCAGATGCTCAAAAATTAAACATATAACTACCATATAGCCTAGCAATTCCATTCCTAGGTATATACCAAAAGTGTTTGAAAACAAATATTCAAACAAGTACTTGTACACAAATGAACATAGAAGCACTATTTACAATAGCCCAAAGATGAAAACAATCCAAATGTCCATCAATAATAAATGGACAAATTATGGTATATCCATACAATGGAATATTATTCAGCCATGAAAAGGAACGTGCAACATAGATGTACTTCAAAAATATTATGCTAAGTGAAATAAGCCAGACATAAAAGGTCACATATTGTATGATTCCATTTATATGAAATATTTAGAATAGCAAAATCAGTAGATATAGAAAGCAGAGTGGCTTTGGGTTTGTGTAGGGAGAAATGGGGAGTGACTCTATAAAGGGTATGGGGTCTCTTTCTGGGTGATGAAAATGTTGTGGAGCTAGATAGAGATGTTAGTTTCACAACATTGTGAATGTATTAAATGCCACTGAGTGACTCACTTTACTATGGTGAATTTTATGTTATGTGAATTTCACCTTAAAAAGTAAAATATGCATTGATTTTTCTCATATTTTCTAATATAATCAGCATTTTATCCAAGATTTTCTTTAATTAGTTAAAACAAAATGAGTTAGTTTTGACACCCTCAAGCAAAATTGCCAGTTGGGAGAATGTAGAAGTATGAGGGGCAAAAGATGTGAGAAAGTAATAATAGACATAAAATAAAAATGTTTTTGGCTTACACATTTAGTTGAATCTGATCTATTTAAAATCATTGACATTAAAACTACTACATTGTTTTCTTTCTCTCTTTTTAATAAATAAGTATTGTGCATTCCAAAGAATTGCTTTTTACTGGCCTATGGCCAGTGTAATTTAAAATGCCTATGATAGTATCTAACCTAATAACTAGATATTTCTTAGTGGTTTTCAGAAGACTCCTAAGAGCTACAGACATATTTTAGGGACTTTCTTTCCTGCCACTTTGTCCTCAGGAATATGTGGGATATCTCCAGGAGGCTAGATTTTCAGTATTTTTATATATTACTATCCCGAATAAAACTGGATTGAAGGTATATCCAGAAAATTTCCCAAATTCTACACTCCATGGTAATATGTTGACATTAGTTTCCACTAAAAACTTATGTCATTAAAATTAAACCTATAGGAAGACAGTGTTTATAATGGACAAATTATGAATTTGGGAACACTTCAAGAGATGAAATTTGACTCCACCATTTGCTGTCTGTGTGACCCTTAGTGATCCTTCCCCCATTTGTAAAATGGGGAAGAAAACAATGATTTAAAGCACATATACTTCCTTCTACTCAGTAAATATCGGTTTCTTTCTCTTCCTTATTCTAACCCAAAAATTAAAAGGTAGAAGCTTATGTATTGTATACACATCCCACTTGAGAGTGAATTCACTGACTCAGAGGCTACTTTATCTTGTAGGCCTAGACAAAAAAACCTCTTTTTCAAAAATGCTAATTAATCAAGAGGCATAATTGTGTAAAGAAATAAATATCAGAAACATTTTGATTTAAGCCAGTTTAATGTGTAAATAAATATGTTTTATTAATAAATATGATGCATTTCACTTGTGTAACATACAGATACTAAATAATTTCTGAGGGCTGGAAGACATTTTAGAATGCACTTTATACCTTATATTTTAGAAAATCAACATCATATTTCATTTGTCAATTTGATTCTTATATATATTTTTGCAGCAGTGATCCATACAGGTAGATTCTAAGAAATTAAAAATAAAATTATTTTTAAAATGCATATAATATTTTCTGTTGCCTCTCCATATAAACCATTATAGATAAATAAATGCTCTCAGTAACTACCTATAAAGCATTTAATTTTTCATCTTAATTTAGCTGGTAGTTTTGCTACATTTTCTTAATGAAACCAACTGGGATTGAGCCAGTGTTACTTCACTGATGTTTTCTGTTGAAAACAGACTTGTGGTGATAGAACAGTATTTAATTGTTCACAGATGAGTTCTAAAAATCTCTAATTAAAAGATAGCAGTTTATATTTTAATCAGTTTGAGCATTTTCCAAAGGAATTATCATATAAAATTTTCAAATTATAGAATTATAAGTATGAAAAAAAACGGTGATGACATTTCACCTCCACAAACTAAAATTAGCTGTAAACTTGCTCAGTTATAGAACAAAGGCAAGTGATTTTTTTACCTTTATTTTTATGACTCCGATGCTAATCTGACCTCTTTTATTGGATATCTATTTAAAATTTTCACTTTAGGGACTTCCCTGGCAGTCTAGTGGTTAAGACCTCGCCTTCCAATGCAGGGGCTGAGGGTCCAATCGCTGGTTGGGGAGCTAAGATCCCACATGCCTCGCGGCCAAAAAACCAAAACGTGAAACAGAAGCAGTATTGTAGCAAATTCAATAAAGACTTTAAAAATGGTCCACATCAAAAAAATATTTAAAAAAAAATATTCACTTTAAATTCAAACAAAAGAGTGGCAATTTGCATTCTGTTTGTAACCCAATTTTGTGCCATGATGGAAAAACTGTGAAGAGCTGTTTATTAGAAACATGAATTATACTAGGTAAACAAAGTTCATTCAATAAAGTAAATTTTCTATAGTTTTCTACTACGTTTCTCTTTAATTATAACATGTGAAACTGTTTAAATTTAGTGGTTTTAGTAAAGAACTGTCTTCCTAAAGTCTGCTAATCTTAATACTAGATAAAACCTATTGATATAGCTCTCTTAGAGTTCTAAGCAAAGGTATATGTGATAGAAAGAAAACTGGTTCCCCTAAAGTGTTTATGTCTTAATTCCCAGAAGCTGCAAATATATTACCTTGCATGGCAAAGGGACTTTGCAAATGTCCTTAACCTAAGGACCCTGGCTGGGAGGATATGTTCCTGGATCAGCCAGGTAGGGCCAGATGTGATCACAAGCGTCCTTATAAATTAAAGAGGGAGCAGGAGAGTCAGAGTCAGAGGAGATGTGATGACAGAAGCAGAGGTAACAGAGAGGGAGGGGGAGAGAGAGAGAGAGAGAAAGGGAGAAATTTAAAGATGCTATACTGTTGCTGACTTTGAAGATGAGGGAAGGGGTTATGAGCCAAAGAATGAAAGCAGCTTCTTAAAGCTGGAAAAGGCAAGAAAATTGATTCTCTCCCATAGCCTCCAGAAGAAACACAGCCCTGCTGACACCTTGCTTTCAGGACTCCTGACATTCAGAACTATAAGATAAATTTGTGTTGTTTTAAGCCACTAAATTTATAGTAATTTGTTACAGCAGCAATAGAAAATTAATACAGTACCTAAGAAATAATTATTTTCTAGCAGAAACTTACCATAACAGGGGAGTACAGGATGTTTTGGGAAAAGATTAGATTTAAGTTACAAGATAGATTGGGAGTATATGATTCATTAACAGTTATCTGTGTAACTTTATAAATCATATTATAAAAAAGTTTGTGTCCTCAGCTATTAAATATGAACTTCCTACCTTTTACAATATTTTAGAAAATCAAAATAATAAACATGATAATGTTTTTCAAACTACAAAATGTTATATAATTATATGACATAATATTGCTGTTTTATTATTTAGATGACGAAACTTCTGATAATTTGAATCTGAAAGCCTAAACCTCTATCATCATTCATTTATTTTAGAGTCAACAATATGATATTTTCTATTAAAGTCTTTCATCTATTTGAAGGAGTGTTTAGCTTGTTACAGTGTTTGTCCCTGGAGGGTCACAATTTAACTTAACAATATAGTTTGCTTACTTTCTAGGCATAAGACACTATTGAAAGTGCTATGCAAGCAAAGTGTGGACAAAGGAATGCCTCCTTCTCTCAGCAATATAAAATTTGGCAGAATAAAATATATCATATATGAGATACAAAGTAATATTTTTTCAGAATAGGGAGATACCATGTTTCCCAAAAAGAATTTATGAAGAATTGTAAGTAAGCTTTGGATAATTGTCAAAAACAAAACAAAAAAAACCCAAAACAATGAACAAAAAACTTTAAGATATAGAAGAAAGGACGTTACAGGTAGTTTTCAGTCAGAAACAAAGACATGAAGACACAGAAGAAATGTTTAGAGTTCATCATAACAAATGTAGAATGGTGAGAGAATGTACCAATATTAGTTTTCTATTTCTGCCTAAAAAATCACACAAACTAAGGGATTAAAATGATACACATTTGTTTGTTACGGATCCTTTGGTCAAAAGTCAGACACAGTGGCTGTGTTCTCTGCTCCGGGTAGATAAAGCTGAAATCAGGGTGTCAGTTAGAGTTGAGTTTTCATGCAGAAGCTCTGGGGAAAAAATCTGCTTCCAAGTTAATTCTTGTTGTTGGCAAAATTCAGTTCCTTGTGGTTGTAGGACTGATATACCTGTTTCCTTGCTGGCTGTCACCCAGAGACCTCTGTGAGCTATTACAGGCTGCTGCATTCCTTGCCATAGAGCTCCCTACACTTTCAAGGCCCGTAACTGAGAACCTCTCACATGCCAAATTCCCCTTATTGTTTGCATCTATGACTTCTTCTTAGACAAGCAAAAGAAAACTGTTTTCAAAGGGCTTATGAGATTAGGTTCAGCCTAATGAGATCATCTTAAAGTCAACTAATTTGGGATCCTAATCGCATCTGCAAAATTACTTCACAGTAGAACAGAGAGTAAATCATGATTGAATAACAGGGAGAAGATGTGTGTGCATAAGGGGCCAGGAATCTTGAGGGTCATATAGAATCCTACCTATCACAGGAATAAAGAAAAGATGATATTGAAAAGGAATGCCTTATTTTTAAGTACAGAAAGTCTTGAATATTATGTTAAAATGCTTGGATTCTATTCTATAATTATACAAAATTGGGGGCAACAAACCACCTATATAGTATTATATGAAGTTTTTAAAGAAAACCATCGATTTCAAATAAGTTGAAAAATGTCTGATCCAGCAAATATTTTCTTTCCTTTTCTTTCCAGTGATCAAATAAGATTACAAAACATAATTAAGAAAAATAATAAATGCTCTCTAAACCAAGAAAATGAGACAGAAGTGGTCCTGAATGTTTGAAGAAATCTAGGCTATAAGGCCAATGAGATTGGATTGACAGGAAATACAGATAAGGAACATGGCAGCTCAGAACACTGAGGTAATTGTGGTGATTCCAAAGGGAAATCCTGAGAATCTGCAAGCTGGTGCAGAAATAGAAAAGTGATGAGTGGACCTTGATGTAATTATTAGACTAATTTAAAAACTGGACTCTGAATAGCTAGACCAGTGGGTTTCATCAAGCAAAATAAGGACGTCCTACTTCTGCAGTGAAAGAGGGGCCCACCTCTAGTTAGACATTCACCATAAAATCGCCCTGGATGGAAACATGCCTATAAGCATACTTTGCCAATAAACACGAAGTCCAGAATCTGCACTCAGCTCTCTCTACTGATCATCCTAGTCCTTCCTGAGAAAAAAAGTAACACATTACCTATAAAGAAGTGAGACGGACACTGAGAAAAAAAAAATACTTTCAAACATGCCACAGCAAAAAAAATCAGCAAAAGTTGAGTATTATCAAAAAGAATCAAAGAAAGCTCACAAGAAGTTAAAAGTAGCCCTTTGAGGCTTTCTACTTGTTATCACTCCTATAGGCAAGACGAGCATCACGCAAAATTAGCTCTGCCTCTGCTGGCTCATCTTTCATGATGCACATCTTGGCTCGCTTCCGCAGCTGGATGATCTCGGCCTCGGCCTCGGCCTCGGCTTCGGCCCGCGCGTCCCCGGCCACCGTCCCGCCTGCGCCCCGCCTGCGCCCCGCCGTTCCCGCTCCTGCTCCGCCGGGGCGGGCCTCGAGGACCAGTCGAGCGCTGCCAGCAGCGGCAGCAGGCCCGGGTCCTGGCCGCGCGGTGCCCCTCGACATGGCTGCACGTCCGCCGCGGGCGCCCGGCCTCCCGCCGGCCCCGTCAACAAGCGCGCAGGGCGGGCCTGGCCCCGCCGCCCCGCCGCCCGCAGGAGGCCAAGGGCCAGCCCCACGCTGGGGAGCCAGTACATGGCCGCCCGCGTCCTCTGCGCCCTGTGGCCAATAATTTTTAAATGGTTAAATTCGATTATCTCTTGGGTCTGGGAATGAGATGAAGAGATAAGGACAGGATTTTTATATATAATTCTGGACCATTCTATATGCTGTAACTATTTGTACATATTCTATTAAACCTTTAAAACCTGTTTTACATTTAAAAAATCACTCACAAACTTAAATGGTCAGGAAAAACTATAGCTAGTGGTAGTCAACTCCTACGAAAATAGTTCCTAATGGCAGGAATTCCTTCTTTGTATGGCTGGATAATATTCTATTGTATTGATATATATACTATATTTTCTTTGTCCATTCACTTGTCAAAGGACCCTTAGGTTGTTTCCCTATCTTGGCTACTGTGAATAATGCTGCCTGCAGTGAACACGGAGTATAGATATCTCTGAAAGACTGATTTAATTTCCTTTGTATATATACTCAGGAGTGGAATTGCTGGTCATATGGTAGTTCTATTTTTAGTTTTTGAGGGACCTCCATTTTGATTTCCATAATGGCTGTACCAATTTACATTTCCACCAACAGTGTACAAGGGTTCCCTTTACTCTGCACCCTTTCCAACACTTGTCATCTCTTGTCTTTTTTTTTTTTTTTTTTTTTTGTGGTACGCAGGCCTCTCACTGTTGTGGCCTCTCCCGTTGCGGAGCACAGGCTCCGGACGCGCAGGCTCACCGGCCATGGCTTACGGGCCTAGCCACTCCACGGCATGTGGGATCTTCACTGACCGGGGCACGACCCGTATCCCCTGCATCGGCAGGCGGACTCTCAACAACTGTGCCACCAGGGAAGCCCTCTTGTCTTTTTGATAATAGATGACCTTACAGGTATGAGATGATATCTCATCGTGGTTTTGATTTGGATTTCCCTGATGACAGTGCCATTTTCAACAGTATGGATGAACCTGGAGGACATTATGCTAAGTGAAGTAAGTCAAACACAGAAATACAAATACTGTATGATCTTACTTCTATGTGAAATCTAAAAAAGTTTAACTCATAAAAGTAGAGTAGAATGTTGGTTTCTAGGGGCTAGGGTGGGATGGGTGAGGGAAATGTGGAGATGTTGGTCAAAGTGTACAAACATTCAGTTATGTAGGATGAATATGTTCTGAGGATCTACTGTACAGCACGACTATAGGTAATCATACTGTAATACTATATTGTATACTTGAAGTTTGCTAAGAGAGTAGATCTTAAATGTTCTCACCACAAAAAAATGTAACTGTGAGATGATGTATGTGATAATTAACTTGATTTGGTAATCATTTCCAGTGTATAACTACATTAAATCATCATGTTATATACCTTAAAGACACCATGTTGCAGAACCTCAATATACACAACTTTCGTTTGTCAATAATACTTCAATAAACCTAATGAAGGACCTCTGACTTATTTCTAGAGAATACTGCTGACTGCATGGGGGCAACTAAGATATAAGAACAACACCAAAACAAAACAATATATGTTCAGAGACTAGGGGACCAAATCTGTATGAGTCACATTCTGGTACTGTCTTTAAGTGCACTTGGGGGAAAAAGGGTAGCCAAATGTGTATATAATTTGGAGATATTTAATAAATCAATATATGTATACAAATGGAAAATAAGCTAAAGTTCATGCAATATTGCATGCATGTGCATTCGCGCACACACACGGATAAATTACCTCAACTCTCACTTCTAATTTGAAAATATGGCATTTGAAACATAACAAGTTCCAAGACAAAGGTTTGTAGTGAACAAAGCATAAAAAAGAAAAAAAACTAATAAGAGAAAGAAAACTCATTACTTCTGTGATTATTCATGGGTATGAACAGTTTACTAGAGTTTATGATAACATTTAGAGTAAAATAGTCATTGATAGTTTATTAAGTCACAAAAGTCTTTCATACCATACGACCTATTGATGCTTTTTGAGATTAGTACCCAGAGTGATAGCCATGAAAATTCACCATTCAGTTGTCCTGCTGAGGAGAGTATAATTGATCAACGGCCCCAGCTGCTTGCCATGATGATCACCATGTTCATGCAGAGGCTCTGCTTCCTATCAGCTTCTTCTTCTTTTTTTTTCTATCAGCTTCTTTAAGTCCGTTACTGAGCATGGCATCAGTACTAATGCAGGCCCATTCCTGTAAGACCTGGGACTTCTGTAACACCTAAGTTTGACTTAAAGTTCCCACATTAAGCCTGGCCAAAGCTTTCATTATATCCTGCTCCAGTCTTAGACCTAACCACCCAATTAGTCTTCCTTTCCCCCCATCCTTACAGGTTTCAGATTTTCAATGTGGCCTGAAGGTTCCTCCTACCTTCTCTGGTTCCCTCTTCTTTATCATTTATAGTCACTTGTTTCAAAAAATATCTTGAAGGTCTAATCCTGTCTTATAGTGAGCTTTATAGAAAACCCAAAGAAGAACAAGTTATGCCAGGAGTGGTTTGAGAAAACAGATGGTAAGATGGAGTGTTCTAACTGGTTCAATCACTGCTTGGTGGGTAAGTAATGTGGGAGGTATAGATACTTCTCGGCACAAGGTGAGAGCTTAATTGCTAAAGGTTTCCTTCCTGATTAAGTGGAATGCCCTTAGCAGTACAATGGTTCAAGCATTTGAAGATAAGGAGTGAATAATCACTACAAGGACAGCATCATTGCTAGTTAAACTAAGTTATATTGAAGTTCTACAGAGGGATAAAGAAAAACTGACATACATTAACAAAAGTTAAAGACAAAGTATAAGAGCCAAGATGCCTTTATCTCCTACAGTGGAAGAGCTGACAGAGCTGAAGAGCAGAGGATCTGATGGACTCTTCTAACACAATCTTTTTTCCTTTTGTTCCTGTCTCTTTCACAGGTGCTAGACCTGTATCACAGTCTGAAAGGCTTCCCCGGCCTTCTCTGGGCTCCATGCTTTATATCCTTCATGGTGTTTACCCTAGTAAACATATATTTATTCTCCCCAATTAAACATTTATTTTCATTTGGCCTCTGGTTTTTGGAGACTCAATACACCCACGATTTGAGTAAATAGCAAGTAATTGTTTGAACTATTAAAAAAGTAGAGGGGGAGTAGTTGCTATTAGAGTGCACATTTCTGAACATCTATCTAGCATCTACTTTTTCCCTGCCAAATTGTATGACAGGTGTAAGGTTTTGATAGGATTTACCCCAGCCCTTATGCTTGAAGTGTGCCCTAAATGGCGTAGGCCAACTAGCCTCTTCACTCCTACAGACTTTTCAATCCAGGGATTAAAAAAAGCCATTGACTTATAGCATTCCTACAACATAATGCTCAAGGTGAGCATCGGACCTAAATACATCCAATGATGTGAAACATGTTTTTTCAACCCCCCAAAGAGGAGGAAATAGTATTTTCCACCACATATTAATAAAAAAACAGCCTGCAGATATGAGGAAAGTTAGCAGGATTAACTAGCCGCAATGAAAGGACAAAGATTCGCAAAGAATCAGAGGTGGTGTCTGATCAAAGAGAACTTGAAGTTCACCCACTCCATTTGACATTTCCTCTCACGGAAAAATTTCTTCCCACATTCTATTTTTAATTTAAGTATATTTTTCTCTCAGTTCTTCCCAAAAGTTTCTTAAACAACCCAAGCACATTGTTGTATTTCCTACTTTAAGACACAGGTCAAATAGCAAATATTAATAAAAATAGTTGAATTTAGCTTATAACAATGTATCTTATTTAAAGAAAAATCCAATTTAAGTATACTGTAAAAATATCACAATCTCAAGCGTATGCACTGAAACACCATGATTCAATATTTTCACTGAACTTTCATAAACAATGTACTATGTGATTTCTTCATATTCACTTTAAATGGAAAAATATTAAAATTTTAAATGAGAAGTAATATGTATGAAAGAATATTTATGTTTTAAATATTACTCTTACCTTTGAAGTTATTTTTCTCAATGTATTTTAGAATGAACTAGACTGAAGTAAGAGGATTCAATATGCAAATATATTTTTCTTTCTACTTTTTGATTGCAGAACATAGTTTCACCTAAAGTGTTCAACAAATATTCCCTACTTTAAACACACACACACACACATTTTTAATCCTCCAGAGCCTGTTCATCTTCATTAGGACACCCATGAAAAACACATGCTTTTGGAAAATAAATAGGACTAATCCATTCACTAACTCCTTGTTTGGATTTAGCAAAAACACGAATAGGAATTTTATTTTTATTTTTACCTAACCTATAAAAAAGAAATTTTAGAAATAACAGATACACTTATACGCTTTTAACATCTGTGGGACTCATAATGACTTTGATGAGTGATCTCTGTATATTATGTCAACTGAAAAGGCAACATTTGATTCCTACAAATAGTCACACACACACATACACATACATGCTTTATAATTAAATGTACATAAAAAGATTGCTATGAAGTGAAAATTGCAAATAGACTAATTAGAATACAAAGTGGAATTCCACTTAAAATGATTAATATTCACAATGTATTAAATAAAGTCTTTTGACATGATTTACCTTATATAAAAATATTGAGTAACCTTAATTTCACAACTATAAACAATGATTATCTAAAAAATATAAAATTAAACACCTACCAATATTTAGTTAAAAAAGTGTATTGTTTAACCACATTTATAAACACTAGGTCAATTAATTACATTAAAATTACCACTAATAATAGACATGTAAATAGGTATGCAATCAGAACTTTACCATCTTTTATATATGTAAAAAATGTATAAAGGAGAAAATTTTACATTTATAAAGCTGGAAATGACTCTCAACATTGAAGTATTTTCTGTAAGTATTTCTCCCTTTGGGAGAAATAAGAAGAGTTAGGCTATGAGAAAATAATAAAAATTAAATGTTCTTACTATACTTAAGAATCTTATACCCTACATAAAAGTAAACTATCAGTATTTTCAAATTCCATCTTTACAAGCCACTTAAATTCAATGTGAAATAAGGTGAAATAAAAACAAATTGAACAATTTTCTCATATGCTTCTTCAGTCTCTTCACGCTATAAAGACTTCTTACACCATGTGACAAATTTTCTATTGAATATGAATCCTTTATCATCTCTCCAAGTCCAGTTTAGGTATGACCTGGAAAGATAGTTTGTATTAAAAAAAATGTTATTTTGGAGCTGGTAATCTATCTTCCTTAAAGAGGTGGTAGAGCAAATTTTCAACACAGATTTCAAACCAAAGAGCTATTGAACTGGAAGAGAGTAACAACACAAAAGTCTTCACTATTCATCACTGCTTTATCCACTCAGTGTAGCTTCATATTCTTTTTGCAGAATATGTGAAGTGTGAGAATATAATTAACCTATATTCAAATATCTTTGCAAAGCATCCCCATAGCAAAATTCGGTGACTTCCTTATGCTCTCTAACCTTCTTTATTATCTGTGTATTACTAATGCTCATTAACCATAGCATAACACAGAGTTAAGCATTTTCAACTATAAACACAGACTTATTTTATAATACATTAAAATAATAAAACATTTAGTTTATGATTTGTTTCCAAAATATACAATAAATTGTTAAACCTCTACGTGAAGAAAACAAACAAATGAATTAAAAAATGGGCAAATGATCTGAAAACACATCTCACCAAAAAGATACTACGAATGACGAACAAGCATGTGAAAATTGCTCAACATCATTTATCATTAGGGATTTGCAAAATAAACAACAGTGAGACACCACTACACACCATTTAGAAATGCTAAAATACTAAAAACTGACAATACCAAATATTGGCAAGGATATGGAACAACAAAACCTCTTTTTTTTACTGCTGGTGGGAATTTACAATGGTGTAGCCACTTTGGAAGGCAGTTTAGTGGTTTCTTATAACACTAAAGATGCTCTTACCATACAATCCAGCAATTGTGTTCCTTGGTATTTAGCCAAAAGACTTGGAACTCTTATTCACTGCTGATGGGAATGCACAATTGTACAGCCACTTTGGAATATAGTTTGCAGTTTCTTAGAGAGTTAAACATAGTCTTACTTTACAATTCAGCAATCACGCTCCTAGGTATTTAACAATTCAATTGCAATATATGCCCACATAAAAATCTGCACACAGATATTTGTAAGGAACTTTACTCATAAGTGCCAAAAGCTAGAAGCAACCAAAATGCCCTTCTCTAGCTGGATGGATGAAAAACTGTTATGTCCATACAACAGAATATTATTTTGCAATAAAAAGAAATGAGCCATCATGTCACTAAAAAATATGGAGGAAACTTAAATGTATATTGGTAAGTGAAAGAAGTCAGTTGGAAAAGGCTTTATACTGTTTGATTCCAATTATATGACATGTAAAAGATAAAAGTACAGAGATAGTAAAAAAAATCAGTGGTCACCAGGCATTCGAGGGGAGGAGGAGAGGGATGAATAGATGGCACACAGGGGATTTTTAGTGCAATGAACTATTCTGTGTGATACTATAACGGTGGATACATGACATTGTGTATTTTCTAAAACCCATAGAACTTTACAACATAAAGAGTAAAACTTAACATATGCAAATTAAAAAAATCATTTGGGAAGTTAGAGATATTATAGAAGAATACAGACTGTGATAAGAAAATCTAATTGTATTATAAATATATGAAACAATCTCACTGAAGGGGTGTGGGAAAAGGTGCTGACCTAAATAACTGTGATAATTGATGAAGTCTGTAAGCCTAAAGGTAAAAGAAACTGCATAAGTACTGTATTCTAGTTAATAGAGTTCCCCACGGAGTATGAGTTAGCAATTCTGACACTGCCATACTTGTATTTTGGAATTGAGCAATTACATAAATAGATTACAGATAATGGCGACCAAGTTTCTCAATGTGGAGTGGGAATATACAGATAAACGAGGAATAGTCTAGAATAATCTACATCTTAATAGATCATAATTGAAGAGCAGCATAAACATATATTCAGCTTAACATAAATACAGATGGTTATATAAAGAGAGTATGGTACAGATGAACTTATTTGCAGGGCAGGAATAGAAACGCAGACGTAGAGAACAGACGTGTGGACACGGGGGGGAAGGGGAGGGTGGGATGAACTGGGAGATTAAGTTTGACATAAATACACTACCATGTGTAAAACAGATAGCTAGTGGGAACCTGCTGTAGAGCACAGGGAGCTCAGCTTAGTGCTCTGTGATGACCTAGATGGGTGGGATTGGGGTGGGGGGAGGTCCAAGAAGAAGGGGATATAGGTATACATATAGCTGATTCACTTCATCGTACAGCAGAAACTAACACAACATTGTAAAGCAATTATACTCTAATAAAAAAAATTTTTTAAGGTTATGAAAAAGTATAGGGATTTATACTTATGTAAATAAACATGGGTTACTATATACATACATATCTCCTTGCTCTGTCAGCTGAGAAGGCTAGGAGCATTGACACTCATCTGGCAAGAAGCAGAACAAGAGCCCAGACCTTGCTTTCTGATGCTATTCCCCAATAAAAGTAATCAGGGCCCCTTGGGGCAAATGGCTGATTCTAGGTCTGGGGCAGTAAATATAAAAGAAAAGCATGGACCATTAGAAGGTTAGGTAGTGCTAAAAACAAAGGAAGAAACACACGAAAAAATAAACAACAACCAAGGGAGCATGGGGGTATGTGAGTGGAACACAAGAGCCAACTGAAAGAGTTCCTAATGGCCAAAGCTGGAATAACTTGAGCAAGAACATAAGATAGTATTAGATTACAACCCAAAGTATAAAACTAATATCCATACTGATGTAAATACATGACTGAATAAATGAATGTGGAAGAAGGCTCAAGTGTCCCAACTAGTAAAATTCCAAAATAATTTATGTAGATACTTTCTCCAAGGAGGCGGATCATAATACCTCATTCATTAGATGTGAGCTGCACAGTGATTCCACCCAAAAAATTAAGATATAGGAAGGGGAAAAAGCAGAGTAAATTTACATTGGAGAAACCTGACAAACCTCACTCAGGTGATCAAGTCAAAATCAACTCATGATAATTTATGATGATTGTATGTACCCTTGAAATGATGTAACAAAAACGACACTTTTCCTCTGTTATATGCCCCTCCCAAACATAACCCAGCGTAATCATGAAAAAAAGAATAAGGCAAATCCCAGTGGAGAGGCATTATACAAAATACCTAATCAGTACTCTTCAAAACTATAATGATCACCATAAACAAGGAAAGTCTAACAAACTGTCACAGCCAAGTGATGCCTAGGAGACATGACAATTAAATGTAATGTGGTATCTTGGATTTCCAAGACCCTGGAACAGAAAAATAACATTAGGTGAAAACTAAAGAAATATGAATAAACTAGCATATCCAGTGCCCAGATTTTTAGTTAATAACAATATACCAACATTGGTTCATTAATTGTAGCAAATGTACCATACCAATGTAAGATGTTAATAATAGGAGAAATTGTGAGAATAATGCATGTATATGGGAATACACTGTACTATCTGCTCAATTTTCTTTGTAAATCTAAAACTTCTTATGAATAAAATATATTAATAACAGTTGAGGGAAAAGATAACGAGAAGAAAATATATCATGTGCAGAAATTGTGAAACATATAAATAACTTATAAAATTATAAAAATAATTTTATTAGAAAATATTCAGAAATGAAATGAAAATGCTATGTAACAAGTAGCAAAATCTATAGTATGAAGCAAAAACAGGAAGATAGTTTTTTTACCTAAATGTCTATATTAGAAAGTGAGAAAGGCTAAAACTTTCTAAGAATTTTCTAGAAAAGTGGTAAAAGGTAAAGAAAGTAAATTCAAGAAAACAGAAGAAAGAAAATAGTAAGTATGTAGGAAGAAATTAAAGATGCAGCATACAATCATACAGTGGTGGCGGGTGGTGGGGAGGTGTTGTCAGAGAAGCCAAAACTGGTTCTTTGAAAGGCCTAATGAACTGACAAACATGGTAAGCTTGTCAAAATGAGAGTGATAATTCATAAGAAAAATGTTACAAACAGCTTTACACAGGTGAAATGTATACAAAATGGACACATTTCAGGCAATGCCACTTTAACTTGGGGCAAATAAATGTTTGAACAGATTTATAACCATTCAACATATTGAGTAGGTAATTAAAATTCCCTCCCTGCCATTCACAAACATGAAAAACCATAAACAAATAAAACAAATAAGTTAATAAACAAACAGTATATTTTTAAAGTCCAAATATCAAAGGAACAAATAATTCCAATCTTGTACAATTATTCTGGAGTACAGACAAAGAGGGACCATTTCTCATCCCCATCCTAAAACCTGTCTAGATCAGTTTGGGGAAGGAAATTACAAGCTAATCATATGCATAAACATAGCTGAAAATATCCTAAAAAATACTTACTAGCATATATTAAAAATAATACCACATGAATAATTTTAGTTATTCTAGGATTTCAGGTTAGAATTAACATAAAGCAATCAATTAATAAAACTCAGTACATTTAGAAATTAGCTGAGATAAATAATAATCATCTCAGCAAATATGAAGTGCAGATAAAATTTACCAGCCATTTTAAATAAAACTCTTAGCCAAAAAGGAATTAAAGAATACTTCTTTAGTCTGATAAAGGGTATCAAATGCAAACTAATAGCAAACATCAGATGTAATGGTGAACTTAGATGTTTCTCCCGTATTTTATGAGTAAGGGTTACTTTTATTCCACACTGCACTCTATTAACTAGCTAGACTGATAAGAAAAAAAATGCATTTTTTCAAGAAAAAATGAAAACTGTCATTGATGGATCATATTTTGTCTACGCGGTAAATAAATAGTTAAGTGGTAGGTTTTCAGGAACTTGTGACCCAGACAGATCTTCTTATAAACATGTTAATAGGGCTTCCCTGGTGGCGCAGTTGTTGAGAGTCCGCCTGCCGATGCAGGGGACACAGGTTCGTGCCCCGGTCCGGGAAGATCTCACAGTGCCGCGGAGCGGCTAGGCCCGTGAGCCATGGCAGCTGAGCCTGCGCGTCCGGAGCCTGTGCTCCGCAACGGGAGGGGCCACAACAGTGAGAGGCCCGCGTACCGCAAAAAAAAACAAAACAAAACAAACTATGTTAATAATAGACCTCTTGGCAAACAAGCTCATAGTATTTATTAGTAGTAGAGTTCTTATTTACAGAATGCTTTTAGCAGGACATACCTGATTGTCTAGTATCGCTTATGGCAAACAAAGCAGGAATCTATTGATTTAAGAGGAATGACTCTCTGGAAAATGTCAGGTAAGGTCTGTCACTATCTGAGTACAACATGAAGATGTTTCATGACCTGAATGGTCCTTTATGTGTAAGTGATGTGAATCGCACATATTACTTAGACCTCATGTATAAATTTGGGACATGGATGCATTTTGACACGTAAATAGAGGACCTGGGAAGCTGTGTTTCGGGCCCCAGACCTCTGCTTCATCTATTGTACATGAGTATTTGTATTCCTGAAATTATTAGTAGTGATGTATACTATGTAAGACTTCTGTTTTGTGTGAATCTGATTTGACAATCCAGTCATTTTTATTATCTCAAACACTCAAAATTCTGCATAAAACTTAGGAAAATTAATAAGATATTGCAAATGGCATTGAACAATATCTCATTTTTAATAGACTATAGTTCTTTGATATTCTAATCATATATGCTCATAGTAGTAATAACTCAGTGCATTTTTATATTACCACAATGTATATTTCTAATCGACCTTTCTTACATTCCTAAAGAATAGAGAATTACAGATTTAAAAGAAGAGGAATTTAATGTCCATATAGAATAAAGTGTATAGTAAAAACATATATACTTTGTGAAGAGGATGTTTATTAAGGAGTTGAACTGAAGATGAAATTTAAGATTTACTTCCTTTTTCATAATGAGATTACTGAACACTTTAAAGCTGGACAGAAGAAAATGAAGGTGTAAGTTAAGTTCCATGGTGTTTCTTTGTGAAAGTTGAAAACTTTAAGAACATTTTCTTCTCCTAGTTCAGAATCATTTTAATTAAATGGCCTGAGAGCTTTCTGGGAAAGGTTAGCTGCAGAATTAAAACTGCTTTTAGACTAGTATTGGGTGAGAAAACAGTCAGCAAAATTCTCTTTGAATGAATCTGTCTTGTTGTTTATATCTGTTTCTGTTTTAATGAACACCTAGCTGCATAAATTTTTTTAGTAATCTCTCTGCTTTTGCTAATGATCAGTATTCAATATGAACATCTCACTGGGATGTTCAAACTTAACAAACCTCTGCAAATGATTTAGTAGTATTTTTAGCTCATCATTATTGCTACGTGTCAAACATAGCATCTGGAAAGATTGCTTAATTCTAATTTTAATCATGTTTCTGTTTAGTTTGATGTTATTTTAAAAATTCAAATGAAATCATATTTTATCCACATTAAGACTCTACAAAAGGAAATGGGGGTCATTACCAGGGTAGAAGAGATTCTGTATGAATAGGAAATTAGCTAAATCCAATATGTATTTACATGATTCCTTTTATTTTAAAAGTTAGGTAAGAGGTACTCTGGTAAGAGACAGAAGGAAAAAAATGATCTGCATTTTTAATAACAGATTATTAATGTTTTTACTAGAGTCACCATACTGTACATTACATCTCCAGGACTCTGTTTTATAACTGGAAGAAACTTTTGAGATATTTAATGGTCTAGTGAATTAATGAAGAAAAAGAGGTAATTAAAAACCACATTGTAAAAAATTATGAATATAATTTGAAAGAGTTGATTTCAGAGGTTTGCAGAAATATTTTGATCAGTTCATAGGTTAAAGAAGGATAAACAATGGAAGACTTTAGAAAACAGCAAGTTAATACATAATTGAATCAATTGTTATGTGTTAAATGTAAGGTTCTCTTTTAGCTTAGTTGATTCATCAGAATACTTCTCAGTGTCATGATAAAGAGGCAGGATCAAGACTGTGTAGT
Source organism: Monodon monoceros (assembly GCF_005190385.1). NCBI lineage: Eukaryota > Metazoa > Chordata > Mammalia > Artiodactyla > Monodontidae > Monodon > Monodon monoceros. The sequence goes on from NW_021703772.1 coordinate 48,578,825, forward strand.
AGGAAGACCCAGAGCTCACATGCTCCCATGAATGTGCAAAAACTACAACATACAGAATAACTCTCAGAACGATCTAAAGATTAGCAGAATGGCTCTTCTACAACTGAGGGTATAAAGAAAATAACACACCCAGACGGGTAGGAGGGGAAGAAAAGCAATCTAGTCAGGACCCACAACCCCAGCAGGCAACCCAAAAGAGGACAGGAAATCACAAACTCAGAGGTCGTCCCTAAGAAGTGAGAAGTTCGAGCCCCGCATTGGGCACCTGGCATCCAGTACTGTGAAGGTGAATTCCCTTAACTGGTTTTGAAAACCAGCAGGGCTTAGGACCTGGAGAACAGAAGGGCTTGTAGGAAACTGAGTCTCTACTCTTAAAGGGCACATGCACAAATCTACTTCCTGCAAGTCCCAGCACAAAGACAGCAGATTGAAAAGCCCCTGGTGCTCTAGCCAAGACTGCCCCCAGCAGCCCTCAGCCTTTACCAGGCTCCAGCTCCAACTCCACCTCCCCTGAGCAAGGAGGCAGCCCTCCAGGCCCCAGGAAAAGCTTTACCCCACACCTGTCTCTGACTCCACCCCACCCACCTTCAAGGCAGCTGCTACCAGTGTACCTTGGGAGAAACCCTGGCCAGTGCTGGGCTCCAGTTGTAGTCCCTCTGGCTCCAGCCCCACCACTCCCCAGGAAGCAGCTGCCAACGTGCCCCAGGAGAAGTCCCCACCGGGCCAAGCTCTGGCTCCAATCCCTCCAGTTCCATCCCCACCGGCTCCAAGCACTCCAAGGGGACAACCTAGGCACATTCTGCAAAAAGCCCTGGCCTGTGCTCACTTCAGCTCCAACCCACCTGAGAAAACCACTATGCACACACAGACTGCATAGGGACCCTCCTACACAAGGTAACAGTTTTAGCTAATTTCATTCAAACAAAGTCAGTCAAAAAAAATCAGAAAACAGAGAATTATGAAAGAACAAGGTAAAACTCCATAAAAAACCTAATGAAACAGAGATAAGTAATTTACCAGATAATTTATAATTTTCTTGAAATGATGATAAATAATAGAGAGCTCTTGTTTTGTAAAACCTTCATCCTATTTATTCATGCTCAAAATGATGGATGAAATGAGAGAAAAATCACATCCCAGATCATAGTACTTAACAATAAATGATGTATAATCATTTTTATTTTCTTTTGCTACACATATCATGTGATGAAATGGCTTAATTTTAATTAGGGACTATAAAATTACTGTGTCAAAGCTTTGCTGTGATCTCAACTATGAATCTTTGTGGGTAAAAAACAGTCAGTCCAAACTTCAAATATTTGGAATATTTATATTGCTTTCAATAAAATTCTACACAGAGTACTTTTTCAATATTGAGTCCACTAAACAGACAAATATAAAGAGAATGAGTAGCTAACACATTAACTCACTTGATAATAAGTAAAGAATAAAATATTTTAGTCTAAGAAGTAGTTGCAAATGATAAAGCCTAAATGATAGCTTTATTTGTATTGTAAAATATTTTTAAGATATTCTCCCAAACACAAATTGTCTCTAATCCTTAGTCTCCATTTTAGCTAATTGTTCAAGCTGTGAATGAAATGATCCAATGATTTCAAGAGATTAAAATGACCAATATTATCTTTTGTAAATTAGCTTTATAAAGCCAACTCTAAAATTAATTAATTACCCCATAATCTAAAAAACATGATATGGGGCTTCCCTGGTGGCGCACTGGTTGAGAGTCCGCCTGCCTATGCAGGGGACGTGGGTTCGTGCCCTGGTCCAGGAGGATCCCACATGCCACGGAGTGGCTGGGCCCGTGAGCCATGGCCACTGGGCCTGCACGTCTGGAGCCTGTGCTCCGCAGTAGGAGAGGCCACAGCAGTGAGAGGCCTGCTTACCACAAAAAAAAAAAATAATAATAATAATAAAAAAAAACATGATATAATGGAAGGCTTTCCAAATGTCTATTTTAGATCTGTATTTCATTTATTTCTCTGCTCTAAAGCACTTTTTTTTTTGGTATGCATGATTAATACTGAATACTTTTCCTCCTAAATGGATAAAATAATAAATCTAATATCTAAAATATTTTGAATTAAATTATTTCCCAAATTAAATGAATAAATTTATTCCTTTTTTCATGATAATTAAATTCACCCCACAAAGTTCTTTAGAAACATGTTAATAGCAAAATAATCAAAGCTACTGTTTGATAATACTAAACAATAACATGAAGCAAAACATAATGAAAGAAAAAAGGGTGGGGATAAGAGGAAGGAGGGAGGAAAAGAGGAAGGAAGAAAGGAAGGAAGGTTAAAGAATAAACTTTTGTCTAATGGACGAATTCTATGGACACAGTACTATGGACTATAGTTAACCACCCTGAAACTACTGCTGTTTCATAATCAAAGATTACTCAACCTTTTGGAAACATGAAGGATTATAGAATTAGTCACCATCAGTTAGACACTACTCCAGGGAATAAAATAAACTACATTGAAGACATCTTATAAATGACAAAAAATTATCATCATAATATTAAATAATTGGTACATTCTCATTAAATGACATTTCAAATTAATGTTTATAAAGACTCATACAATGTACTATTACCAATTCAACACTTTTTTTTTTTCAACACTTCTTTTAATGGCTTATATGTCAAAGGAATCTTCAAGCATTTTATCCATTATCATTTAGTTGTCTTAAAATAAAACTGTAATGAAGTTATTAGATGGTCAAGAATATCTTTTATTGGTAAAACTTGTTCCCTTGGGGTTCTTATAAGCCATGTTGGACAAAGGTTTAGAAGAGTATGAGCTTCTAAATAATTAATGTGCATTTGAAAATTTAACATGATACATGTTATGCTCTTACACGAGTTCTAGGATTTAAGTCATCTCAGCAATTTATAGACAATAAAAACAATTATATGGTATAACTATAATCTCAGTGCTTGAAAAGTTAGGATGTAAATTAAGAAATGCTTTTAAATAATCTAAACATTTAAACTATAACACTAACAACTGAGTATGTAAATAAGTAGCAAGTAACTTTGAGTACATTATTTCTAATGTTAAATCATGTTACATTATTGCCAAATTTTTCACACATTCTGGAACAAACACATATTATCCTTAGACAAATATATTTATTTACTATTGTACAACATGTAGTATTATAGTAGATTATTTTAAGATAATAATTGTTGATAGTGTCCCTTACATATTAAATTGAAAACAAATAAAAAATGAAAATGTATCCTCAACTGCCTATTGGAGCATTTTAAAAAAGTGTTTCTGAACTTTAAACTAGGTATGAAAAGTTATATTTAGTAAAGCTACAGTTATCAAGACAGTGTGGTATTGGTGAAAGAATAGACAAATAGATCAACAGAAAATAATAGAGAGCCTAGAAATAGAGCCTTCTAAACATAGTCAACTGATCCTTGAAAAAGAATAAAGGCAGTATGTTGGAACAAAGATAATCTTTTCAACAAATGATGCTGGAACAACTGGACATTCACATGTTTAAAAAAAACAAAACAAAACTCTAGACACACCTTTTACAAAAATTTACCCAAAATGAAACATAGACCTAAATGTAAAATGCAAAATATAAAACTCTAGAAGATAACAAGAGAAAACCTAAATGACCTTGGGTATGGTAATGACTTTTTTTTTTTTTTTTTTGCGGTACGCGGGCCTCTCACTGTTGTGGCCTCTCCCATTGCAGAGCACAGGCTCCGGCCGCACAGGGCCAGTGGCCATGGCTCACAGGCCTAGCCACTCCGCGGCATGTGAGATCTTCCCGGACCGGGGCACGAACCTGTGTCCCCTGCATCAGCAGGCAGACTCTCAACCACTGCACCACCAGGGAAGCCCTGGTAATGCTTTTTTAGATACAACATCAAAGACACGATCTATGAAAGAAATAATTGATAAGCTGAACTTTATTAAAATGAAAATTTTTTGCTCTGCAAAAAGACTATATCAAGAGTATTAGAAAGCAAATCACATACTGGGAGGAAAGATTTGCAAAAGACACATCTTATAAAGGACTGTTATCCAACATATACGAAGAATTCTTAAAACTCAACAATATGAATACAACCAATCAACTGAAGAGTTTAACAGACACCCCACCAAAGGTATATAGATGTCAGATAAGCATATGAAAAGATGCTCTACATCATATGTCATCATGGCAATACAAACTAAGATGAGATACCACTATATAACTATTAGAATGGCCAAAACACAAAACACTGACAACTCCAAAAGGTGGTGAGGATGTGGAGCAACAGGAACTCTCATTCATTGCTGGTGGGAATGCAAAATGGTACAGCCATTTTGGAAGACAGTTTGCTAGTTTCCTACAAAACTAAACATATTCTTACCATACGATCTAGCAATCACACTCTGTATTATTTACTCAAAGGAGATGAAAACTTATATCCACACAAAAATGTGCCTACACATGTTTATAGCTGCTTTATCATAATTGCTGAAACTTGGAAATAACCAAGATGTCTTTCAGTGAGTGAATGGATAAATAAGCTGTAATACATCCAGACAATGGAATATTATTCAATGCTGAAAAGAAATGAGCTATCAAGCCATGAAAAGACATGGAGGAATCATAAATGCATATTACCAAGCGAAAGCAGCCAATCTGAGAAGGCTTCATAATGTATGATTCAAACTATATGACATTCTGGAAAAAGCAAAATTATTGAGACAGTAAAAAGATAAGTGGTTGCTAGGAATGGGGTGAGAGAAGAATAGGCAGAGCAAAGAGAAATTTTAGGGCAGTGAAAATATTCTATATGATATTATAAGGATGAATATGTGTCATTACACTTTTATCCAAACCCATAGAATGCATAACACCAATAGTAAACCCTAATGTATAAATTATGGACTTTGGGTGATTACGATGTATCAATCCTTGGTAGAAAATGTACCATTGTGAGTAATGTTGATATAGGGAAGGCTATGCATGTGTGTGGGCAGCAATACCTGAGAAATCTCTGTACCTTCCTCTCAGTTTTATTGTAAACCTAAAACTGCTCTAATGAAAATAGTCTTAAAAATTATATTTATTCTATCAAAATGAAAAATAATATGCTAGTTGTTTTAACTCAATAGGTTTGTCTGTAGCCTTCCTGTTGGTCATTTTTACTCTAAAAAGAAACAATGAAACCATCATTATTGATTACAATACAGGCAATAGTGAATTAAATATAATCAGAAATATAACCAGGTAGAATCAAAGTCCCCTTATAATTGTAGGCAAATATATGAGACAAGAATTCCAGGTTTGTTTGTTTTCAAAGAAACAATATGAGAAGCAGAAGGTGGAGAAAAAAATTCTTATGGCATCTTTCCTCTTCCATCATTTTGCATCCTCTTTCATTCAGTTCATACAGCTTTTCAATCAACAAAGAACTGTACATTAACCTTGTCTTTCTCTGACTCTGGCTACTGACAACCATGTGGCTTGGCTCCACTAATTGTAATGTGATGGAAATTTGAAAGAAAATGCCCTTACATGTCAAATGTCAATATTCTTTGCAATAGAATCCCATTAAAAAACAAAATTTGTGTAAAAATATTGCTTTGATGTCCAAAACTAAGGATTATGAAATAAACTGATGAAAAGAAGTAAAGAAGTACCTTCAGAGAAAGATGACCTGCCGAGAGTTCACGAGTAATCTGTCAAATATTGTGTTTGTTTTTTCTCTTTCTTTCTGTTATGTCCAGAATTTCAGCAAATTTTTTATCTGTTAGCAGTTTGAGTTTTCCTAGATGTATCGATTTCAAGTCATTTTTTGTTTTAAGAAAAACACTGCAATGTGCCATGTGTTTTGTCAAGGTCATACAATTTATAATTTTGAATTAGTGAGCTTCTAGACAACAAAAAGGATACTACTCTGCATATCAATGTATATTGTTAATCTTAGTTATACCTTTGCAGGTTGTTAAGTATATGTAGAATCTGAATAGAACTAATAAATAAGAAGAAAATTTCCAACCATATAGTTTCAGTACCCTAGATTCTAGATACAAAGAACATGGGAAAATGCCTTGAAATTAGAAAAAGAAAATGGACCCCTTACCTGAAAATAGAGTCCAAGAAAAAAAAATAACAATAGAAGGTCTCCTACACAGGAGAATGACTTATAGACATCAGCAATTATGTGTCAGATAGACATACGAGGACTCAAAATATGGCTTATTTTACTCTATCCGAGGCTAGTGAAGTCTAAAACTGCACTGAAACTTCTAAAATCTCTTTGTGTTTTCATTCTCTCTCTTTACTGCTAATATATTCTCCATGTCATTCAGTTCTAAGAAGCATTTCCTTCTGAACAGCATTAACTGAACTTACTTTCTTTTATATATTCCTACTTAAACCTACTGTATTCAGGTATTTGTCTTCAACCATTCCACAAAACGTCTCTTGTCAAATTTTCCACGTTTCCAAATCCAAAATCAAGTAATCATCTCTCTTTGATTCAATTGTTCATCCCTACTCCTTGACTGTCTTATTTTCTTTTGGCCTCACTGCCACATTTGTTCAAGCCCCAGAGCAAGGTCCTCTTCATTTTCTCAACTTCTAAATTTGTACTAAGGGCTCACTCCTCTCACCACATCTCCCTACATCACCATCAGTTTTATGGTTTTAAACTCCAGGTTACTATGTCTAACTACATAATCATCATCCCGATTTAGATGCTTAGTAGGCATCTCAAACCTAACCTGTCCACAATGGAATGCCTGACTCTAACCCCACACACATTTTTTTTGGTCAGGTTTCTTTAGCACCATTCACTTCAATGCTCTCACAAGAATCTTAAGCCTTTCTTGAACTCTTTCTTTCTTTTACACCCAAAATCTAATCCATCAACATATCTCCTGGCACTTCCGTGCCATTCAAATATTCAGATTCTGACCACTTCTCACCGTGAGTACCATTATACCCTAACTCAAGCAACTGTTATCTGTACACTGAATTGCAGCATTAGCCTCCCACTGGTTTCCTTTCTACCATTTTTTTTTTCAAAAAGCAAATCACATGATCTGACTTTCCAGATGGAAAACTTTTCATCATTCTACAGCATTTAGAATAAATCCCATAATCTGCACTATGGCCTACCAAAATTTTTTTCTTTTTTTTAAATTGATTTTTTATTGGAGTATAGTTGATTCACAATGTTGTGTTAGTTTCTGCTGTACAGCAAAGCGATCATTTATACATATATATATCCACTCTTTTTAAAACTCTTTTCCCATATAGGTCATTTGTGGAGTATTGAGTAGAGTTTCCCGTGCTATACAGTAGGTTCTTATTAGTTATTTGTTTTACATATATAGTAGTGTGTATATGTCAATCCCAATCTCCTAATTTATCCTCCCCCTTCCCCCCTTGGTAACCATATATTTGTTTTCTACATCTGTGACTTCATTTCTGTTTTGTAAGTAAGTTCATTTGTATCATTTTTTTTTAGATTCCACATAGAAGTGATATAATATGATATTTGTCTTTCTCTGTCTGACTTACTTCACTCAGTATGGCAATCTCTAGGTCCATCCATGTAGCTGCAAGTGGCCTACCAAAATTTACCTAATCTGGCCCTAAGCATCTTTTCCAAATTCATCTCCTATAGATTTCCTTAGCTTACACTTTTGCCAGTCACATATCTTCCTTTTTTCTTGAAAGAATCCAAACACAATCCTGCCCCAGTGTATTTTGGTTAGTATTCCCACAGATATCTCTATTACCTGTTCACTCAATTTAAATTTCTGCTTAACTGTCACCTCCTCAGAGAGGCCTTTACTCATTTTCTTATCTAAAATAACAGCTGTTTCTCATTTAACTTCTTTTTATTTTTCTTCCAAGACGTAAATATCTAAACTTAATTATTGAGTTTTGAGTCTGTTTACTGATTCACCAAAATTAAGTTCTGTGAAAGAAAAATCTTTTTTTTTCACTATTGATATTCACCTAGATTAGTTCCTCATGTGTATGTATACTTACAATCTGATCCATTTATGATTAAATCATTGCATAATTCCTTTTTTCCCCCTGCCAGTTACTTTTATAATTTCAGGAAATGCATATAATCAATATAATTACAATAAATTTATTAGATACATGCATTGTATTTAGAGCAATAAATTAAATGAAATCCTATATAAATTATATTTCCTTCTCTCTTCTTCCCCAATGACAGTCTTAATATTATTGTTCTTACATGAAAGAAAAAGAAAAGACAATTCCCTTAACAGTTGTCACAGTGTAAAATTATTAGAAAAGCTCAATTTCAAAAAGAAGTTTCCTGAATTACAGCACAGTTTTCACTACACTGGAGCTTTGTGATATGTTACTGATCTGAGACACATTGCACATACCATGAGTGAGGAGCATTTTACAAACTCACAGTAAATTTTTTCTTCAATTACTTGAAAAGCCTATAATGTGGGTGTTAATGTCACTGTTGCACTCAAAGTTATAATTTTCAAAACTGGGAAATAGTCAAGAGTGTACAGTATTTTTAGTTAAGTGCTGGCCATTATCTAGGAAACCTTCCAGGAATAATGGTCAGCTATGTTTTTGTTTCAATTGATAAGGCTATTTTAGAGCTCAGGAAATTAAGCTGTAGAAAATGGAGAGTAATGTCAATTATTATTGTCCACTGAAATGAAAATATATTTTATCCAGTAGAGATACAATTGAATTTTGTCCTTTAAAAAATATAACCCAAAATATTACATTTTATTGTCCTACAGGGTATAAACCAGTTTAGATGTATTAAAATATTAATATCAGCATTCCTGACTAACTATATAGCATTCAACTATATAGAAAAACTATATAGTTTTTCTTTCAGTTATCCTTTGAACCAATCTTAGTTTCTTATTGCTTTCTTAATTAATTAGCTGAATAAAATGTTTAAACATATCATGTTATATTTTATGATGGTCATGATTTTACTTTTTGAGGGAAAGAATGTAACAGATTATCCATATCTATATACACATATACATGCATATGTTAATTTATGTATGACACTTCCAATATAAAATTTTTGTAATTTTGTTTGCTATATTTCTTTGTCTTAACTCTCTAAAATCATTGTGACCAATGATAAGCTAAATAAATGCAGTGTGGTATTTTCTTTAAAATATTTTGTCCTGACTTTTTGACAAACTGCCATATTTTTTTCTTTATCTTTCCCCTTATGTGAATCACACTTGCATTGCAACACTAATAATAAGGTTTCTTACAGATTCAAAGGCAAAAGAGCTTCTGTAGCCCACAGAAATATTTGGGGTGAAAATAAAATTGGGGTTAATATGTAGCATATCTTCTTTTATCAGACACGTCACTTAAGCTTTTAGCACACATCTTTGTTGATGTAAGACAACGGTGACATATTTTTATATTAAAAAACACACTGATCTGCTGAGAAAAGCAGTTTTTCATATTGTGTAGAGGATTTTGTTAACAGATTTTGTGACATGAATCATGCTTCCCTGGTTGGAAAACATCGTGCTGATGATTTGAACTTTACCTTTGGTTGCCTTGGGGAATATCAATAAGAGGTGTCAAATGTTTCCCCATTAGTATCCCTGTTTATCCTACGAAGATAAGCAAGTTGTCTCTGACTGAGTACATAGGCAGAATCTTCCAAATTGCTACAAATACACTGAGGTAAATTTTGAACAGGAGTAAAGTTGAGGGGGTATTGTACCATACCACATCAAAGTTTCCTAAAGAGTAAAATCTGTATGAAGAAAATAATTTTTGGATTAATATATTTATTTTTACAGATTTTTGAATTAAATGTATTTTATATACATTATACTGCATATTGGGTACAACGTACTTAGTTAGGCATGAAACTGAATATGAAGCAATATTAAATAATAGTGACAATGGTTTGCCCATCAAAACAAAAAACAAAACATACATAAACATATATGTATTTGTGTGTGTGCACCTTTAGTATACATTGATATATATCTGTACTTAAATGTAAAAATACATATGCATATCAGAATACATATACTTTAATACACAGTACCATTAATATAAAGATACAAATGATGTAGAATACAAAATTGTATCTATCTAAAAATATGCATACACATGAAGAAAGTTAGGAAAAAATCATTTTGTTACTAGGGTAAACAAATGTGGGAATTTTTTCCATATCTCAAAATGTTTATATATGTATATATGGTATTGATCTCTTTTTGTAAGGCAGCTATTAGAACCTGTCAGAAGCTCTGGACCCCATGATTCTGACACAGTGCTGTTAAACTTTAAAGCAACACAGCACATGTTAAAGTTAACCTCTTGAAAATTTGTGTACCTCATTTTGGATATAGGTAATTCTGAACTTATGCTCAGAATACACATCAACCAACAGAAAAGCAGAGAATCAACAAACAGAAAAGTTGAACAAAAGAATTGAAAGAGCAGGTTGTTGTAGTGGGGCTAGGAGCATAGCAGACCATATCTTAAAAATGGGTTCTGCATAAGAAATTATGCAACTGCTATTCAACAATTGGGCAGGAGATGGAGATGAGAGGTAGGATATAGGGGGGAGGTTGGGGAGAAATCCATGAATAGTTTTTTTTGAAATTCTGCTTTACTTAGAGCAAATTTCAGCATTACTTTTATGTACTAATTATCATAATGTAATGTTAAATAATGGTATCTGGATATATTCCAAGGTACATTCTATGCAGAACTATATTTACATAGCATCAACTATTTTTAAATTGTCCTTAGACAATCTTTTACATCCTAGGAAAAAGATTTTGAATACTACTGATTACACTCAGAGAAACCCAGGCAAAGCCATAGTGACACACGTAGCACAGAACAAGGAGGTGTTAAAAAAAACCATTCTCTCCTACTAGGGACAGAATATCATCATTAGGGAAAAGTGCTATTTTCAAGTAGATTAGATAATATTGAAATTAGAAGGAGGAATATTGGAAAATACAAAGTGTTAAAACACCCAATGATTAGCTTCGTGTGTTTTAAAAGGAAAAGACCTACTTAAATGCTTAGGATAAAATGGCGAGAAAATGCCTAGAACCCTGTTTTATGGAATATGAAAAGAGAGACTACTATTTGCAAGTCATAGTCATTTGAAAGTTGCTAGCATTCTGAGATACAAGCACGGAAAATCTATATTATTTTAAGCCTGTTTCTTGCCTTTCTTAGAATAAACATTTCTATCAGTGTCACTGTAAGGTTTACATAACAATATTGTGATAATCGTGCATGACATCTCAGAAGTTGTCTGTCCACAGCATAATGATCACAGTAACACAATAGAATTTCAGCATATGAAGAACTGATGATACCAGGTTACACAATAACTTGTGTTAGCAAATGTTATGACTTCTCCAAAGTCCATATTTAAAAAAAAAAGTGTCATAATTTTGGCAACTTGAAAAAGCAGAGATGATCCAAATATGCATTAAAAGGAAGAGGCATTTATTTCAAAAAAGGAAATATTTCTTAGAGGTGAGGTTGCAAACATCACCATGTTCTGCTATCAGAAGGTGTGAGCATAATAAACCAATCTTACAAAAATTCAGTGAATTAAATATTGCCAGAATTCTTCTTTGTCAAAGCTGCTCTTGGAGATTTAATTACTTATAGGGATACCAACCTCAAATAAACAAGACAGCAAATATTTCTATTCCTGGATAAGAGCAGAATGCAGAGGAATTGAAATATATATATATAATAATCATATATATACAAATATATATGTATATATATACATTTTTTGCCTCTTTCATCTTATTCGCTGTTTTGAGTTATCCACAAGACATTATTGTCTATTTGTGCAACTATAGAAATAATTTGTTCTTATACAAATTATCCAGATTATTGAAATTGACTTATGTTTAAGGTACTAGCTAGTGACTTCTAAATGTAATAGTCCATTTTATTCTTTTTTTAACATCTTTATTGGAGTATAAGTGCATTACAATGTTGTGCTGGTTTCTGCTGTATAAAAAAGTGAATCAACTATATGTATATATATATACCCATATCCCCTCCCTCTTGCATCTCCCTCCCACCCTCCCTATCCCACCCCTCTAGGTGGTCACAAAGCACCCAGCTGATCTCCCTGTGCTATGCAGCTGCTTCCCACTAGCTATCTATTTTACATTTGCTAGTTATATATGTCAATGCCACTCTCCCACTTCATCCCAGCTTACCCTTTCCCCTCCCAGTGTCCTCAAGTCCATTCTCTATGTCTGCGTCTTTACTCCTGTCCTACCCCTAGGTTCTTCTGAACCTTTTTTCTTTTTTTTTTAGATTCCATACATATGTATTAGCATATGGTATTTGTTTTTCTCTTTCTGGCTTACTTCACTCTGTATGATAGACTCCAGGTCCATTCACCACATGATAAATAACTCAATTTCGTTTCTTTTTATGGCTCAGTAATATTCCATTGTATGTATGTGCCACAGCTTCTTTAACCATTCATCTGTCAGTGGACACTTAACACTGCTTCCAAGTCCTGGCTATTGTAAATAGAGCTGCAATGAATATTGTGGTACATGACTCTTTTTGAATTATGGTTTTCTCAGGGAATATGCCAAGTAGTGGGACTGCTGGGTCGTATGGTAGTTCTATTTGTAGTTTTTTAAGGAACCTACATACTGTTCTCCCCAGTGGCTGTTATCAATTTACATTCCCACCAACAGTGCAAGAGTGTTCCCTTTACTCCACACCCCCTCTAGCATTTATTGTTTGTAGATTTTTTGATGATGACCATTCTGACCAGTTTGAGGTGATACCACATTGTAGTTTTGGTTTGCATTTCTCTAATGATTGGTGATGTTGAGCATCCTTTCATGTGTTTGTTGGCAATCTGTATATCTTCTTTGTCTATTTAGGTCTTCTGCCCATTTTTGGATTGGGTTGCTTGTTTTTTTGATATTGCACTGCATGAGCTGCTTGTATATTTTGGAGATTAATCCTTTATCAGTTGCTGAGGTCTCTGAGACTGTCCTCAATTCTTTTCTTTTTTCTTAATTCTGCTCTGCAGTAGTTATTTCCACTATTTTATCTTTCAGGTCATTTATCCATTCTTCTGCCTCAGTTATTCTGCTATTGGTCCCTTCTAGAGAGTTTTTAATTTCATTTATTGTGTTCATGATTGTTTGTTTTCTCTTTAGTTCTTCTAGGTCCTTGTTAAACATTTCTTGTATTTTCTGCATTCTATTTCCAAGATTTTGGATCATCTTTACTATAATTATTCTGATTTCTTTTTCAGGTAGACTGTCTATTCCCTCTACATTTGTTAGGTCTGGTGGGTTTTTACCTTGCTCCTTCAACTGCTGTGTGTTTCTTTGTCTTCTCATTTTGCTTAACTTACTGTGTTTAGGGTCTCCTTTTCACAGGCTGCTGGTTTTTGGTGTCTGCCCCCAGTGGGTAAGGTTGGTTCAGTGGGCTGTGTAGGCCTCCTGGTGTAGGGGACTGGTGCCTGTGTTCTGGTGTGTGAGGCTGGATGCTGTCTTTCTGGTGGGCCTGACCACGTCCACTGGTGTGTTTTGGGGTGTCTATGAACTAATTATGATTTTAGGCAGAGTCTTTGCTAATCAGTGAGGTTGTGTTCCTGTGTTTCTAGTTGTTTGGCATGGGGTGTCCAACACTGGAGCTTGCTGGTCATTAAGTGGGGCTGGGTCTTAGCATTTAGATGGAGATCTCTGGGAGAGCTCTCACCGATTGATATTACATATGGCCGGGAGGTCTCTGGTGGTCCAATGTCTTGAACTCGGCTCTCCCACCTCAGAGGCTCAGGCCTGACACCTGGCTGGAGCACCAGGACCCTGTCAGCCACATGGCCAGGTACATGGGGAGTTTCTTGCCCTTTGGGAAATCTTCTGTAAGCATTCAGTAGGTGTTCTGTAAGAGTTGTTCCACATGTAGATGTGTTTTTGATGTATTTGTGGGTAAGAAGGTGATCTCCACGTCTTACTCCTCTGCCATCTTGAAGGTCCTCCTATTCTAAAATATACATAAATACAAAAGTTTTCTCTCATATTAGGTGCATTTCTCTACTGTATCTTACTTTTTAAATTCTTTTTTGGCATAATTATATGTAGATAACATGTAATAAAACCCTTTGCTTAAAGTTGTAGTATTTTTCACTTCCCCTGAACATTAATTGACTCAATAGACAGCCATCAACCTAACAGATGTTGGAAGGTGGGAGGGAAGGAGACTTCAACTCCACTGGGGAAAGCTTAAGACAATGACATGAGTTCAGATACTAGAACTGAATATTTTATCCAGTCTGGCTCAGACTCAAGAATGGATAAAACCTTCAGTTTAATTCTATTCAAATCGTATTCATTGAATATGAAATGTCAAAGCAGTACAGTTCATTGAAGATGAAGACATATGTGTGTGCTTCTCTTGGAGCCGTCATTTGGGGCAGTGGGGATGCTCTATAGGAGGAAATTTTTAAGTTTTCCCCTTGTTCTGATCCTCCAAATGGTTAAAAAAAAAAAACACAACAAAACAGTACAGTTAGATGAATAAACAGCCCAGGAAAAATCCCAGGAAAGATGTTTGAAATGGACTGAATCATTAATTGCTTTACCTGTCTCTCATATTTTCTTATTAACCTTTAAATATTATTTTGCAGATGAAAATTTACACCCAAATATCAAGAAGTGATTTCTTTCTCAAGTATCACTTTACTGAACAGAAGCTTAAATGATTAGGAAATGTTCAAATTTGAGAATAAAGCTGCTCCATTTCTATAGCACTACAAGTCCCTGCAGGACAGCAAATTCCAACAATCTGGCCTGACAGTGACTTCCTCTGGAGCAGAACAAAACAGCATGCCATAAAGCACAGAATCCTGACTTGCTGGGTTAAGGTCAATTCAGTGCCTTTTGGGAGATATTTCAGCCACACTGAAACTGTTAAGGTAAAAAACAAAATGTTTGAGGGGCAGCAACAATAAGGCAATCATTCCCTTTTCTATCTTTTCATAGTGTCAGCATGACAAATCTCTTACAGTGAAAATAACTCTGAATTGCCCATAGGCTACCAGGTGAGAAGACAGACATGTTGTGGCTTTGGTTCAGGGCAGATGTACAGGTAAAAGTGTTTACAGGAAAGTCTTTTCTTTTTCCTGATAGTGAGTTTCCCACTTAAAAAAAAAAATCTCAATGACTAGAATTCAGAATGACAACTTCACTGGAAAATATTCTAATACGCTTTTTACATGAGAATCACTTAGAAAATGTGGAATTGAGAATGAAGTACGTATGACTATTTATGACGAACACATAAGCTTTAACCTGTGTTATACTTGATGATATAGAATCCTTAAAATTTAGACCCAGATAGGCCAATGAAGTCATCTGGTCTAAACTCTCTGTATATAGATGTGGAAATAGAGCTCTGGGAAGGTGAAGATAAAAAGCTTTGCCCTTAAAAGAAGTTTGTGATAGAGCCTGCCTGGTCTCTTGACTCCTAAGTGCATTTGCTACACAATGAAATGTATGTTTACATAGTGTCCTCAAGCAAAAAATGTATATAGGTATGTGACTTTTTTAGACTTTTTAAAAAGTTCCCTTTGACATTTCTAAGTTTGGGTAAATATATAACTTAAATGAAGGATCAGGCTTACTATGCCATTTCCTTTAAACTTTCATCTTTCTAAAATGTAGCAAAAAATGTTGCTGTTTTTCAATAAACATATCTATTGCAACCATGTTATTTATTACTTAAATAAGGACTCTATTAATAATTAAACCAGGATGATGGATATAAAGTGAGACTGTTGTAGGATATTGGGATGTATAGTTATCCTTAAAATACTGTATTTTCTGTTATGAAAAACTAATTCTGCTTTTAAAATAATAAATTAACTATTATTTTGTATGTTTATGTAGGTTAAAATAATGATTTGCATTTAAACTGTCACTTCTCTGCATATAATAAGATTTTATGCATGTTAATAAAATCCTGTGCTTCTCTGGGCTTTTGAATAAAGAATTCTATAAAAACATAAATATGATAAAAAATTGTGCACTTCTTACATTAATATTGAGGGCTCATCTGGTCAAATGATAATGAGAGAAAGAGCAATGGAAATGTATTTCTACCTTTTTTATCTTTTCCTGGAAAACTTTATTTTCCCATATTCGTTGAAGTTTAACAAGCAAGATGATCCTGATAAACAGGGGAGATGTGCTTTCTTAAAAAAATGGTGAAATATTTGAATGGCACATGGAAAAGCTAACAATAACTTCAATTATAATTCTCCATTTAATATTGAATTACTACTTCATTGCAATTAAGACAGCTTCTATAACTATGATGGAATAGTTTGAGACTTTGAGAACATATTTGTTTGACTATGATATTTCTTTGTTTAATGATTCAGTCCATAGTATTTTATATGTGCAATTGTATGAAGCATTATATTAAACTGAATAACCCTGACCCCATTCTCCACTTTAAGAATTAGAACATATTTCATATACTCATGTGATCCTTTGGTATCACATCACCCTACTTCACTCCTTGAAGTAACCACCATCTTGAGTTTCATATTCACCATTTTCCATTTCCCAAAGAGGGATAGATCACATGTTTATAAACTTAAAAACAATAGCATTAAATTTTTTTTCTGGACAAAATAAAAAGTGTGCAGTCTTTCACAACATTTTGTTCAATCAATATTACATTTCAAAGATTCTTTCATGTTATATTTACCTAAAGTTAGTTTATTTGAACTACAGAATAATTTTGCATTGTGTGAATACATCACAATTTATTTTCAAATTTTGTTGTTCAGAGCTATTATTATTAAGAGGCTTTTGTTTTGTTTCAGTATGTTAATATATAAATTTGTAAGATTGTTTTCCTGAGTTGCCAGATCAATTCATACTTTCACAAATGATGTGTAAGATTTTCCATTGATACACATCATTATCACCTGAGATCATCAAATTTTATTTTTTCCAATTTGGTGGGTACAAAATTATTGCTCATTTTTGACCAATTTGTAATATATTTATGGGTCTTTAATGTTTCTTTTCTGTAAATTTCCACCATATTTTGGTCCAGTTTTCTACTGGGTTGTTTTTCTTTTTCTCATGAATTCATATTTTTAATAAGATCCAAACACAAAGTCTTTCTTGGTATATATATTACAAATATATTTTCCCGATTTCTGGCTTGTGATTTTACTTTCTTTACTGAAAATTTCTTGTGATAAAATATTATTTTTGATGTAGTTAAACTTACCAATCTTTTCTACAATGCTTTGTGCTTTCAATGCCTTATTTAACATATACTTGTGTATTACTCTGAAGTCATAAAAATATTTCCCACAATACTGTTCTAAATTTTTACAAGTTTTTATTTTTATTTTAAACTCTTTAATTCATCTGACATTGATATTGCTTGATTGTTCATTTATTGTGTGAAGAAGGAGTCAATCTCTTCTTTAAAAAAATATAGATAACTAATCATCACATACTATTGTCTGGAAAGTGTATCTTTTTACCACTGAGGTGCTTTCTGCCTCTGTTATTTAACAAATTTCCAAACATAAGTGGATTTTTACATCACAGCTCTAGATTCTGTTCCATTAATCAATCTGTCCAAGTCTGCGACAATAGAGCTGTATATAATAGTCTTGGCATCCAGCAGGACAAATCTTCCGACTTTTAGTCGCCTTTTTAGAATTGTATTCATTCTTACATATAAATTGTGCAATCAGTTTGTAAAGTTCAATATTAAAAAATATTGAGATTTTGATTAGAGTTTTTGATCTTTGATTATGATCCCTGATTTTGTTAATCACATTCAATGGAAAATCTAAATCAAGGTTGCTTTTTTTCAAGAGTAATTTGTATATGTTTCAGTCAAGAACTAGGGGCAATATTCATTTTAATCCAGAAGTCTTAGTCAGAGTTTACCAACTGCTGACCATGGTTCATTTCCAAACTACAAAGCTCGTAGTGTGATTTACTCTTCATTCAGTTCCACATTTTGTAGTTTATTATTACTGCATGCCCAGGTTTTAGCCAGTAGCTTCCCACTCCTCAGCACTTCCTCACCCCATGGTCTTTAGAGATATCATCCTTCCTAGAAACTCAGCAATTCAATTAAAAAATTGTATTGTAGAGGATCTATTTGTTTTATAGCACAAGGGTCCTTTGGAGCATCTTGTGTGCTACCCTACTGAAAGTGAAACCTCTGAGGTAGTTCTAAAAGTGCTATTTGCTTTTAAAAATTTTCTCACATAAAAAAACACTCACAATACAAATCCAAAATACACTGATGTTAAAAAGATACGAAACACTTTGAAGAATACACATAATATATGCTATTTAAATTGTTGCTATATTATAATCAGTAACACTACTTTATAAAGGAAAAATACTCATGAATGTGGAAGCATTCAAGATACTCGTCCAACTTAGTCACTTCATCCTCATAAATAATATTCTCCTCACAATTAGTTTCATCTAAATATAAATCTATAAATAAATAATTTTATTTTTTTGAAACTCTTACCTACCTCGAAGCTGCGGTTTATTACAAAACCTCAAAAGGAATTTGACTCTGGCCTTTTTACATTTATTTATATAGGAAGCATTGATTTGGTGTGTAAACTGTGAAAAATGCTGCATTAGAGGTTGTGAGGGATGAAGACATAAAGGAAACAATCCTTGTCATTAAAAGGTTACAATCCAAAGGCTTTCAAGTTTTAAGGTAAAAAGAAAATATTGCAAAAATGAAGTCTAAATTGTGAACTACCGTGATCACCTCCATACACCTGAGCCTCCTCCTCTTTTTAACTCTCTGTTAGCAAGTCTTAGTAATAAAAGCACAAGAGAGATTCTGAAGTTATCCAAGGAGCATGTGGATGAGAGAAACAGATTTTTCTTTGAAGCTTAGAGTTCAAATGCAACACATACTCTGCCATACACGAATTTGCAAAGATACATGAGGCAGGCAAAACAGCTCATAGGTCAAGATTATCTGTCTACATTTCAGACTCTATTAGCCTTTTTGAAGTAAAAATAGATACTTTGGGGAAGCCTACATAAAGGAAGTCTCAGAGGCAAGCTGTCAGTGTCCCAAACATTTTAGGAGAAAAATTTTAGTACGTAGTATAATAAAAACTAATTAAATACTGAACTTTTACTATTTTTTACACTTTGCAAAGAGTGTTCATGTGCATTCTCTCATTTATTCCTCCTAAGAATTAGTAATAGAATTACATGAGCCTTTGCTCATTTTACCCAAGGCAAGTAGTGGCAGGACTAGGGTTCATTCCACCAGTAACCCCCCCCTTTTGCCCTGTATCAGGTGGTCCTTAGAATCATATCTCTGGATGTAAAGAATGTATGAGATGAGTGGTCTCTTTGTCTTTTTCTAATTCCATGCAAGAAGTGTCCTAATCACAAGTAGGTTTTCTTACCTGAAAGTTAAGTTATATGGACTTTGAGTATAAATATTTCTTATGTAGGCGTTTTCTATAGGAGACCAAAAAAGTTGCTTTGCTACTGAGATAGGTTAGTATTTTACTAAGAGTTTACTTTTGTTTTGCTTTTTAGGGCACAAGTAAAAAGTATTAAGCTAGGGTTTGGTTTTATTTTTCCTGTTAAGTTCATTTATTAATACCAAGCTGAAATATCTCTCAGAATCCAAGGAAAGGATCTGCATATCAGTTAATGGAAATACTGCTTATTTTTCTGAAAGCCATTCAA
The DNA here is from genome assembly GCF_005190385.1 of Monodon monoceros. Classification (NCBI taxonomy): domain Eukaryota; kingdom Metazoa; phylum Chordata; class Mammalia; order Artiodactyla; family Monodontidae; genus Monodon; species Monodon monoceros. The sequence continues at coordinate 48,598,633 of NW_021703772.1, forward strand.
AATCAAAATTCCTATTTCCATACTGTTTCCTTCAATTGTCACATGGCCACATAGACCTCATTTTCTGTGTGCTTATTTTGTCCTCTATTTAAGCAAACCAGTTTTCTCAACTTTTCAATGCATTTAGCCACAGCAGAGGATTACATATGTAAAGTGTTAGGTTCAGACATAATCAGGGAGTAGACAGGCTTTTTTTGTTTTTGTTTTGTTTTTTTAACATCTTTATGGAGTAAAATTGCTTTACAATGTTCTGTTAGCTTCTGCTTTAAAACAAAGTGAATCAGCTATACATATACATATATCCCCATATATCCTCGCTCTTGCATCTCCCTCCCACCCTCCCTATCCCACCACTCTAGGTGGTCACAAAGCACTGAGCTGATCTCCCTGTGCTATGTAGCTGCTTCCCACCAGTTATTAATTTTACATTTGGTAGTGTATGTATGTCCATGCCACTCTCTCACTTTGTCCCAGCTTACCCTTCCCCCTCCTGGTGTACTCAAGTCCATTTTCAACATCTGTGTCTTTATTCCTGTTGTGCCCCTAGGTTCTTCAGAAGCATTTTTCTTTTTTTTCTTAGATTCCATATATATGTGTTAGCATACGGTATTTGTTTTTCACCTTCTGACTTACTTCACTCTGTATGACAGACTCTAGGTCCACCCACCTCACTACAAATAACTCAATTTCTTTTTTTTTATGGCTGAGTAATATTCCATTGTATATATGTGCCACATCTTCTTTATCCATTCATCTGTTGATGGACACTTAGGTTGCTTCCATGTCCTGGCAATTGTAAATAGTGCTGCAATGAACATTGTGGTACATGTCTCTTTTTGAATTATGGTTTTCTCATGGTATATGCCCAGTAGTGGGATTGCTGGATCATATGGTAGTTCTATTTTTAGATTTTTAAGGAACCTACATACAATTCTCCATAGTGGCTCTATCAATTTACATTCTCACCAACAGTACAAGAGGGTTCCCTTTTCCCCACACCCTATCTAGCATTTACTGTTTGTAGATTTTTTGATGATGGCCATTCTGACCAGTTTGAGGTGATACCGCATTGTAGTTTTGATTTGCATTTCTCTGATGATTAGTGATGTTGGACATCCTTTCATGTGTTTGTTAGCAATCTGTATATCTTCTTTGTCTATTTAGGTCTTCTGCCCATTTTTGGATTGGGTTGTTTGTTTTTTTGATATTGCACTACATGAGCTGCTTGTATATTTTGGAAATTAATCCTTTGCCAGTTGCTTCATTTGCAAATATTTTCTCCCATTCTGAGGGTTGTCTTTTCATCTTGTTTAAGTTTTCCTTTGCTGTGTAAAAGCTTTTAAGTTTCATTCAGTCCCATTTGTTTATTTTTCTTCTTATTTCCATTTCTCTAGGAGGTGGGTCAAAAAGGATCTTGCTATGATTTATGTCATAGAGTGGTCTGCCTATGTTTTCCTCTAAGAGTATTAGAGTGTCTGGCCTTATATTTAGATCTTTAATACATTTTAAGTTTATTTTTGTGTATGGTGCTAGGGAGTATTCTAATTTCATTCTTTTATGTGTAGCTGTCCACTTTTCCCAGCACGACTTATTGAAGTGGCTGTCTTTTCTCCACTGTATATTCTTGCCTCCTTTAACAAAAATAAGGTGACCATATGTGCATGAGTTAATCTCTGAGCTTTCTATCCTGTTCCATTTATCTATATTTCTGTTTTTATGTCAGTACCATACTGTCTTGACTACTGTAGCTTTGTAGTATAGTCTGAAGTCACAGAACCTGATTCCTCCAGCTCCATATTTCTTTCTCAAGATTCCTTTGGCTATATGGGGTCTTTTGTGTTTCCATACAAATTGTGAAATTTTTTGTTCTAGTTCTGTGAAAAATGCCATTGGTAGTTTGATAGGGATTGCATTGAATCTGTAGATTGCTTTGGGTAATATAGTCATTTCCACAATGTTTTCTTCCAATCCAAGAACGTGGTATATATCTCCATCTGTTTGTATCATCTTTAATTTCTTTCATCAGTGTGTTATAGTTTTCTGCATACAGGTCTTTTGTCTCCTTAGGTAGGTTTATTCCTAGGTATTTTATTGTTATTGTTGCAATGGTAAATGGGAGAGTTTCTTAATTTCACTTTCAGATTTTTCATCATTAGTGTACAGGAATGCAAGAGATTTTTGTGCATTAATTTTGTATCCTGCTACTTTACCAAATTCATTGATTAGCTTTAGTAGTTTTCTGGTAGCATCTTTAGGATTCTCTATGTATAGTATCATGTCATCTACAAACAGTGACAGCTTTATTTCTTCTTTTCCAATTTGGATTCCTTTTATTTCTTTTTCTTCTCTGGTTGCCGAGGCTAAGACTCCCAAAACTATGTTGAATAATAGTGGTGAGAATGGACAACCTGGTCTTGTTCCTGATCTTAGAGGAAATGGTTTCAGTTTTTCACCATTGAGAATGATATTGGGTGTGGGTTTGTCATATGTGGCCTTTATTATGTTGAGGTAAGTTCCCTCTATGCCTACTTTCTGGAAGGTTTTTATCATAAATGGGTGCTGAATTTTGTCAAAAGCTTTTTCCACATCTATTGAGATGATCATATGGTTTTTCTCCTTCAATTTGTTAATATGGTTTATCATATTGATTGATTTGCGTATATTGAAGAAACCTTGCATTCTTGGGATAAACCCCACTTGATCATGGTGCATGATTCTTTTAAAGTACTGTCGGATTCTGTTTGCTAGTGTCTTGTTGAGAATTTTTGCATCTATGTTCATCAATGCTATTGGCCTCATCAACGCTATTAGTTTTCTTTCTTTGTGACACTGTTACCTGGTTTTGGTATCAAGGTGATGGTGGTGTCGCAGAATGAGTTTGGGAGTGTTCTTCCCTCTGCTATATTTTGGAAGAGTTTGAGAAGGATAGCTGTTAGCTCGTCTTTATATGTTTGATAGAGTTCACCTGTGAATCCTTCTGGTCCTGGGCTTTTGTTTGTTGGAAGATTTTTAATCACAGTCTCAATTTCAGTGCTTGTGATTTGTGTCTTTATATTTTCTGTTTCTTCCTGGTTCTGTCTCGGAAGGTTGTGCTTTTCTAAGAATTTGTCCATTTCTTTAAGGTTGTCCATTTTATTGGCATATAGTTGCTTGTAGTAATCTCTCATGATCCTTTGTATTTCTGCAGTGTCAGTTGTTACTTCTCCATTTTCATTTCTAATTCTATTGATTTGAGTCTTCTCCCTTTTTTTCTTGATTAGACTGGCTAATGGTTAATCAATTTTGTTTATCTTCCCAAAGAACCAGCTTTTAGTTTTATTGATCTTTGCTCTTGTTTCCTTCATTTCTTTTTCGTTTATTTCTGATCTGATCTTTATGATTTCTTTCCTTCTGCTAACTTTGGGGTTTTCTTGTTCTTCTTTCTCTAATTGCTTTAGGTGTAAGGTTAGGTTGTTTATTTGAGATGCTTCTTGTTTCTTGAGGTAGGATTGTATTGCTATAAAATTCCATCCTAGAACTGCTTTTCCTGCATCCCATAGGATTTGGGTTGTCATGTTTTCATTGTATTTGATTCTACGTATGTTTTGATTTCCTCTTTGATTCCTTCACTGATCTCTTCGTTATTAAGTAGTGTATTATTTAGCCTTCATGTGTCTGTATTTTTTACAGATTTTTTCCTGTAATTGATATCTAGTCTCATAGCATTGTGGTCAGAAAAGATACTTGATACAACTTTAATTTTCTTAAATTTACCAAGGCTTGATGTGTGACCCAAGATATGATCTATCCTGGAGAATGTTCCATGAGCACTTGAGAAGAAAGTGTATTCTGTTGTTTTTGGATCAAATGTCCTATAAATATCAATTAAGTCCATCTTGTTTAATGTGTCATTTCAAACATGTGTTTCCTTATTTATTTTCATTTTGGATGATCTGTCCATTGGTAAAAGTGGGGTGTTAAAGTCTCCTACTATTGTTGGGTTACTGTCAATTTCCTCTTTTATGGATGTTAGAATTTGCCTTATGTATTGAGGTGCTCCTATGTTGGGTGCATAAATATTTGCAATTGTTATAGCTTCTTCTTGGATTGATCACTTGATCATTATGTAGTGTCCTTCTTTGTCTCTTTTAATAGTCTTTATTTTAAATTCTATTTTGTCTGATATGTAAATTGCTCCTCCAGCTGTATTTTGATTTCCATTTGCATGGAATATCTTTTTCCATCCCCTCACTTTCAGTTTATATGTGTCCCTAGATCTGAAGTGGGTCTCTTGCAGACAGCATATATATGGGTCTTGTTTTTGTATGCATTCAGCCAGTGTATGTCTTTTGCTTGGAGCATTTAATCCATTTACATTTAACATAGTTATCGATAGGTATGTTCCTATTACCATTTTCTTGATCATTTTGGGTTTGTTATTGTAGGTCTTTTCCCTCTTTTGTGTTTCTTGCCTGGAGAAGTTCCTTTAGCACTTTTTGTAAAGCTGGTTTGGTGGTGCTGTATTCTCTTAGCTGTTGCTTCTCTGTAATGGTTTTAATTTCTCCGTCAAATCTGAATGAGATCCTTGCTGGGTACAGTAATCTTGGTTGTAGGTTCTTCCCTTTCATCACTTTAAATATGTCCTGCCCCTCCCTTCTGGCTTGCAGAGTTTCTGCTGAAAGATCAGCTGTTAGCCTTATGGAGATTCCCTTGTATGTTATTTGTTGTTTTTCCCTTGCTGCTTTTAATATTTTTTCTTTGTATTTAATTTTTGATCATTTGATTAATATGTGTCTTAGCGTGTTTCCCCTTGGATTTATCCTGTATAGGGCTCTCTGTTCTTCTGGGACTTGACTGTTTCCTTTCTTATATTAGGGAAGTTTTCAACTATAATCTCTTCAAATATTTTCTCAGTCTCTTTCTTTTCCTCTTCTTCTTCTGGCACCCTTATAATTCGAATGTTTGTGTATTTAATGATGTTCCAGGGGTCTCTGAGACTGTCCTCAATTCTTTTCATTCTTTTTTCTTTATTCTGCTCTGCGATAGTTATTTCTATTATTTTATCTTTCAGGTCACTTATCCCTTCTTCTGCCTCAGTTATTCTGCCATTGATTCCTTCTAGAGAATTTAAAATTTCATTTATTGTGTTGTTCATGATTGTTTGTTTGCTGTTTAGTTCTTCTAGGTCCTTGTCAAACATTTCATATATTTTCTCCATTCTACTTCCAAGATTTTGGATCATCTTAACTATGATTACTCTGAATTCCTTTTTCAGGTAGACTGCCTATTTCCTCTTCATTTGTTTTGTCTGGTGGGTTTTTATCTTGCTCCTTCATCTGCTGTGTGTTTCTCTGTCTTCTCATTTTGCTTAACTTACTGTGTTTGGGGTCTCTCTTTCGCAGGCTGCCGGTTCATAGTTCCTGTTGTTTTTGGTGTCTGCCCCCAGTGGGTAAGGTTGGTTCAGTGGGTTGTGTAGCCCTTCCGGTGCAGGGGACTGGTGCCTGTGTTCTGGTGGATGAGGCTGGATCTTGTCCTTCTGGTGGGAAGGACCACGTCCAGTGGTGTGTTTTGGGGTGTCTGTGACCTTATGATTTTATGCAGCCTCTCTGCTAATGGGGGAGTTGTGCTCCTGTCTTCATAGTTGTTTGACATAGGGTGCCCAGCACTGTAGCTTGCTGTTCGTTGAGTGGAGCTGGGTCTTAGCGTTGAGATGGAGATCTCTGGGAGAGCTTTCGCTGTTTGATATTATGTGGTGCTGGGAGGTCTCTGGTAGACCAATGTCCTGAACTCGGCTCTCCCACCTCAGAGGCACAGGGCTGACACCCAGCTGGAGCACCAAGAACCTGTCAGCCACACAGCTCAGAAGAAAAGGCAGAAAAAAGCAAAGAAAAAAAGAAAGGAAGAATGGAAGGAAGGAAGAAAGAAAGAAAGAAAGAAAGGAAGGAAGCAAGGAAGAAAAAAAGAAGGAAAGAAAGAAAGAAAAAGATAAAATAAAGTTATTAAAATAAAAAATATAAATAATTATTAAAAATAAAAAGTCATTGACAAAAGAGAAAAAAAAGGAAGAAGGAAAGAAAGAAGAAAGCTACTAAACCAAAAAACAAATTCACCAGTGATAGCAAGCATTAAGAACAATACTAAAAAAAAGGAAAAAAAGGGACAGTCAGAACCCTAGGACAAATGGTAAAAGCAAAGCTATACAGACAAAATCACACAAAGAAGCAAACACATACACACTCGCAAAAAGAGAAAAAGGAAAGTATATATATATATATATTTTTTTTTTTTTTTAAAAAAGGAAGAGAGCAACCAAATCAATAAACAAATCTACCAATGATAATAAACTCTAAATACTAAACTGAGATAAACATAAAACCAGAAACAAATTAGGTACAGAAAACAAACCCCAAATCTACAGTTGCTCCCAACGTCCACCACCTCAATTTTGGGATGATTCATTGTATATTCGGGTATTCCACAAATGCAGGGTACATCAAGGTGATTGTGGAGATTTAATCCGCTGCTCCTGAGGCTGCTTGGAGAAATTTCCCTTTCTCTTCTTTGTTCGCACAGCTCCTGGGGTTGAGCTATGGATCTGGCCCTGCCTCTGCATGTAAGTCGCCTAAGGGCGTCTGTTCTTTGCTCAGACAGGACGTGGTTAAAATAGCAGCTGCTCACTCAGGCTGGGCGGAGGGAGGGGTACGGAATGTGGGGCAAGCCTGTGGTGGCAGAGGCCGATGTGACATTGCACCAGCCTGAGGAGTGCTGTGTGTTCTCCCGGGGAAGCCCTCTCTGGATCACGGGACCCTGGCAATAGTGGGCTGCACAGGCTCCTGGCTGGGTAGGTGTGGATAGTGACCTGCGCTTGCACACAGGTTTCTTGGTGGCTGCAGCAGCAGCTTTAGCGTTTCATGCCCGTCTCTGGTGTCCACGCTGATAGCCATGGCTCACGTCCGTCTCTGAAGCTCATTTAGGCGTTGCTCTGAATCCCCTGTCCTCGTGCACCCTGAAACAATGGCTTCTTACCTCTTAGGCAGTTCCAGACTTTTTCCTGGACTCCCTCCCGGCTAGCTGTGGTGCACCAGCCGTCTTCAGGCTGTGTTCACGCAGCCAACCCCAGTCCTCTCTCTGGGGTCTGACCTCAGAAGCCTGAGCCTCAGCTCCCAGCCCCCACCCACCCAGGCGGGTGAGCAGACAAGCCTCTCAGGTTGGTGAGTGGTGGTTGGCACCAATCCTCTGTGCGGGAATCTCTCCGCTTTACCGTCTTCACCCCTGTTGCTGAGATCTCCGTGGCTCCGAAGCTTCCCCCCCGTCCCCCGTCTCCTGGTGTGTGGAAACTTTACCCCTTCACAGCTCCCTCCCAGAGGTGTAGGTCCCGTCCCTATTCTTTTGTTTCTGTTTTTTCTTCTTTCTTTTGCCCTACCCAGGTACGTGGGGAGTTTCTTGCCTTTTGGGAAGTCTGAGGTCTTCTGCTAGTGTTCAGTAGGTGTTCTGTAGGAGTTGTTCCACATGTACATGTATTTCTGATCTATTTGTTGGGGGGAAGGTGATCTCCACGTCTTACTCCTCTGCCATCTTGAAGGTCTTGTGTGATTTTTTGGTTTGTGTTTTGTTTGTTTACCTTGGTTCCAGTTCTTAGGAGAAAAATATCTGAATTGCCCACCTCCAAATTTTGTTCCCCTCTACTTAATTCGAAGTGGCCAAGGTTTGGGAATCCTGTGGTAAAAACAGAGCTAACTGTCATTGGGATAAAGTGTCTGTTCAGAAAAGGGAGTGCATTCTTTAGGAAGACAGTCTCAAACATGTGCCACAATCCTATGGAGAGGGAATACAATGATCATATAGATTTTAAGTATTTTCAGCTACTGTAACAGTCTAATGTTAAATTAATCAGTTAAGACTCTGCTATTTACTAGAATTCATGGCCATTTAGATAGTCTATCTCCAGAGCCTGCTGCCCCTGAGTAGTATCAAGTGACCAGACCTTCAAAAGAACAAACCAAATTTATCCTGAATTCCCTTAGCTTATCTGTGTACAGTATATAGTATCTTAACTTCATTTAGAATATGGAAATGGAAAGGTCCTCTGATAATCTAAGTGAATTTGATCCTCCAGACAACCTATGTTTGAACAAAGCATTCTTTGGCAAAGGACATTAAGATGTAGCTAGTAAGATATTCTTAAAATACACGTATACATACACACACATTTCCAAATACCTAGTTTACACCATGAAACATACATATGTTTGTTTTTAGTTGCTAATAGGAAATGTTTATTCATGAGTGAAGCCAAAAAGAAATTATAAATGCATTTTAATACCTTGCTGATAAAATAACACTCCATCTTTGCACTCTTGTAAGGAATACAGGAAGATATTAGGAAAAATCAGAGGAACAACTTTCTTAGAGTTACATCGGGAACAGCATTCCAGAATCTTTTTATAAAGCACATGAAAGTTACCATAGAATGAAATCAATACTATTTCCTAATGGATTTAATGTTCAAATCAAGCAATGATATACTTATATGAATGTGTTTTTATGTAAGAAAAGGAATGATATTTCCATCAAAACCTTTTCATTAACTGGTGTGCCTGTGGGTCTACTACCAGGAAAAGAAACGCAAGGGCAGATCATTAAATTTAGGCAGCATTAATCAGTGACATATGTAAGCAGAGGGTAATGTTCTCCCTGCAACAGCCTCCCCAAGCACAGTTTTGTTGGTATGAGAGAATGGAAAAACTGACAACAAAAGAAAATACATGTCATTGGTCCATAAGTAATTAATGTAATCATTTCCCCCTACTCTTTCATACTTATGGTAAATGTTAATGGAAAGTTAGTGTAAGTTCATGGGTAAAAAATGTACCTTTTATTAATACCAAAATGACATTTGGATGATATTTGTGAGTGATGGCTAAAAAGGAAAGTATTTATAAGTTGACAATAACTAAGCATACTGAATCATGTCAAGTAAGCTAAACAATGTATGTAGTTGCATTGATATGAGTAAATCATATGAGAAAAACAGAATCTATATTATTAATGTCACTTCTGATGTCACTATTTTAAACTAATCTTTACATACAGTGTTGAAAAAAATCAATCTTGGATTTTCCATCAATAGGGAAATGAAATAGTATTAAAATAAACTAAATCATATACATATTTATTTAACCAGTAACCCTAGATTGGTTTTACCATACCAAAACTTGTTTCTCATACGTTTAAATGGGAAATGCCTTCCATAAAGAACTATGAATAACATCATTTATATCTGGTCAATATCTTTAGTTGATTAACATATTTTGAAATTAATAAATTTGAAATATAGAGGATCACCACCTGAAGAATGTAATTTTCAAATTACTGTCTGTTACTAAAAGGCAACTGAATGGTATTTCTTTATATTGGTTATTTACTTCTGACTTTACTTTTGGTGCTTTTTAAAAAATGTCTTTCATTGTAAGTCATCAAATTATCACCCCAGATTGACATCTTTAAAAACTGCACAGCAAAGAAAAAATATTATATTCATACAGTCTACACAATTCAAATTATTACAAAAGTTCAGAAATATTAGAGGTTTTTTGATACCTCTTTCTTACCTGCTTGTGGGCATGGTCATATGAATTAATGTGATTGTCAAACTCCTGATGCTTATAGTACTGCTTGTCACAGAGTTCACAGTAAAAATTGGCCTTCAGATCTTCCAGAGCTTTTGCTATGCTGTTCTCCTTCTCAGCATAATCCTGAAAAATAAAATTTCAAGGAAGGAAGCAATTAGTTTTCCTCTGAGTTTCCTTTCTTCTGACAGTTGACAACTTTAGTATAGTAATTAAAATTAAAAATAATATAACTGAGAAAGAGAAAAATAAAGCAAATAGCAGCAAACCAAATTAGGAGAAATTATCAGTTAAAGAAAATTAAAGATTAACAGAAGAAGTCAAAATAAATGATGAAAGAATAGTAGAAATATGGAGAGGAAAAACAAATCACAGAAAGAAATAGAAGCCCTTGCTTAAACAAGTTCCTGTGCTATGTTAGCACAGAAAAAAATATGAAACTCATATAGCTGTTGATTCAACTGTCGATTTCTGGCAATGACTTAGCTAACATAAAATTTTAAAATCCTGAACAACATCTAAAATATGTCCTTTATGAAGAGGTCCATATTGGTATGCAAATATTCAAGATTGGTCTTTTTGTTTGCTTGTTTGCAACTTATTCATCCCAAGTAGCTTTCATTTGACTAACGTTTTCATCTTGACCCATATCAATTTTGGTTGAACTTTTAAAAATTCTCTAGTCTTTGGAAAATGAGATTCTTTTCTGCAAGTTATTTACCTAAACTGAAAAGACTTAAACTGTATAACAGATGGCTTTCACCATGCTGATAGTAAATAAAGATGACTATACAATCAAACTCCTGAAAATATGGAAAATGCAGTGATTATCATTAGCTTTCATTTACAAAGCATAAAATAGCAAAATGTTTGTAGGTCTTAGGTTTTCTTAAATCTAAATTTACTTGCTATTTCATGCTTCCTTAAATGTTGATGTTGCCAGACATGAATAAATATTACATGTTGAAACACTGTCCAAGTCTTTCACTGAAGTGCTGATATAAAGAAAACCTAAACTTCGATCCCTACCTTAGAATATATTACGTTTCTAATTTACATATTGTCTCATGCTCAACTTCTTTAAAATTCAAAATAACTACATATTCAGGCCTCTTATGTGCTACCATAAGACACTCACTTGTTCAGGCACAAGGATTTGGAGATGAAACGGCACAGTCTTCTCTATGTCAATGACAATCGTCCTCTCACTAAATATACAGGCTAGAAAGAACTCATAGTTTGAATGTTTAAATTGCTTCTACAAAATTTGAAAGTGGTTTACTAATTGTAATTTAATAAATGGTTAATACTTTCCTTACTTTATTGTGCTATATATTTGTGTACACATCATATCATAATGTACACCATCATTCATATGTATAACTTGTAGTATACCTTGTAGTAATGCATAATGCCTTTGCCATAGTCTGTATATACATGGCCCTCTTTCTCACTTTAAAGACAGTGATTCGTCATTATCTTTGATTAGTTTTATCAACTGCACAGCAAGAGGTGATAAATTGCAAAATCGTTCAAATTGTTCATATATGAGTTGTCAATTTGAAAAATTTACCATTTCTCAGCAGATTTGTGAAATATTCCCCATTATTCTTTTTGACTGCATCCAATATGTTTAAAGAAAGTTAGTTTAAAAAGATGAAAATGAGTCTCATAGATGTAAACTGCTTACTGAATTTTTACAAAATCTTGAAAATAATACTTTGTGGATTATCCAATTTAAATGAAACAATAATTAAGTACTATGATTTCATGGCTAAAGCATACAAAGCAGAGATAAAATTCTAATCAATGTGAGTTTATTATAATGGCAACAGTCTTTGGTTCAAAGCAGAATTAGCTTTCAAAACAATATTTTAGAATAGTAATTTCTTTGCAAACTAGTTGATTCTCCCCATTACTTATAATTACAGTTAAGCTACTTCCTCTCTCTAAATTTTTGGTTATTTCTTATTTTGGTGTAAGGGGGTTTTTTTGGGTTTATTTTGTCTTCCTAAGATTGATATTCGTCCAGAGAAGCAATAATTGTTTCTTAATTTTTCATTCCACAAAAGTGGGAACATTTTGAGGAAAGCAAACTGAGATTCTTAGGTAAATTGCATTCTTCAAAAGCATTAGCCTTAGCCTAGATTTGAAAGAGAAAAACAAATCTAAAAATAATAGCTGACATTTATTCAGTGCTTGTTTAGGGTCAGTCACCGATTAAGAGTTTGTATGTATTAACTCATTCAATCATGATTAAAATAATAGAGATGTGCATTCTAGACATTTCCTCATTTTACAGGTGAGAGTACTAAATCACAGGAAAGTTCAATATCTAGCTCAAGGATATATAATGAATAAATGTGCAGCTCATACTTGAACCCAAATAATCTGATCCATAGCACTCCATTATGTTTAAATTTTTAAGCAGAAAACAAAGTAGAGAGTACAGTATAATAACCCCCACATACCCATCACTCAGCTTCAACAATTATCACCTTAGGGTCAACTTTCTTTCATTTTATCCTCTCCTACCTCATATCCTTTCCCCTGCCTCAGATAATTTTTAAAGACATTCCTAAATTCATACAATGTTTTCTGTACATCTTTCAGTATGTATCTCTAAAATAGAAGAACTTTTAAAAAATATCATCATGAAATCAGTATCAGACCTAAACAAACAAACAAAGTCCCACAATCATTCCTTACTATCATCAAATATCCAGTCAGTGTGTTCAAATAACTCTAATTTTCTAATATTTTAAAATAGTTTGTTCAAATAAGGCCCATATGTTACCATCATCTCATATGATTCTTAGTCTCTTTTGTGCTATAGGTCTTCCCTCTCTTTGTTTTAATCCTCATTGTATTTTAGTTTTCTGAATTTTTTTGATTATACCTCACATCCTGAAAAATGTTCAGAACAAGAAGATGACAATAAACTCTTATAAAGCCTTCACTTTAATGAAATCATTGTTAATATTTTGGCATGTGTTTGCCCTCTTGCTTTATCTCTGTATCTTCCTCTAAGATATTAAAAGAAACATGGCATAGTTGAAGTTAAGGTTGCAAATAATTTCACAGTAAGAATCATTTTTAGGCTAGAAATTTCAACTTGATATAAACTGTAGGAAGAAGTAAGGGCTGTGTTCTAGAAAACATTAGTAGAATAGAAGGACTGGTTATTGAATGTGTCATAAGGAAAAGAGTCATATGTACCGTCATTGATTATACACTTAAAAAAATGTTTGTAAACTGGAGGATCCTGGAAGATGAGGAAAGGGTAGCTGTTGTGTGTGTGAAGGGGGAGAAGGGGCTTAGGAACCAAGGCTTTCAATGCCAAGAAAAACATTTTTTAAGTTTGTATGTAGACAAAATTAGCCCTCGCGAGGCTGACATGCCCAGTGTCCCCTGGCCCCTCTCCTTCTCCACTGCGGATGGTGTTGAAAGAAGCATGGACTGGTATTGTAAAGCACAATATACGCATATTCAACACAGCCATCCCCCTGCAGAAGGTAAGAAATACATTTGAATAAGATGAAAGAGGAACACAGCTGCTTATATATCCTCCTCAACCTCAAATTTCCCCCCTCTATCAGGCAAACGCATTCTGTTCAATTATGTACACACTTCCGAATGCTCCACTGAGTATAATGGCAGAGAGTGAAGAAGGAGTGAACTTCTTGTAGCTGGTCAAGTCATCCAAACCCATCACATTTTACATATATCTAAAAGCAGTAAAGTTTGAATCCTTATTTTCAGGAAAGCAGTATGTAATTCCAAAGTTATAAAGTCAAGAATCTTTTAATATGCAACCTTAACAACTGTGCAGTGCAATGATTTTTGCAGAACAGCAAATTGAAAAGGAAGTTAATGGTTTATCCACAGTCACAGGGCCATTCCATCTACCCTATATTTAAAATGAATAGGGCTTCCCTGGTGGTGCAGTGGTTGAGAGTCCGCCTGCCGATGCAGGGGACACGGGTTCATGCCCCGGTCCGGGAAGATCCCACA